>NC_034420.1:12163534-12468796 GCF_002078875.1 Numida meleagris
TAAATTAGTTTGTTTCTCCTCAGATTGTTGCCGCTGTTCTTTGCTCTCGGGGCCATCTCCCTACCCTTTTCCCCTTCCCCCTTTTCCCGGGACGTGGGCCCTTGGGTCCCCCGTCCCCTTTGTCACAGAATCGGGCCTAACGCCCGTAAACCGTTGACACTCCACCCACAAACAAGGTCTCTTTATCTCCTTTCCCCGTAGGTGTTTTCTTCTATCTGAGCTCTGCCGTGAACCCCATCATCTACAACCTCCTGTCCCAGCGCTTCAGGATGGCGTTCCTCAGCGTCATCTCCCCTGGCTGCAAGCACTGGGCTCCTAAGCATGCTGCCAGCAAGACCCCTGCCCAGCAGAGCATCTTCGTGATCGAAGACCACAATCTCGTGGACTCTGCAGAAGACACAAGCGTGCCTGGCACCAACAGGACATCTGTCAGCAGTTCTCAGCTCTCCACTGGTCTGTGATTTGCCACGGTGCGATGCATCTGAGAGAGGGAAACTGAAGAAAATGACTGTGGGAAATAGAAAGGGAAGACAACCTCCTGGAAGACTGATTTCAGCAAGACGAGCTCACAGACTGCCTTGTTGAATGAATGAACGAGGAGACTAATTAGCGGGTTATTAATCATAGAACCACAGAATGATTTGGGTCAGAAGGGACATTTTTACCATCCTCAAGCTAACGGGAAGGCTGGAAATCTCAGCTTCCTGGCTGCAAACTCCGCAGCAAAAATCTGCTCTACAAAACTACACACTCCCAATGCTACCAGCACAGAAGAGACAAAGCTTATCCAAATCTTACCCAGTAGCCTTCTTGTGCACCAGCCTAAAGGTGAGCTCTTACTCAGCTTGAACTGGGGCAACTTTCTGGACAAGCCTCACCTGGCCTCTTCTGGCTTAGGGAAGCTGCTCTCATTTATCTCTCCCGTAACCTTGAGATGCAGCTGTTGCAAGCTTCTCTTGGCAATATGATCGAGTTTATATGAATGAGCCCTGGGCTGAGCTGATAAATGTCAGGCACCAGCATCCTGAAACTACTATTTCTGGGCTAAAAGAAAGAGGAACCAAAAACTACATAAAGCAACCGTTTGCATTCTGAGCTAGGTAAATACTGTGTGTGTGTGTGACTGATTCCTCAAATCACTTTGTCAAAACTACCCCAACATGGGCCATTTTTAAAAAGCCTAGGAGTTGCTGCTGTACCTCCTTACACTATGGTTGGCAATAGTCACTCAGTGCTGAAATAGTACGTGCATGCCACAAATCTGTCTGCATTACCTGTGAAATGACCACTCCTGGAGGCTGAGGATGTTCCCCTGTCTGAAATGGGGATACTGGGGGTATCTCAAAGGTCTGGAGCCTTCACAGGTTAGTTCTGTGTATCAGACGAATTTATTTTTGTCCACCTGACTGAGTTGAGTCTCACTGAGTACAAGTGGGCTATGGTTGGTCTCTGCTATGCTCCATGCCCTGCAGTTTGCAACAGCTTCTTATCCTTGCTTGAATTTCTGTTGCTTATGTGCTGGCTCTGCAGCAAAGCCCTGTGGCTGTGCTTCAGCAAACCCCACACCTGCCCATGGTGGACTGCAGAGGTCAGAGATCTATGAAGGTTTAGCAACCACCAGGGAACAGCCTGAAAAGCATGAAATTAGGGCAAATCTGCAGGATCAGAGAAGTTGATATAAAGGCAATTTTAAAAAAAAGGGTATTTTGCAGTGATTTTGCATCTAATGAATTCAGGTTTTGCCACAAAGAACAATATAAGGTCTAGAAAACTCTTCTGCACCCCAGTCATGCAAAAAGACCTTGAAGGCAGCGCACTTACATCCAAGTTGATGACTTCATGAGCTCTGCTGGATGCAAGGTGAGGACCCTAAGGAGTTTTGGGGAAGGAGGCCAAGATGAATCCTTCACATGAGAAAGAATTTTATAAATTGCTGTACCTCAAGTTTCAAAGCACATTTGCTGTGTTTCAGAGAAATGCCTCTCTTGTGAATCATGGCACAGGGGTGGGTTTAGCCAGCGTGACAGGCTCAGGTTGGGCATGGAAAATCATCCTCTGTGTGCCATCAAGGGGCTGGGACTTCCATGAAGAGTCATCACAAGGGATAAGGACATCAGCTTCTGAAAGATGGCATACTGTGTGTGTCATCAAAGCTTATTCCAGTCTGGTCACTGGGGATCTAGATGACATTTCCCACCATAGGAGGAATGGGTTATTCCCTTACTATGATGAGCTCTTACCCTGCTTCCCCAAAAGTCTTTCATTTTGCTTCTGCCTGCTGGTTGCAGTGAGACCTGGGGGTCACACCATAGCTGGTGACTCCCATTTCCCTGCAGCTCGGGGGGAATTTTAGCCCATGTTTCCTAGCAAAGCCATTTTACCAGCTGCAGTCTTGAGAAACAACCATAGAGAAGGTAACAGACACGCACCAGGCCTTGGAGAGAAAAGACAATTCCTGCTCCCTAAAGACACAGCAGAAATACTTTGCCACCCCCAAGTGGACACTCAAGCACTTCCCAGCGGTAGCCGGCTTTGCATTATCATTCTTCCCTCTACCAGTCAATAAATTAAGTCTGTTTTCCTACTCCCATTGAGGGGCTGGGATTTCCTCCCTCACCCTACACAGCACCTGTGCACCACCCTAACCAAGCCCAGAGGATCCACCCGACCTGCATGCCACTGTCTTCTGCACTGTCCTAGACCCCAAACCACCAAAGAGAGAGTGTAGTTGAACTTACTCACACGTCCATCATACGACAGAGACACTCCTCTGCAATGTTCTGTGGCTGTTAGAATGCATCTCATTCATTTAGGACCAGATAGTGTCTTGTGTTCTCCTCCCTTCATGGAAGGTCACAACCTTGGCTACAAAGCTCAAGGATGACAAATGCATCTCTGACTTGTGAGCACACAGCCCTACAGGCAAGAGGGGAAGCTGCAGGGTGAAGATTTTGTGTGATCTTACAAAAAGTGGCCACATTTCTTCTCCTAAGGAGAACAAAAGGCTTTAGGAGAGGGTGGAAGTGGTGGGAATAAAAAGCGTGAGTGAAGAGGGAGATTTCTGAAAGAGAAGAACTGAGAACTCACCTTCAGTTCTCAACAAAGTATCTTCTTTTTGGCCTAAAAGCAGCTTCTAGCACATCAAGTTTAGCATTGCTTGAAAGAAGTCATGCTTGTAACCAAAAATTATTGAGCTTTTTTGACCAAAAAACAAAAGTAAAGATGAAACCATTTAGCCTTGCATCAACCCAAGCATTCTTTGAAAACGTCACTGGGGGACATACTGAAATTCTGCTAAGTTTTGTTAAAAAAAAATAAAATAAATGCAATGACTAAAATACATGCAGTGAACAAAATGCGGGCTGGCTTGGGGATGAATGCCCCAAATTCTTTTTTCTGAGACAGCACAGCTCAGTGCCCAGCTCGATCCTGAGCAAGGGCTCCTAAAGGGAAGTCCATGCATTTTGTCCCTAGGAAGTGTTCGATGTCCACTGGTAGCTTTTCTCCCCAAGAGGTCGGTGTCTGAGTGTTATTTATCACTCTGTTCTGTTGTTTACCGTGGCTTGGAAGCTGGCTACAAATGTGAAAATACTGGGAAGATGGATAGACATGTCAGGAAAGCCCATGATACTCCTTTATTTGTACGTTTAGCACTTCCATAGCCGAGTGCTGAAAAATGCTGGTAAATGGCTGAGATCAACTCCTGCTGCAAGAAAAAGAGTTACAACTCACTTTCCCCCAAAGTGTGATGAAAATATATTTATTTGAAGTCAAGCGTGACTTCCTAGGCAGAACTACCTATTGATTTATTTCTCTGCCTCTCTTCCCCTCTGGGAAACACGCAAGTGAATGAGCAGAGGAGCGCAGGGCAATGCTCCAGCACCGTGAGCAAAGCATGGGCAGTTTGCAATGTGTTGCAAGGAACTGCTTAAAGGAGAGAAAAAGTGCTTAAAGGAGAGAAGAATTGCCTGCGTTGTAAAGAGATACCCAGGTCCGGTGCCAAGTTCAATACTGAAAAAGCATCTTGACAGCCAAGTGGACAGCTCTATTAAGTTTATATGAAGAGGTTTTGGAAACTACAGGGTTTTCAATGTGTAAACTGTGGCTTGTCAGTAAAATGAAACAGACACTTCAGCTGCAGGATTGGTTATGTGCATCTGTATGTAACGTGAAAATAAACTTACTAATGTCTCTCCCAATGTCTGGGCCATCCTCCAGCAGTCCTCGTCCCTCTAATTTCACATGAGTGGCAAAAGAAGGAGATTTCCTGGGGGTTCAGTTAGCACCAGATGCAGGACACTTAGGACTTACTACCAAGCACAGTAATTCTAAAAAAAAAAAACAAACATGCAGATGATTTCAGCTGGTGTATAAGCATGAAAATACAGCACAAATCCCAGGGTGGATTGCTGTATCCTAAGTGCTTTGCTCCTTTGGTAGAGAAGGTTAAAAATTAGACAGCGTGGTTGTCATAACCAGGAGAAGGTCCCAAAGTGAAAAGTGCTGTTTCCCGGGCTGTGTGACAGTCAGGTTTGCTCTCCCTATCTGCTTCTCTACAATAATTTGCTTCATTTTCTCTGCTGCTTATTAAGACACTTGCTGGGTTTTCCTCCACTGAGATTTCTTGTTCCACTAACTGGCAAATGCACAGCAAATTGCTGAGCCATAGCATTCCCAAGTCAAATGTAAATTAAGCGAGGGAAAATCGTGGTGACAAAAACAGAAGAATAATATGGAGGTTTTCTTTCTGCAATAAACTGAGGATGAATAATAGTAAAGGACAAGAAATGAAACAACCTGTCACTCCTGCCAGCACAAAAATTCTGGTTTTAGAATTAATTCCAAGCGGATGCAATGATGGCAAAAGCCCTTCAGAGGGAGTTGGGGGATAAAAGAGGTTGGAAAGAGATTCTGCAGAGAATTACCTCCATTTGGGCCTTGCAGATTTCACTCTCCAGGAAAGTAAAGGTGTTTGGGGTGGTCAGGGTGGCACACTCACTGTAAAGGCTTGCATGTGAGGTCACATTTTGGCCAGTCAGTGGCTTGCTTTGGTCGCAGCCCAGACACAGAGAGTTTGGCCCATTTGTCACCAGAAACAGAAGGCTGTTACTGTCTAGAGCACTGGAAAGCTGCAGGTGCTGCTTTTAAGGGAAATTTTCTTAAATCCACTTAATTAACAGGATTTTTTTAGGAGCAAGAGAGCTGCTGAAATAATTTGCTTCCCACTGGCATAGCTAATTCATTAATGAAACACTTAAGTCCTTATTATAGAAGTCCAAATAACTCTATTTTCTCATTCCTCTTCAGTTTATATTATGCTGTGAGATGCAGCAAAGCTCCTTCCCAGAGGAACAGGCTTTTGTTTGCTTTTTTTTTTTTTGGCTAGAAATGGGTTTTCTAAAAGAGGCTTAATCTCAGAAGTCTACTACATGAAGAGCTCCATTAGAGGAACCCTGAATTCCCCTTACAGCCAAGAAGGAAAAAAGCAGTGTTGAAATCAATTCATCTGACCTATTTCAGACACCTACCTGGTCAGGTACAGGTCATCTTGAAACGCCATGTGTTCTTTGTTTCAGAGGCTGCAGAGCAGGTGTGTTCATCAGTCCCTTCCAATTTGTACTGTTCCTTGATAATACAAAAGATTCCCTTAGAAATGACTCACTAAGCAAATTGTGCTCCAAATGAACAAAGCAAATGGCTAACAACGAACTCATGGCAAAACACTGGGAAGAAGAGAACAGCACCCCTGGGGGCTCACCTACCGCTTTGTTCATCGATCAGGGACTGATGCCTCTGGGATGCTCTCCTAAGCTGGGGACTTCTGAAGAGCTAGGTCTGTCCATCTGCCTCACATACCCTCTCCAAGTGGGAGAGAACCCTATTTGCAGGCTTAGTTCTGCCCTGATGGTATGACTGCAGGGCTTTTTGAGTGTCAATAGATAGCAAGTGCTCCAGAAGAAACCAGTCCCATTTTCAAGGTTGCGTATCCCTTTCCTTACTTCTATAGGAGCTTGCAAGGGCAGGAAGGATATCTGATGTGCTCAGTAGCTACTCAAACTCCATGGACAGGCTCCAAGGGGAAGGCTTCTCAGGATGCTGTTGACTGCAGTGCAGCTGGGTTGGGTAGTGCTGAGCAACTGCAGCAAAATCTCAGAAGAGTGTCGTGGTTTTGGGAAGTAGAAGCACTTCCCAGCCTTTCTGTGAGGAAGGAAATAAAACACCAACGCAGGCACCTGGAGATATAGTTTTGTTTATTTAAACACATACAAACTCACAGTTTCTGTTAGTTGGCTTGGTGCTAGGGAAATAATACAGGCTGAGGGTTTTCTTGAATGCGAATGAACTTGGCTAATAACGCACAACTCGGCTTCCCCAAGGACCCGCAACATTTCCTCCCAGATCAAGTTACCTGTTCCTGCAGAAAAACAGACCACACATACAGCAGCACAGGTTTACATTACAGCATCATTGCCAGGATCCTGCACTGCAATGTAGACACATACAACACACACTGATAACCATCTACCTCCCTGCTCCTAGCCTAAAGTAATGCAAACCTGACTGTGTCCCTGCACAGAGCAAAGATGAACAGGCAGTTGACACTGATCCAGTCACATCTTGTTTGAATACCTCATCCCCAAGACAAGGAGCTGAGTCACGTGCATATAGCAAGAAATAATCCCTAAACGGGGTCTAACATGCAATCCAACAAATCCCAGTGAAATTGTTATGCTACTCCAAGAGGCAACAATGAGTGGCATCCATGAGCCAGCCTTGGCTCACTCTATTTTTTTACAGAGTAACTATAAGGAGAACTCATGGAAGTGTTAGCTTCCATCTGATCACTTCAGATCTCATTTCTTCTCCTCTCTTCCCTCCCATGGGAACAGAAATGTTGAAGAATCCTCCCCCCCAAACATGCAACCCCCATCTTTTTGCCACTAAGAAATTCCATCAAGGATCGGCTTTTTTTCCGCCAGCAGTAGGGTTTTCACACCGTATTTGTATTCCAGTCCCGATTTCAATTACCTGGCTAACCTTTTCAATTTTCACAGAGAGTGAGAATCAGAAAACAGCAGGTCCCTTATTACAGCTCACACTGGCGGGGAATGTTTCACTCCCCTTCCCTCCCCCATGTTTGTAGGAAAGCTCTGTCAAATTCAAACAAACTCATTGATCATAACTTGTCTATTTACTTACGCTTTGCTGACTGTTAAGTATTCTGGTCCCTTCTGCAGTCCTCTTTTCTGCCCTCTTTTTGGCTTGAATGTGCTGTTTTTCATACCATTTCTAAAAGCCAAGGAGAAACAGTTTTAAGTCTTAGCCCTGGAGCTCAACTCCAATGGGAACTCTCACCAGGGTCAAATACTGGGGAATGGAAAAGCTTTGTGCTTCAAGAGAGGATGTTAGCTGATTTTTGATAAGCGAGACATGATGTTATTCAGTCCTTATTTACACGTCTCTGAGCACGTTCCAGTGGAAGCTGAGGGCATCACAGGGGTTCCCTCAGGCCAGGGGCAATTCAGGCACAGGACAACACTGTGCTAATCCCAAAGCCACAGCTCTGCCACTGAACTGCACTGGCCAAAGCTGTCACCTGCAAAGGAAATCATGTTCCTCCTCCTTTTTGCTTTTCTTACTTCCCCAAGTCACGACCCTCCTCTTATCTCCTTCAAGAGCAAGTGTAGAGTCTTGCATCTGGGGAGGAATAACCGCATGCATCAGTACAGGTTAGGGGATGACCTGCTGGAGAGGAGCTCTGCAGAGAAAGCCCTGGGGTGAACAACAGGTTGGCCATGAGCCAGCAGTGTGCCCCTGTGGCCAAGAAGGCCAGTGGCATCCTGGGATGCGTTAGGAAGAGCGTGGCAAGCAGGTCAAGGGAGGTGATCCTCCACCTCTATTCTGCCCTGGTGAGGCCACATTTGGACTACTATGTCCAGTTCTGGGCTCCCCAGTTCAAAAAAGACAGAGATCTCCTAGAAGGAGTGCAGTGAAGGCACACAAAGATGGTGAAGGGCCTGGAGCATCTCCCATATGAGGAAACGCTGAGTAACCTGGGTCTGTTCAGCCTGGGGAAGAGAAGACTGAGAGGGGATCTGGTCTGAGTTTATAAATATGTAAAGGGAAGTGAGAGGTAAATGGATGAGGCCAGGCTCTTCTTGGTGGTGTGTAGTGATAGATCAAGGAATAATGGCCTAAAATTTCAACATAAGAAGTTCCATACTAACATGCAGAAGAAATTCTTTATGATCAGGGTGATGGAGCACTGGAACAGGCTGCTCAGAGAGGTTGTGGAGTCTCCACCTATGGAGATATTCAAGACCCGGCTGGATGCCTACCTGTGCGACCTACTGTAGGGTAACCGATTTAGCAGGGGGTTGGACTCTATGATCTCTTGAGAGACCACTGAGATTCATGATTCTGTGATTCTTCTGAACTCCTGATATAAAAATCATTTCAAGGCAAGAGCTCTGCCTGCCCCATCTCTTAGCCACCCAACTCCTCAAAATGGTTTATTTGATTTTTCAGAGGATTTAGTGAAATAGATCAGCTTATTTGCAATCTCTTCCCCTCCTTCTTATTCTTCCTTTGTTATTTGCAGCTCACTATCGTTGCCCGTGTACAACTCCAAATTAACTTATTTACACACAGATTTCATATCTCTAAAAACCAGAAAGGGGCCCTTGTAAGACATTCCTCCAGTTAACAGCAAATGAGGGCCTTGGCCTTTGCTAAGCACACTCTGGGAAAGGCAGCTCAGACGGGTCTGTTCTTGTCCTGCTCCCTCCAGAGACCTCTTCCAGTTGCTCAAGTGACTCATTCCATCCACCCATTTTGCAGCCAAAGTTCATCACACATTGAGCTCCACAACAGCAATCGTTATAAACTGCCCGGCGAACGTTTTTCTCATGCAGACACCAAGGGCACTGCAAGCTTTCCACCTCTTCTCATCCTATTCAGACAGATGCAACGTGCCTTGTTTCAGTGCTTATTGGAATCTACCCTGGGTGAAAATCTGAGTTAAACTGAATCCGAATACTGGATGTACTCAATCCAGGATGACCTCAAATTACTGGCACATTTGGTCAGTCAAAGACCTCTCCTGATTAATACAGCCAAAAGTCATATACCAATGATAGCTCTCCCGCTGAAAATTTCCATTCTGTTAAAAACACAGTGACTGGACTAGATCCAGGACATACCTTATCCACTCCTTAGTCTGCAATAACAACGTTTTCTCAGGAAACTGGGAAGAGTCTACAGCAGTGGATGATATTCCCACCTTCTAGCAGGTAAGGCTGCACCACTGTGGCTTACCACTCACCAAAGTTCCCTTCCTGCAGAGGACATTTCTTCTTCCTTCTGCTGGAGGCTGAGTGGCTGTTACCTACCCAGGACACCTGCCCCTGGTGAGTTTTGTCACAGCATCAGTGATTCCTCACTGGCAGAAGCCAGGTGTTTCTCTGAGAATGAGAGGCTTGTACTTATAGTCAGGAAAGAGTTGTTAGCAGCAACCAACACACTTGCTTGCGAGCATGAGAAACGAATGAAGCCATCTGTGAAGACACAGGGACTAAACTCCCACCAGCACCATATATATGCAGGAGAATTTGGTGGTAGCTACAAGAGGAGCTGGGGAGCTGCTGCTTCTACGATTAGACAACAACACCTATGGTCTCTGCAAAGAAAGGAAAGCCCACATGGTTTGCTTGCTCATCACCACACAGTCCTTCTCTGCCTTTCAGGGAGAAGGGACATACATCAGGTATGTTTTCCCTGCTTTGCAAAGATATTTTTCAGAATTATCTACTACAGTGCAACTGTGGTTAGAATTATCTACCTCAGTCCAGCTACGGTTGCATTTAGCAGCAGGAGGCTGTTGCTAAGCTCCATCTTTAAGCCAGAAGGGCCTGAAAAAGGCAAGGAGCAGATATGTGCTCTCACATCTGTACACGCAGCCTCTAAAGAGCATTTGCAGACACCATCCCCAGATTTACAGGCCAGCTACTCTGGTAAGAGCCCACTGGAGGTCAGCCTTGTGCTGTAAAAACCTATGTGGGGAGCAAGGTGATGGGGTGCTCTCTGAGTTCCAGCAGCCCGGACCCTAAGCCTGCATGTGGGGTGCACAATGCACCCCACGAGAGCAGCTCATGCAGAACCACGGTGCTCCTCAGGTCTAAGCCAACTTGTGCCATGGCACCACGGCTGGCCAGTCAGGCTCAGCATTTACACTCCTCTCATTCTGTGGCCTGTTCATCTAAGCTGACCTGAAAAATGCACTGTTTCAGGACTGTTCTCAGTCTTCCAGTTTTGTTTCACAAGACTGTAGCATCATAATTGTTTACATACAGGCTGCACGTTTTGGATGAGAGATCAGGATATTGATGCAGGGCCAACACAAGTACAGGTCCAGACATACTTATTTCAGAGCCACGTTCCTTACCGGAGTCAATAATTAAGATTTTTTTATACTGAACATCAGTGTCCTAACTTCACAGCCATCTCCTCCCACCCTGTGAGACACTCCAAGAGCTCAAAAAACGTTTCATGGGAAACAAAATCCTTCATCTAAATACTTTGAGAAATTGTATTTTTCACCGAAAAGAATCTATGCTTTTACTCCAGGACCCCATGGGTACCAGTGCAAAATCATCTCTGTCTCTACCAAGTGAAATCAGCTCTTGGTGACTCATAGATTTACATAAAAACTGCGAATCAACATGGCCTACACAGAAAATGGACATAGGAGCGCTCAGTTGTGATCTCCTCTGGTCACTATTCCACCCAACTGTCTGCAGCCCAATTTCTCCATATTTCACCTTCATGGTGACTCACTTTTTCTCTCTAAAACAAGAAGCAGAGCTGTCCTGTCTTGCCTTCAGTCAGCCCACGTCTGGAAGGAAGGATGCACATCATCCACACACACTCACTGCAGCTCATGACTGAAATGACAGCCAGCACTGAACAAACCCTCAGTGGGCCCTGAAGAGAACAATCACAAGAAGCTGTAGGCATATATTGCTCCCGCTTTGCTGTAAGAGATAAAGAGCCATTCTTTTTTGCAATTTTTCTAGCACAGCAATCGGAATATCGATCCCTACCATTGGCTTCCTCCTCTCTGAATGATCCGTTATCCTTTGGTGTTAAACAAGCTGCAATTATCCATTCCAAATGCACAGAGAATCACAAGGGTTGAGGCACTTTCTGATCTCCTGCTTCCTATTCCCATCAGTATTCCCATCTGCATGGCCTTGTGCATGCCACATCTTCTCAGGAAGAAAAAGGCAGCCTCAGCCTGTCCATCCTTCACACCTCAAGGAACAGCAAAGGACTTTCTAAAGCCAGAATGCTCTTAAGAGGAATTGCAGTAGTTGGGGAAAAAAAAAAAAGAAAGAGAGAGAGACAGAGTGGGTCACTGCAATAACGCAGTCATGTTGGCTCTCTTTAATTTGGTGATAAATCCAGACTGGAGTGATTACTTGGAATATGCAACCCTAAGCATCCTGGAACTTTGCAGCCGTGTTATGACACAGTCAGAAGTCAAGCAAGCAATGGGTAGGAACAGAGACACAGCTGGTGCCTTGACTGCATCCATTTCCATATTATGTATCCTTGAGTCATCCCTTTGGTGTGCCCTCCTGCTGCATGCTGGACACTGTGTTAGGAGAGTAGGATACACTGTTCTCAACGAGATCTATAGGGGCAAGTTACACACTAGTGAGCTTGGGCCAAGGCAACTCTCACATCCTTTGCTTTGCGTACTAACCAGCTTCGCATGTAAAGGTGAAACAGGTGACAGTAAGGAAAGAAACATAAACCTCTGTCATGTTGCCCTCAGGATTCACCAGCAAGGCTCTCATCCTTCCTCTCACAAAAGAAATTTTCAGCCCTATTTCTTTCTTTGATTTGCCTTTTTCCCCTTATCCTTTGTTGCAACATCGATGCTATTTACTAAGAAAGTGAAACATGCCTTCACCTTGCTTTTTGAATGCTTTGCAACTGATGGTGCATTACCACTTCATTTACCCATGAACATTTTCACAGATGGGACTGGACCACTTACCTTTACCAACACACCACAGTAGATGAAGTCCTGGTTTCTTACCAGGCCAATCCAATGGTGGAACATGGGGGAAGCAGAACCCAATCTCACATGTCTTGGCTGGTTTGCTCCATTGATTTGCCCGGTGCATTTCAGAGTCAAAGTCAAGATTTGCTCAGCCTTCCTAGAACTGTCGCGTTCTCCCCCAACACAGTGCAGCTGCCCCTGCTCCCATTGCTGCAGACTGAGTCCTGGCCATGACGCAGTAATGAACTTCTGCTCTGGGCACAACTGGAGGAAAAAAAACCTAGAACACTGAGGGATATGGGTGCATCATTCTCTAGCACAGCTCAGAGGGATATAGTGCTTCTTCTAGCATTTCTGAAACATAAGGTTTTATGGATATTGGGGTTTTGTTTGTTTGATTCTGGCAGAAGCAGCTTTTCAACTCATTTATCAAGCTGCCTGCAGCTCCCATTTCAAGGCTGATGAAGGTATAATAAACAACGAGGGGAAAAATGTCCTTTGGAAGGCGTAATTCAGAGTGATTTAATAAATAAAATAAGGTTGGGAAAAAGAAGAAAAACAATCAGTGCAAATTTTAGCTTTCCTTTGCTCTTCACTTTGTAGTATAGCTTTAAATAAATGCACAAAGCAAGTTGGTCAGATCATTCTTTCAAAGTCATTCTATAAAAAGTCCTGCCTATGAATTCATCTGCCTACAATGGCTCATGCCTCACCAGCCACTCTCCACATCGCCCTCCAAATTTCCTCTTAGAAATTTATAAGCACACCGAGACCCCCAGAGTTTCTCTGAAAAAAATACACGTATTCCTGACTGATGAAATCTCTACGGAAACACCTGTGCAATAAACCTGAATACTGCAAGCACCTGGATGCCACCTAACTCGGATGACTCAGGCTAGCCATCCCAAGTGCAGTATTGTTCCCTTCCCTCTGCCCACAGAGAGAACTTGAAGTCTGCAATAGGCTTTTGTTCTCCATAGCGGAGACATCACTCTCACTGTCACTATGGACTCTTCTCTATATCTTTGCTGCGTATTTTCTGCCATTTACTTCTGGGATATGTCAAGGAAGTTACTGCATTTCTTTCTAGTGCATTTGGGATATCAAGTGCTGATAGACATTCAGACTGGATGTCTGGGTGTCAGCTTCAACACTTTTCTTCCAGAAGCTGTCACCAAGTTTAATTAAATCACAGCAACTCTTCTCTGGGTCTGACTCTTTCTTCAGCTTATTTAGGTTAAGGCCCGTGGGCTTCAGCAAATATTAAAACCCTGTTAGGAATAGAGAAAACAAAGAGGAAATAGTAAACTGAGGGAAACACTGAAAGATGAAAAGAAGGAAAAAGGCATAGAGAAGAGGGAGGAAAAAACAACCCCAGAAGAACAGGCACTGAAAAGAAAATAGGAAGAAAGGAAAAGGAGTAAAGAAAAAGAATGAGAGAAAGGATGAAAGAATGGAGGATAAGGAGAAGGGAAGGGGAAGGAAGGAAAAAGGCACGGAAGCCTTTTCTATGCATAAAGAAAAACCCACGTTGGTTTGCGCTAATGCTTCAACAAATGGAAATGTCATCAACAATAACAGAACCCCTGAGCTCCATAACAATAGGGAAGTAATTCAAGCACCACTTCCAGGTGAAACAGCGAAGGGTGTTTCATTTCTTTCTCTTTTCCTTTAGTATATATAGCAAATAACCTCATGCACTTACTCACATTCTGTGGCTCATCATCACAAAAATATAACTGAGAGAATGAAGCCACCCTTCAGCGCAGACAGAAAACAAACCAGAGGTCTCAGTGCTTTCTCATTGTTGCAGCTGGGGCCTATCTCCATATTTATTTATTTTAAAATTTTCCCTCCCTCCTTGTACTCTAGAGACCACATCCCATAAAATGCTGGGTTATCAAGTTAAGTGTGAATAATTCATGAGATAATTATAAAACATTTACACCAGAACATTATTATCTCGCAACTAAAAAAAAAAACCCCAAATACTTAATGTCCTCCAACACTGATGGCAAACCTCTTGTGCCTGCAACACTCTTTATTGCTAAAATTAAACGGAATTAATCTTCGATACTGCTTTTCTGCTTACTAGCCCTGAATCACATAAGGAACACTCTGAGGTAATATAAGAACACAGAAATACCTATATATATGTGTATATGGACACATGGACACAGAGGAGATATAATTTCAGTCTTCCCCCACCCCCCACCAAAACATACTCTGAGGCATAAGGGACTTAAGCTCTTATGCTTAAGTGATAGATTCAGTGCATGCTGATGGGCTGTTACCATCCATAGCCACACAGGAGCTGTGCACGTGGTGAGGAGTTATTGTGACTCATGGAGACAGATGAGTGCAAACACACACCCAAACCATCCACAGAGGGATAGGGGTAGGATATCAGTTTTTCTTTCTCATACTTTTCTACTGTAAGGATGCATTTTTCCCTTCATCCATAAGTGAACCTTAGGTTTGTTTTTGCTCCCATTAGGTTTGTTTTTGCTCCCATTATTACTGCCTGGAGCTTACTTTGAATTTAAAGTAATAATTAATTTCAGATTTACATTGGTGTCACCAAAACAGGATTTGGCCTTGCACATGCATCCAAAGTTAATGCTGCCCTCTCTGTATATAAAGGCTTCAAGGAAAGCATCTCTGATAATGCAAACCTGTAGCAGGACAAGCATGACTGGCTGGGGAGGACTTCTCCAGCCTGGATAACCATTCCTCTGTCACCTTCCACTGGGACACGAGGCCAGAGAAAGCGTCTGGGAAAATTCCCATGGCCAAATCTTCACTATGTTCTGCTGGACCTAGTCACCATGATACTCCTGAGGGCTTCAACAGACACACACCAAAGAATCTTACAACTGGTTAGCTTACAAAAACCTGGTGGTTTTTGCTCAGCCTGTTGCTGGACAAATCCTAGTCTTCAATAAATCACTCCCTTTCTCCCCATCTCCCTAATGGACATATGTCCATCTGCACAAAAGGGAAGGCCAAGGGCTCCTCTTCCTCCCAGCAGCTATTAGAAGGCCACGATAGGCAGCACAGCTGGTACGTCTGCCTTACAACCCAACCAGGAGCAGCCTTGTCCCCCTGCGAGGGCTGCAAGCACATTGCACATGCTGCGCAGGTGAACATGTCCCCCAGAGATTTGTGACTAAGCTGATGTTAAACAAAGCCACCCGGAGCCTGCGGCATTGCAGTTTGATTAACCACACGCACCTTTGTAGAAGGATTAGGAGGACTCTATCATTGTGATGTTAGAATCTTAATTGAAAACCAGAAATCTGGTCCCAGCACTGTGCGGGGCTGGGATGTGACAGGGGAGCATCTGCTTTAGGGGAGGCTCACAGCTCCAAAGAGCCATGCCTGCACATGTCAGCCCAGAAAACGCCATGGGACTGTACAAGACTGATGGATGCAGTGGGGATGAGAGTTTATTTTTCAATCATCTATGCAGAGCCCATTTAGAAATCTGTCTGCTATGTGCGAATGTCAACAAACACTCATGAAATTTCATCTCTGAATCAATTTGCAAAATAGGAAAAATGCTTTGTGAACACCAATGTAGTCCTGCGTATACAGCTGCCAACAGGTGCCCTCTGGGATGACTCTTGCTATTTGCTATGTTTCTCTCAGCAAGATGTCAGCAATATATGAGCTGAAGATGAACCCCTAAGAAGGTCTATTATACCCAGCCCTGAAACACAATGGAGTCCTGGTTCAGGTCTTCTCCTCTGGGTACCTAACTCAGCCATACTACAGGAGGATCTGTGATTAAGAGAGTGCTAAGCAGTTTGGATTGCCACACTCACATGCTCTATACTGTCCATGCAGGGAAGCAGTCCCAGTATCTAACCTGGAGTCAGTCCATCAGTTGCTCTCTGAATACCCAGGAGTCCCACTCCTGAGCATTTAATCTCAGTGCTGATTTTGCAGTGCAGTGGAGGCATTAGGAAAGCAACAAGTTCGCCCATGAATGGTTATTACTGTTAGCTATGTCATCCTGCAGTTAAAGACCACAAATCGTGGTGCTAGACGTTGTTCATGTCCCCCTCAGATACATAACTATGGTTACAAAACTGGGCCCTAACTTGACACATTAGGACAGCGCCAATAGGAGAGGCTGTGTTTTAGCTCATGCATTTGCTTACATTCTTCCTCAATACTTCTTCCTAACATTTGAGATTACTTCAATATGACAGCTTCCCAGTGAAAGAGCTGAGCACCGCAGCGTTTGTTTCTCTGTGGAAGGACAAAGGGAGGACCAAGTCCAAGCTGTTTCATGGATCAATCGAGCAGCTCTGATGATGTCACTATTCCTGGCACCAGGACCAAATTCAAAATTACCTCAAATTTGAAAGATTGATTTCCGCCATCAGCATTTAATGTCTGCTCTACCCTTCTTTTCCCAGCGCAGCAAAAATAAAAAGAGAGGGAGAAGGAGACAGTTCAGCTTCAAGTGCAATTTAGCATTCATTTGCATTTTTAAATTAGTTAAGCTATGGTCCGTTGCAAAGCAATGACAGAGAATTTTTGTAATAATTAGTCTGCTGGGAATGTAGAAATGGCTACACAGTCAGGTTGTGCTGAAAGAGGAAGCGATGCTCAAATGCTCGAACTGGGATTTGCACAGGCAAACATACTCTCATTCATTCGGGGCCAGATTCAGCTCACCAGACACAGATAGCTACAATTCAGACGACTTCATCTGCGCTAGACACCGACTGCAGCGGAGAGAAAGGGATGTTTCTAGACTATGATTAATCTTACTTGAAAGTAGAAAACTTGTTGTTTGTTGTTTGTTGATGGGTGAATGTTACAGTGCCTCCTTGGTGGGCAGAACATGGCAGCACTCATGCTCACTTTGCTCAGTAGTAGGAAGAAGAGACGGTTTGTGACTAAACACCATAGAAACACTGTGCACTTGACCACCTTGAAAGCAATTGTCCACCACTCATTAGATACTCTCTCACACATCATTCTGAGTTTGTTGCCAGCTTTTAGAGCAGGGCAAGGGAAGGACATCTGTTTCTCAGCGTGACTGCTACTTTTTGCTTAAGTTTCCCTCTGGGTGAGCTGAAGCACAAGGAACATTGAGCGAATTTCCTGCAGTACAAACTCTTCACCTTATCTGAAACTTCATTCTCCTTCAAAGCAACAACGTTTAGTCCCAGTAACTCACCATGAGAAATCAGCTTTGTATCTGGCACAGTGATGAAACATTCTCAGTAAGGACAAGAAATTAAATGATAAGGAGACCAGAGCCCTTCTCTAACCATTACATTAGCTAAAATACTTCTGGTATTTCATTACAGATGGTATTTGCATCTGTCCATATTCAAGAGATACAATGAAAACTGAAGCCAAAATCACTAAGAACATAGAGCACAAACACTTGAGTTAATGGCACTAATTATGTACTTATCAACCCCAACGGGATCAACAATTCAAAGAATATACACACTGAACTGTTTTCTTAACCTATGCTACAGAAAATTGTATGTTCCATTCAGAGTAATTACAAAGGAATGGGCTTAGGGCTCTGCAATGGAATGGTTTGCTATTCTTCAAGCGTAGCATGGGATTACAGAGTGCCAGCATTTTACGGACACTTAGTTTATAATGATGTGTCATCTGCGTATCCAGGAACCAGCCATCTTTGAAAAGTTTTACTTATATTCTCCTTCCAAAGTCACTATGACTCAATAACCATTGTACCTGCATCAAATGCATTAACTCAATGACAGCAAAAATTGAGACCTCATTATTCTGACAACAAAGTGAGTGCAACTGGATTTCCCTGAAGGAACCCAAACCTTTATGGTTATATTACCATGTCACTCTGAGTTTTCATAGGTATTAATCATAAAGTTACATTTTGTTTCAGCATGGATTTAAGTGGCTTGATCTAAGATAACCATTGAGGAGAGAAGGCCAAGAACTTAAACGCTAAAATAAATAAATGAGTATACTTACAGTAAGGATGCCCAGACCAAAATGTTCACCATTCCACATCTGTTAGTCACTTGTGTAACTTCTGGGACTAGCACCTCATTTTTCCCTGCAAAGGTTCTGATATGTTAAGTGTTACCAGTTTGCCCCATCACATTGGTGGGTCTCAGCTATGAGAAACAGCACTACCTTAGAAAGTTCAGGTTTCTTGCTTGCCTACCCAGCATTCTGCCTCTAGTCATGTGCCTAAATTGCAGTGCAAGTACTTCCTAGGATCACCTGTGCGCTTTCCCTTAGGATGTTCTTTTGTTCTTCCTCAGGCAGAGAACTGTTGTAGTTACTGTGCTTTACAGCTGTGGTGTAAAGTCTGGAAGCAGCTTTTTTAGCTTGCAGCACACAGAGGTACTGGAAACCAACCTTCTTTCAACACTGCTGCACACTTAGATTAAATGAAATACCCTCAAAATCCAAAACAATTCTGTGGATTTGCCCCAGTACCTGGGAGTGAATTCATTCTAGTTGTTTGTTCCTAAGGTTTCTCACAAAAGCTTCACCTTGGAAAGGACTCCATATTCCCTCAGAACCAAGCTGATCCGAATTTAGACTATGGGAATATCAGAAAGCATCCACAGCCTCATAAACATTTACTCCCAGCTAGTCCTGTGATTACAACAGTGTCTTCTCTGTGAGATACAGAAAAGAGACAGAAAGAAGATGGAAAAGGAGTTTCATTGCTGACCAGTTCCCTGGGACAGATTTGTACTACAGCCTCAATTTCCAAAATATTGAATTTTAAGAGTTTTTTTTTCTGAAATATCTCTAACCATTCAGAGGCTGCCAAAGTAGTTACATGACATATTTCCTTGTTAAGCTTCTCTTTTTGTTCTCAGTGTGGTAGACAGGCTGGGCAGCACTGTGCCAAAGAGGCAGAAGGGGTCAATTCCAACACCCTCAGACCTACTCCTGTTGAGCAATAATTGTCTATGACTTTGTTTGCTGTGCATTTCCATAAGTGCAAGCAGTTTCAGATAGCCCATAGTTCTGCAAAGTACTGCTCCATAAAAAAAGATCCTGTTAAACCTACACCTCTAGGACACCCCTGCTTCGAGATAGCCTACGTCTCTCTATTTTACAGAATAAAGGCTTGAGAGCTCATTCTCTTGAGTCTAATGTTTCCACTGTGTTATCTGTATTATCTGTGATTGTCTTGAAAACCTAGCTCACCCTGAGGCCAGCTATTAACATCTTTCAGCATTACAACAGCTTTTATTGTCCCACTATTTCACATGCATCCTGTCAAGACACGCAGATGAATGAGTTACCAGGGGGTAAGCTTGAGTATAAATTTACAAGGCCTCTACTCCATCATAATTGCCCGTATTCATATTCTCATTCTTCATGCTCAACCAGATGTACTTGGAAGTGATTCGTTCTCAGGAAAAAAAAGGGGGGGTTGGTTGCTTTGCGTCTGCTCTGTAGAAACAAAGAAAAGGGTGTCCTGGAGTCTTGTGGTGAAGCTGCCATCCTAGGAGGTCACCCACTGACACTCCCTGCATAACTTGTTCTTCCATCTGTAGCCCCTTCCCATCGTGCCCATTCCACACCATTAGAAATGTTTAGAAAATGAAGTCAGCTATTTAGTTTGAAAGAGAATTTACATCCAAGTAGCTGAAGTATTTCAGCTGGAAGGAAATGCATTATCAGGGAGAAAATACTGAATGGGATTGTCTACACTAAAATTATTGACACTACATGTATGCGAGCAGCCATCCATAAAGGACACGCAGTATAAATCAGCAGAAGACTCTTGTCCAAGCCCAGCTGTAATATTCCTCCAGAGACACAACATAAGAACATTAGGCTATCTACATTTTTGCATGTGCCTAAAAACCTTTTGTTAGCATGACTGTGATGTCTAGTGGGTACGATTTGCTCACATTCCCAGCTGACAATCAGGTAAGCAAAATCTCATCATTTATATGTGGGCTCTGATTCTTTTTATTATTTAATGGCTTGATGAAGAAGCCTTTAATGGCTCCAATGACTGCTTTGTTTTCAGTGAAGCAGCAAATAACTGGAAACAGTAAATACTCATGATTTCAGATGACAGTTACAACTAGTAAATAGCAATAATAGGCAGGCAAACATTAGAAAACTTCTCACCCACTTGGGGGAGCCCACATGTAATAAAGCTTGTTGTCAGAGAAATAAGCCATGAAGAGCATCCATTCTGTAATTTGCCCTTCTAACCTATGGTGCTATTTCACCCAGAGGGAGAGCAAAGCTGAAAAAAGCTCCAGTTTGTACACACTCACATCTTAGTATTTACCCTTTATGTGAGAACATTGACTTCAATGATCTTCAGCTCACACCAGAAGGACTCTACTTCATTATTCCTGACTGCTTACCCATTCTGTCAGTGCTGAAAACAGAATTGCTCTATAACGATTTGTGAGTGCTATATGATGGTATGATGTCCTAATTATTGCAGTGCTTGTTGTATTCATAAGTTAGATAAACTGAAATGTGGGGAGAGAGGTCATGAGCAGAGTCAGACATTCTGAGGAAAAACCTGGCTCAACATATGCTTGCTACTACAGCCTGGATGTTAAGAACCACATCCAGGACGTGAAAAAGGCTGAGAAAATACAAAGATGATACAAAACTCTTGGGCTGGATTTCCTTTCTGGCTTATACAGACAAAAAATATATACAAGCATGGATAAGTCCATAAAAAGAGAATTAAAATGTACTAACCAATTTGCACTGCTGAAGCGACTGAAGTCTTTAAGGGCACAGTCATAAAACCAGTTTCCCCTGAATTTCCTCTTCTATACTCATTAACCATCTTGGTTACGTTCTCTTCTTTGTTCAAGTTGGACCAATAAAAAAACAATTCAGCTAAAGGCTTTAGAGTAACTATGGTTCTGCACCAGTGTAGAGGTAAAAAGCTAAGGTGGCTAATTGCTAGAATTATTGATATTCAAAGACATACTGGATAAGCAGCTACCAGAGAGACCCAGTGTGGCTTAACAAGAGTCACATGAATCCTCGAAAAATTGGACTTGAACACTCAAAGAGGAGAGAGCGTTGTAGAGGAAGATTAAGCATGCCTGCTCTATCCTTATTCTCTACCAGCTGTCTGCTTATGACCTCAGATGGAAACTGGATCCTGCCCTTGGTGGTCTGAAGCAGTATTGCTAATCTTACATTCCTAGTATTTACATCCACTGACTATGTAGGGATACACTTCTTTAGGGACAATTCATAGCTGCTGCCCCTCAGCCTGATGCTGTCAAGCGATGCTGGAGGCTCAATGACTAATTATTTACAGACTTAGCTGTACCACAAACATCATCTGCAGAATCCAAGTCCGACAAGAAAACAGACAGGACAGGAGAAGATTGGGTGGAGAAAGGTGATTCAACAGAAAGAAGCTCTCTTCATTCCTGCTGATGGCCTCAGGAATAAAGAGAGACAGAACAACAAAAAAATTGTCTGGCCCCTGGCAGAATGATTCCAGAAGCTTTGCCACAAACTGGAAGTGTTTTGCAAGAGGGACAGAACCAATCCCAGCATGCTAAGTTTGAACATTTTATGGCAGAATAAGGCTGTGTTCCTACAGGAGTAAAATAACCAATTGACCCATAATCTATAAGAGCAACAATGGAGAATAAAATTTCCAGTATAATTGGTTTATAAATCATTCCTGTGATACCAAGACCTGGCAATTTATTCTGAACATTTGAGCATTTATTCTTGGGAAATGCTGTGGTTTAGCTATATTTAAACTCTTTGGCTGGTGCTACCGGGGGAAAGATGACAACTGTGCACAATGATTTATTTCTCCACTTTACTTGGATTGTACAGGTGTAAAGACACAGCTTTGAAAAAGCACTCTATCCAGTGGGCAGTGTGCACTGTGCAAATGCTGTCCTTCCTGGTCCCAGCGCTCTGCTGTGCTAGATTTCCACTCAGAACAGCTGGTGATGGGCAGTCACCTTCATCCTCAAAATTTACTCACGTGTATATCCTGTTTCTCAGGTCGTGAGCTGTCCTTGTGCCGTGCATTCCTATCCCCCCCTGCATTATAGGAATTTCAGCACGTGATTAGCTGCTCTTGGACAAAGGAAACCATCAGGGACGTTTCTGATTGCTGCCAGGTAGGCTGGTTACTCCTTACTGTCCTGGTTTGTGATGCACAGCCTTCGTTCCTCGGCAAAAGGAGCAGAAACACTTTCTGGACGTGGCTTCTAGAGACAATCCTCAACATTAACAGTCTTCTTGGACAGTGGGGTGAGACAGGGCCCACACCTAAAATGGGATGAGGTCAAGAATCAGCAGTGAAAGTACTTTATGGCAGTTTTATTTAAGCAGCAGCTTAGCAGACAGGAGAAAAAGATCCTGCCTTTCTCCATGGAAAAAAATTGGAGACACTTGCCAAACCTTTCCCACACTCAGATGGCCAGGACAGGGAGCGTGGCTGACGATTTCCTTTTCCTGAGGCTTATTTCCACTCTCATCCCTCCAGGAAGCAGTAGCAGAGCCATCACTCAATCTCTGCAGCTGTTCTGCTCTGTGCCAGAGCAGTGACCTCAGTGACAGCAGATGGGAAGCAATACAGTCATGTCATCTCTGTGCCATAGATTTAAAAGGACAAACCATCCTGTATGACCAGGTTTTCATTAGCAGAATTTCACAAAAAATAACTGAAGTTTGGGAACTGTCATATGCATATCCTAAGCAGACAGAGGGAACCAGTTACTTTTATCCTAATGAATGATGCTCCTAACGTATAATACGGCACTGAAATGTTAAAAGGGAGCAGGATGGAAAGGTAAAATTTGGCACCACGCTGCTTTTCTAAGTTATCAAAAGCAATCTGAAAATGCTGGGCTCTGGTTACAAATTTGATCATGAAAACATGGTCCTAAATGGAGAAAGAACCCAGAATTTAAGCTGCTTTTCCCCTTGCTTTCCAAAAGTACAAAGCAGCTGAGCAAAGAGATTTGAAATGCAATAGCTCTAGCCCCAGCAGCACAGCCTCAGCCCAACCACTTGATCATGTGGACGGACAATTAAATACACGTCACAACATATGTACCTTCTCCAGACAGAAGTGCCATTCAAGGGAAGATTCCTCACATACTGACTTCAAGATCAGGAGATATTTGGCATGCAGACACACCAGCATGCATCACATACAATTTATCTCTTTATAGAGATGAAACTATAAGCACGACAATGCCTAGACTTGTTCTTTGTTTAGTTACGTAAAACATGAAGTTTCTACAACCTCCTATATCTTCACCCAACAAGATGGTTTGCACTGGATCTACAGGTTTCATGATGCAGTACATCGTCCCTAAGCCGCCTCTTCCAACATAGCAAAGAATTTCAGTTGGCCTCTTGCTCAGTGGGAAGACACACGGGGAAATCAAGCACAGCAATCACTATGCATCACATTTGCCTTCTCCTCCAGCTGTAGCACATGGAGCTGATTTTATCTTCCAAATCTTCTATTTGGTCCCTCTCCTGGACACTTATGGGACAACCAGCTGGTTCCTGTAGCACAAAGACTACTTAAATGAGAATGAGTACTTGTGAAGAACTTCAATGAGATCTTATATAGTCCCTGTTAGCTACACATGTGTAAGTAAAGGCAGAAAGAGGCTGGGGAAGGTGCTTAAAAATGAACTTAAGCAGAAATCCTCAAGTACACCCTACTGCTCTCAGTCAGTAACCTCACAAGCACTGATATTATTTGACATGGAGAGTGGTTTTTGATTTTCAAACACTTGTGTAAGCTTTGGTCCGAGCTAAGACCACAGAGATCTTGTGAGAAGGAAGAATCTATATGGAACGGATGAATTATTACTGCCCATTGTGGACACTGCTGTCTAGAACTGTATTTTTAAAGCGAATAATCTTGCTGGCGTGTCTCTCCTGACTGGCCCATCAGAAGAAAACTCATATAAGCAGGAGCTGCAGCATCTCTGTTGAAGTGTTCTGACAACATGATGGGTTGTTATAAATATGTAATTTGCACAAGTGAAACAAGTCCAGCTATTTAGGGTAGGTCAGCGCACTGAGTTACTGTGCCCTCTCTAATATAATTCTTGCTATCTTTTAGGCCAGAAAGACCCTGTTTAAATGCAAAGGCACTTTGCAATTGCAATCTGCAAGACAGTGAAAGAAATATGCACAACATGGGTTGCTGACCAAGCAGAACTTTGCCAGAGTAGGATATGGTTTTAAAGGTTTACCCCGAGGGCACCAGCTGTTTTCTTCTGTCATTTAGCAGTACTTCAGAAAAGACACTTACACACAGTACAAGGAAAAGCCAAGAATAAAACCTGGAGATATTTTACTTGTAAATAACAGCAAAAAGGAAAGAAAACCTGTGAGTGTGCAGGCAGGATGCTGATGATGGAGAGACGTTCACCATCATATGGGCTACCTTCCCAAGAAGAAGAATATCCTATTTTCCAGTAGGAAGGATGAAATAGCAGTTATTCTATCCTTTGTTGATATACAAGAACTAAAGATGTTGATGTTCAGTACTTGCCTTTTCTATCCGTTATTTCCTATGTTTTTTTTTCCTCCTAATATTGCAAAGAGTAACTGCTTTTTGCAACACTGTGAATGATGGTTAATGCTTAGATTAAATGTGAGCCGGGAGCCAGAGAAGGATTAAATGTAGAGATGATACTGTCTTAACAGACTGCTGGCCTTTGTTGTAAGTGAGCTATCAAACTTAGACCCAACAAAATCTGTCAGGAGAACAGCAGCTTTGCCAGCAGCCATTACAAAGGGGATAGGGAATCATTTTAAATCAAGGCCAATAACTTCTGTTGGGATTAGACAAACTCACAGACAGTAGAAATCCCAGATTCTTTGAAAATCAACAGTCCACACTCATTCACATTATCTCTAGCCTGAGACAAAGGGAGGGTAAGCTGAAAGCAAGTCATTTGGGTTTGTTTCTTTGTTTCTCACAAGTGCAGCTGTTGTGAGAAGGAGGTTGCAGAAAAGGAAAGCAAAATATGACTTACCAGCTACAAAAAAACACGGGACCCTCTCCTGCATTCTACAATCTGTGGTGCTGATGCTGTGAAGTGCATCCTAGATCTGGGGCAAGGAGTCAGAAACTCAAAAGACAGAGAAAGAAAGATCCAAATAGCAAGGGAGGTAGAGGACGTGACAAGGAAGAGGGAGAAGCAATGACCCCAGTCAAAATAAGCAGAGAACCACTTGCCTGAACAAACCTTGGTACAATACCACCTGTGAGTTCTTCTGATCACATTGGCCAGACAGAACTCTCCATACAACATCAGTAAATGAGCCCCTGGTGGAAGACATGGCAGATGAAGCAGGAACGGTCAGGCCAATAATGTACCGAGGAAATCAGGGAAAGTAAAACCTGAAAAGTCCTCAGCCCTGCAGGTGTAAACACAATCCCAAAAGACTGCGTTTGGGATAATCTTTTTTTCTTAATGTGGAGCTGCATCATGGTAAGCACAGGGAATGGCAGTGACCCTACCATGGCTGTATGCAGGAGGTAAGCACGCAGCACAGTAGTTGCCTCCAACGCAGAAGTGAGGGTAGAGCCAGAAGGGCTCCAGCACAAGGATTAGTTTCTCATTTTCTATCTGCTATGAAGCTTGTGATGGCAGCCACACGGGAAGAGCCAATTACACTTCTGCTGATGGTTGCAGCATGCCCTGTGAAATGTTGCGTCCCTTCAGTTCCTCATGACAAGGATTGCAAAAGCTGGGTCAGAGAGGCTGAGCACACAGAGGAAAATCTGTGTGCACCGAGCCAAAGGAGCAGACTTCCACCTTATGGAGCTCTCACAAGGTCTGAACCCCCCCCCCCCCAACACACAAAAAAATACGTAACCTACCTTATTCCCTTTATTTGCCCACTTAAGCACAATTCAGGTTACTGCACTGTGAAGAGAAGCACAAACATGTCAGAAGGACTGCCACAGTGGAACTGAGCATCAGCACGAGCAGCAGCAGTGACTGGTTCAAAACGCCAGCTCTGAGACCAGCTGTTGCAAGGTATAGCTCGGGGGGTGAACAAGAGGGAAACAACTTCTTGCTGTTGCCTTCTTGTTCCTGATGAAGTGTTACTGCCCACTCAGACTCCCTCCACGTTCCAATGCTCAAGTACAGTTATTATTCCACCCCTCAGCAAGGCTACTGTGTCTATCTCTGAGAAGACCAGGGGTTGCTTTGTCTGCCGCAGTGATCTTGCATTGCTTTGCAATCCCCAGGAATGCATGCTGCCAGACCTCACTGGCCTTATAGCACAAACCACAACTCAACAAGCTTGTGCATTCCCCACCTTAGAGCACAGGGAAAGCCTGGAGGGAAAAGAAGCTGCCAGCTGTTCTCTACATTGATGCTTTTTACACTTCCCAGTCACCCACTCCAAGCCCCATAAATACCTGCAGGGTCAAAGCCCTGTCCTCACGAGTAAGAGCAGTGACCTTGACAAGTGACATAGCCAATATACAGTCATTTCTTTAGAGGGACTTGTCCCCTGGTACAATTTTTTGCTCATTCAGTCTTCCTCTTCCTTCAAGCAAAATCTGCCAGAACTAACTACATTCAATTCATTTTCCTCGTCCTCTTTTTTCCTTATTTTATTTTTTGTGTTGTCCCAACCTCCCCTCTCTGAGGTGTCTCCCTGGGGAAATTCACGTCCCTTGTACTTTTTACTCTGTGTGCATAATAGAACATTATCTGCATAATTTATCTTTCACTACATGTTGTGTTCCTTCTGGCTAAGTGTTTCTCTAAAATAAATATATATCTTTATTGCGTACACCGGGAAAATGAGCCAGCAAGCTTGTCCTACGTGAGAATTCTATGATACCCAAAACCTGAACTACCAAGAACAGATTGGCTCACTCCTTTAGGTCAAATGCAATTGTCAAGCTGATCGCTGTTCATCTCTGAATACACATTTTGTAGTGTTCAATTCTTTCCATTGATCTAATGAAACCCCTGCAAGGCTGACTCCAGATAAAATTTGGAATTGAAATGCAACCCACGAAACAAAGAAATTCCATGAGATAAGGCAAAAAAAAAAAAAAAGGTTTGTTGCCATTGACAACAAACAAACCCCTGCCTGAAACACCTCGTTACATCTCTTAATGCAACAACAGACCAATGTGAAGAATCATAGAATAGAATCATAGAATTATTAAGGCTGGAAAAGATCTCCAAGATCATTTAGTCCAACCACCAACTCAGGATGAAGAATGGGAGCACTGATCATAGGCTAATTGACATGACCATCACATCCAGACCACATTGGGCAGCCATGCTACTCCCACTTAGGGAGCTTTCAATGAAGCACAAATGCCAGCTAGTTCATGCTACAACTCACAGAATGCAGAGGTGCTGACAAAACAGCTGACTCTATCTTGAAGTTAAATGTGCTGGGGCAGTTGTGGTGCAGTCACCACAATCTTCAGTCAGCTTCTCTTATGGGCTGATGAGCACAAGAACAGCACTGTGCTTTGCTGACGCTGCTTGGGTTTCCAGGTGTTTACAGCTAGAGCAAGAAAATTTGAAAAAAAAATTAAAAATACACAAAAAAGATCACAATAAAGCATATTCCTTTCTGTTGTGATCTAAGGTTTCACAGCAAATTGGAATCACAGTACATCAGGGTAAAATTGTGCCCTGAGTAACTAAGGGAGTCAAACATCTTCAATCTTCACTTATTCTGCCATGTGACTACATCCATTCAAATAAAAGTGAATGTGAATTTCAATGTTTCTTTCCATTTCCCTTTACGATTTTGAACATGTCCAAGTTTTTCTTCTTAGCCCAACAGTTGTGCTCCCTGTTTTGCACCATCTTTCCCACTTGCAGCTGTTCACAAGCAGGTTCAGAGCCCAAGGTTACAAGGTACCAGGTCTACTTCATAGGAGGATTGAGTTGGAGATTTGCAATGGTAGGCAAACGCAAGAACGCTGTCATACTGGTTTAGAGTTTCCTCTCAATCCTTTCAGAATTCAGCTGCCTACAGATACCTTTGGTAGACCAAGTTGTTCTTGGAGATTCTAGATCTCTCCATGGGAAGCTCACAGGATCAATTCAGGTTCCTAAGCACAGGTGTTTGGTACCTCTTCCGATAACTGATTTCTGAAAGTGCTGAGTCCCCAGGAAACCTTACATGGATACCCTTGGCAACCTACAGTATCAGTAGTAGGGTAGCACTTCAATCTCTCCCTAGATGACTTATTTAGACCTATCTTTGTGAATGGCAAAGACTGTGTGGAGTCCATTTTAGGCTATGGGTCTTTTTTAGAAGGTCACAACAGGAGATTTGAGCCAAACCAAGAGAATCTGACTAGAAGCAAGGCTAAGAGCTGTCAGGGGCATTGCTATCCCATCCACGGCTCTGCTCTTCCATCTGCAGTGTCCCCCACTTACACATTTTTGACCCATTAGGAATGTTCCTTTTCCTTAGGCCAATTTATGTTTCTTAGGGGAAGGATCTGAGGAAGATGATGTGAAAGCAGCTTCACTAACTCACTGTTAACTCTGCTGTGCACTGACACAAAATCAGCGGCCTGATTTAAGGAGCACCATGGTCAGGGGGCCCTTTTAAATGGGATTCCCACGAGAAGCAACCTTTTTACCTACAAAATGACAACATGGGAGGGGGTTCTCAGCAGAATCAATTTGGATTTAATTAACAATACTTTAGAGGTAGGAACATGGTACCTGATGGAATCAGCTATAAAGCCCTGAAAATAGGAAAAAAACAATCTGTCTCCTCTCTTCTTTGAAAGTATTGCAAAGCTCTGCTGTGCATTTTTATGTTTTAGCAGAAGAGTTGAAACCGGGCTTAAAAGCTGTGGGTAAAGGACCTGTTTTCATTACAGTTTCTTTGACGGTCTCTGAGTCTTTGAGGCTCCTACCCAGGCAGACAAGCATGGAGGAGCGCTGTGCATGGCCACAGTGGGAAGGGGAAGAAGGCAGGAAAGTTTAGCCCAAAACAAATAAAAACTTCTTAAAGCTTCTTGTCTCCTCTAACCATCAGCTGTTCCTTATGAGCTTTCCTCTGAAATCAAAGGCAACAGTCACATCTTCAAGGACTTCTGTGGAGGAAAGAAGTTTCCTCTCTGTCCTCATTTTTCCAGATCCACCCTTCTCCTCTTATAAGTTTCTATCGCGTGTGCTCATCAGAGCCAAAAAAACTGTTTGAAACATGATCCACCAATCCACCCACAGGGCTGCTTTCAGGACTCAGACTAGAACTGCCCCTCCTCAATATTTGTGTGGCCATTACCTTGTTTATGTCAGCTTCCAAGTGCAGCGAACACAGGTGTCCTTCAAGCAGGTGAAGTCACAATGTCCTTTTCTCTGTGTTTGGGCAATTCTCTGTTAACAGTAATGGGAAGAAGTTGTCCTTATGTTTTATCAGTGCAGAGATGAGTTTGCCAGCCTGTCTTTCCAGCCTTGTTAAGTGGTTCTGGTATCAGATCCGGTGCTGGTTCCTGTATTGGTATTGCTTCTGGTATTGGTATCGCATCAGTTCCGGTACTGATTGGAATAATTTGCCCCAGAGGATATAAACATTAACATTTGGTGAGGGGAAGGAAGCCTGAGAACACACAGGTCACTTCAATCAGCTCAGCGTGATCGAACACTGGGACACATCTGCTCAAAGCATCTGTGGTGTTTCAACATTTGCCCCAGAGCCAAAACGCCGGGATACAGAAAATACCGACGTGTTATGCACTAGAGAAATCAGAAGTCGCGTCTTCAGTGAGCACTGTGAGCTCAGGTTCAAGAGGAAATGGTAAAAAGGGGACACAGTTTCAAAAAGGACTGAAAAGGATAACAAAGAGATTTCTCCATCCACAAAAGTCACCAAGTTCATGGCTACTGAAGAAAATTCAGACAGATGGGTGATACAGAACAGGAATGGTCATAAAAACACTTTCTCTTTTTCTGAATGCAGTTTGGGACAATTAGTGTAGTTAAAACAGAACTTGCTGCAGAGACCTATTAGGAAAAAAAAACCCACTTTTTAAATTAAACATAAATAATTACTGCAATTCGCTGCTGCACAACACAACAGAAGGAACCAGAGATAGCCTTGTCTAACCTGAAAAGGCCTACTTAGTACAAGCAGCAGGCAACGTGATTTCTAGCGTGAGGGATATCTGAACATTTGTTATTATATTTGTTGGGCTTTGGGGATTTTTGTTTTTAATTTTTTCCTTCCTCCCTTCACAGAGATGAAGTTTGGTTTGTGAACTTGCACCCAGACAAGAAATCTTTGTAGGAAGCTCTGCTGGAAAGAGCTGAGCTATGTCTCTGCTCTGAGTTTTCCTCTGGAAGCAGCTCTCCCACTCAGGACTACAGAGGGAGCCTCTCTCTTGCCATACAGCAGCTTCACCAGCTGCATCAGCTGGGCAACACCAAGAGGTGTGTAAATTCTCAGAGAGAAGGGAACACATCAGAATAACACGCTCAACAGTTAAATTGGGCTGCGCTCACCTTTTTCTTGGGGGTCACCAATGAGGATGTTTTATGACAAACCTCCGGGGATCCTGCAGCATGAAGGGAGAGGTGAGGAAATATTTCAGCTCTGAAAAATAAATCCGGTCAGTTTATTGTAGCAGTTTGTAAGTACTTAAGCTAGCCAAAAATAGTTTAGCAGTTCAATGGAGCAATATAGGCACTGTATCCATGCTGGCCTGGACATGTGTGTGTTAGCTGCATCACTGACCATAATAATGTCCTTAGGTGTAAGAGCAGGATTCATGTGCTCCTCCAGCTGACGTTTTAGTGTAATTCTACGTTAATAAAAGTACAGCTGAAAAATTGGTGCAGAAAACAACTCCATCTAAAGCACTGAAAATGGAGGAACGCTGTGGAAGTCTGATTCTGGAGGTTGGAGGTGAGTGAAACAAACCCATACATGAAAGGACTAGCTCCCAGCAGAGCTGTCCTCCCTATTACTACAGGCAGTCAGGCCTTGAAATGATGACAAACTGACTTGGAAATGCCCTGATGCACCTGGGTGATCTCAGAAAATGAAAGGCCTGAGGGATTCCCTTTTCAGCCTAAAAGGGAAATACATGTTTATGAAAACCAGTCATGCTACTTTTATTTTGTTTTAACCACTGCCGTGGCAATAACCAGACCCGTCTCCTGATGGCTTTGTGGTTTCAGCACAGAACTGCAGCTGGGTTTTATCCTTCCCTTGCCCTCCTTACCTGTGGATGGACTCAGCTTTTGTTTAGACCATTCCCCAGTCTCTTGGACAATCAAATAAGCAGAGGCATGCTTTGGTCTTAAGATTTTTCTCTGGGGCTTATCGGGACTAGCAAGAAGAGAGGAAGGAGCAAGCAAGTACTAAACAGAATGATAAATTCCATATCTCACTCCCAGCCACCATAAGGAAACACCCATTTCTTAGCCCTCACAGACCACCCTGTCCCTCAAGCAAATATGTCATTTTCCTTCCTAACAGAAGCTTGAGTTACTTTAGGCCAATGGTGGGATCAATACCAGCAGCCCTGGGACTTCTCATACAACATTCATTAAGTAACCAGGTTATTAGCTGAGTACTTCGTCTAAACCAAGGAACAGTTCCTAAACTTAAAACTTTACGTATCCTTCCACCCAGGTGAGTCACAGCCACAGAGCCAGCACTGGATGCTTCAGAGCTCATTCAAACTTTACAAAGATAAGAAATGTCTGTTGGCATTTTAAATCATTAGCTCTTATTTATCAATATAAACCCAAATTACAGTCTAATACAGAGCTGGCTTCTTCTCAGAAGCTGTTCCTCTCCCACTCTTGACAGCTTTTCAAGTACTAGATTGAAAACAGCAATCACGGAAAAGTAGTATCAAAACCTGGGCTTGCCCCATAACCCACAGTATGGACTCATTTCCACCTCTGCTGCAGAAGTGCCAAGCCTTCTCCTCTAGAAGTGTCACATAGAGGAGCAGAGACTTCTCTGCAAACACTGAACTGGATTTATAATGATCCACTGATGCACTTACCAGGAGGTGGCTCAAGGAAGGCAATGAAGACTCAGATCCCAGTACACTCTCAAGGCAGAGCTCTGTATTTGCAGCCACAAATGCTTCATGTTTACGTTTTCTTCTTTGTTCACACTGGAGACAACTTCATAGACCCTCACTCCTTCATCTCTCCCACCCCTCAATGAAGTTCACCGAGGAGCTTCAACAAACATCCAAAACACTGCAGAATGGGAGCAGCACGAGGTCAGCTGGGTGACACGTGGTCCTTCTGGAGAGCCAAGAGCTACCCAAGTTGCTGAGTATCCGAGCATTACTAGGGATACAGAGCAGAAGGATGGCAGTGCAAGGCCACGGGGCTGCCTGCAACCTGCTGAGCCTGGGAGGAGGAGGAACGTGCTCCCCTGCTGCCCTCAAGGCTACAAAGCACTTGTTTGGAGCCCTACAGAGAAGTAGTTTTACCTCATTGTTTCACTTCCAGAGTATGACCAAACATGAAATACCATTTATCAAGAACAACCCCCTGGGGCTGATCACCCTTCTAGAGCTCACCTTTGTTCTATTTCTTGGGCAAAATACTTCCACATAGATGCCTTCACAGAGCTAATGGAGCTGAACCCCTTCTCTGCTCCTGTAGTATCAAGTTAATAACGAATTGCAGTCCTTCACCAGGCAAAATAATCTCCCTAGACGCTCTAATCAGACGTGAAAACTCAAAGGACGAAACCAGGTGTATACAAAGCACGCACAGTACACTTAATTTCAGGCACCCCTGGAGCAGGGACTCTTCTCACAGCCCCCCCCTTGTCTGCAGCTCTCCAGCTCCCATTTGCCAGAAACAACAAGAGGAACCTGTGTTCTGCCGCTCCCTCCACGTGGTGATTAATTCATTGACAAGGCTCCCAGTAATGCGCCAACTCGTTAATTACTGCAGGAACAGTGTCAGCGAGAAGTAGGCAAGGTGACTGCTGAAAATGGTCAGGGAGAGCTATCTATTAGTGCTTGCTACCCTGTCCATTACATGCTGAAAAACAAACCGATAATACCTGACAGACATCTCTTAACTATTAAACATCACAAGCTGACTAAATTACTTACATAAAGCACTAATTTAAACCACCTTCGGGGAAGCAGACTAAAAGAAAACTGGCCCCACAAGCCAGTCAGTCCTGTTCCAAGTTCGTAGGCTCCATCCTACAGGCACAACTGAGACCTGGGGTATGATGGCACAACATCTGCTTATGCAAATGAGTGCTTGACTCACAAGAGAGATGGGCACAGCCCATTTCAGGTCACACAGCTCTGCCCCATGCTTCCCTTGGAGAGGGCAGGTGAGAGCTCAGATGAGCCCTGGAGTATCTGTAAGAACAGAAACAAAGAACCAGATTACAGCCTCTCTCCATGGAGCTGGTGAGTTTATACCCCAGAAAAGAGACAGAGAGGGAAGCACTAGGTTAATAGTTAAGGCAGCATCTTGCCACACTCCTGAGCATCTGCCCATAACGCTTCCCAACCACCGCACTAAATCCAAGAGGGTGACTTTCCTTCACGCCCCATAACTGCTTTCCTTCCTTCCGGTCTTTTTATTTGATAGATTTTAATTTTATTTTCTCCCTTTTCTTCAGCCAGTCTCACTGCAGGCCATAGCGCTAGGAATCCTCATTTTTATCATCTGATATAAAAGGGATATGACAGACACGTGCTGTAAAATGCCAAATGTCAAACCATAAGGAATCCCACAAATAACAGTTCGGATGTCCAAGGGGGAAAGGCAGGGCATGGATGGCTCCCAAGTGTATCTGTAAGTCCACTAGTGCTGCCGAAACATGCTTCCTCCCAGCATGGTTGTGCCCAGGCTTGCAAGGTTCCCGGGGAAATCCCTGTGTGTGTTGAGAGCAATCCCTGCCAGAGACAGACAGGCAATGCTGGCAGCTCATACCTTTGAAAAAGGTCCTGCAGTGCCTCTGGGTGACAGCGTTAACTGTGTCACACACCTGCAGTGATCGCTTTGAAGAAATCGGTATTTGCTGATGGAATGCACAGAATGAGTGACAGGGGTTCCCCTAAGGGATGCCTAGTGAGGGCTGGGAGGAAATCAGTAAAGGAAATCTGTGAGGGAATCACCTGGCAGCAACGAGCCAGGACCAGGCTGATGCTGAGCAGCTGAGAGCTTTGGGGCACAGCAAGGTGCCTGGTATGCTGGGGGGGAGAGGAGGAGGAGCTGCCCCCCTGGGATGGAGGGGAGATGGTGGGCTGGGAGATTAGAGAGATGCGTGGTGGGGGTTAGGAGGTGGAGGGGAAATCAGAAATGAAATGAGGGCCAGCAATTCAGGTAAAAATGGATTAGGCTGGGATAATGGCAGCTGGGAGGGAGTCAAAGGATGAGAGACTAAGAAGCGTGCACAAAAAAGCACAGGAAAGCTGATCAGCGTTCAAGGAGAAGGAGAAAATAGGGTCAGCTCCATGAGTTGAAACAGTGTGAGAGGGGGATAGCCACGGAGCAGAGCAAGAGACAGCTCTGCCCGGGGACACGCCAGCACTGATGGGGGCTGTGAGTGCCTCAGCTAAAGGCTCACTGCCCAGAACAACCAAGCACTGCGACTCCTCGTCCTGACCCCAGCGTGCTGAGCTTCTCATGGTCACTGCATGGCCTGCGTGAGCTGGGACGAAAAGATGATTGAGAGGGCTGAGCGGTGCAGTGAGCTGATGACAGGAAAGCAGTGGAAGTGCTGGCTTCATCCCTCCTCTGGGCTGGGAATCAATTCCACGCCAGTGTGATCGGGCAAGAGAGCCTACATTGGTGTGCCCTGCTCCTTCCAGCCTATTGCTTTCCCACACCATCCCTTAGCATTTCCTAACAAATTCCTGCACTGCAGCTACTGGGGAATGAGTTGAAACAGATTTTGGCTTCAGAAAGCAGCTCTGGGACCTTGCCTTTGCACAGCAGTGAGTGGGGAAAAGCACCTTCAAATGAGGCAGTGGATAGTCCTACTGCAGCCTGCTTACAAATGCATACCCTAGCTCAGAAACCAGCACAATAGCAGAAACAATCAGCCAAAAGCAGGAGAGCAGATAATGCAAAAGTCCTCCTCAGATGCTGAAGAAATACACATTTAAGTACAGCCTAAATGAGATTAACTGCAGGTCCTCGGCGCTGTGATGCTGCTATTTCAGTCACATTTCATGTCCTGGAGCTGCAGCCCTGGGACCCCCCTGCTCAAACACAAGCACAGGAGATTATTTTATTTCCATTATTCCTGACAAACAAAGAGGTTAAAGCTAAGAGGGAAAAAAAAGGGAAGAAGGGACGAACAAGAGGAACCTACTCTGAGCAACTGGGGTTAATCTGACTCAAAGCTTAAATCCATGTTAGCGGTTAATCCAGTTAGTAAGGCTTTCGTTGGGAGCTTTGAAAAATCCTTTAACCTCTTGCTGTAAACTAGGAGCAGCTTAACAGCTCAGTGTTCATGAGAAAAGCCTGTCAATAATGCTGCTAAGCAGGTATTTAGCAGGATTTAAGAAACAAGCATGTGACAACTCTTCTTTAATGAAGCAATTGGGCTTCTCTCCAGGATCCAAATGGTCACTGTTTTCTTGAGCCTTGCCACGATCTGCTTTTCACTTTCCAAAAGAAGATGCAGTTATGGTCTCTGTCATCTTGGGAAGTATTCCTTCCCGGCAAAACCACAGCAAAGAGCAGATTTTACCAGTGGTTTTCATAAACCCTAATGGATTCTTCACCCTCAGAGATCTTTTATGAAGAAGAATGCAGCGCTCAAAAAATTAAATGAACTTCCTTGTGACTTTTTCCCCTTTCAGGGGCCTCTACACCATTCCAAGGAACGCAGGCTGACAAATAGCTTTGACGTTTATGACTTTCTACCCCCAGCCTGAGTCTAGCAGGATAAACAGTAAACCAAGCCTTTTTTTTTTTTTTTTTTACCATCTGTCTGCAAAGTCATTACGCATTCGCTCCACCTGCAGAGATAGCCAAAAACGAGCTAGCTGCACTCCAGAAATCGTGCAGCCACATCAGCAGTGCTCTGCCCTGGTTCCTGGCTAAGGCAGAGTCGGGGGACAGGGACACAAGGCAAACCTCAGCCCTGCCCTGGAGGGATGGATGAGCCTTCTGCTCTGTACTAGGAGAGGTAACCAGGCCAAGACCCCTCTGCCTCTTGGGTTCCAGTTGTCTGCACACCCCACTGCCGTTCACTTTCACAGACAAAAGGTCATTCTGTATTTTTCCCCCTCTCGATGTTCCTCCCAAGCAGGAACGTCGCATTACCTTTGCTATTTGCTGTGCTCAGGCAGAGCCCCACGGAACATTAAGCCGCTTTTACCGCCGCGCCGTGCAGGGATGCTCGAAGGGAGGTGGATCATTGCCATTCCGCTGCTGCCTCTAATTCACGAGAGCCAGGAGAGAGAGCAGGGTCTTTCAGAGAGAAACGCTTTGCAGCCAGGCTGAGAAATCCAATGCGTAGGAAGATACAAGAGAAAATAATTCCTCTTTAAGCACCCAATCAGAATTTCAATAGTGTACAGGTTTTGTGTCACTCGAAAGTATTTCCATTTCTGTCCATTTAGTCTCCGACTTTTTCTGCTGATAAGGGCAAAAATTTTCCAGGCACACACACAGATATTAAAGCACTTTTGGAAGGATTGCCTTTATGGGAGGCCTACTAACGAGTCCATGATCCATGGTCCCCCGTGAATCACTCTGATAGGCATAAGGACAGCACACATACTAATTAACCTATAACACTGCCATTAAAAAATCATGCCACGAGTTAATAAACTAAGATGATTATTTTTCCTTTCATAAATTATATTTTCCTATAGCTCAACGAGGTATTTTCAATCACTGTTCTATCCCCAGTCGCTATCCTATGTCATTTCCAAGAAGACAGTCACAAGACCTTTTAAGCAAGAAAAGGATTAACTTAAAAACAGACAGTGATAACAGCAAGTGAGCTCCCACTCAATCCAAAATCCAGCTCAGTCCTTGTTACCTTCAGGTATACTGATGGAAACTGGACTCTTTCTGCATCATGAGGGGTCATCTTCACTGCAAAGCGTACTTGGAATAGGTGTTAGCAGATATCGTGATATTTCTTATTGCAGAACAAGCTGGTGTAAATAGGTTTGCTGGAAATGTTTTCTTTCACGTGCAAGGTAAAAAGTTCTGATTCCTTATGAGCATTAACACAAAATGCAAAGTGGATAAGGGTAGCATTTGTTAGATTTTAGCCACAGCTGTACTGCAGCATCTGGATACAGGTAAGGTTCAAGCTGAGGAATTTAACTTTGTAAAACCTGCAGCAGCAATTGCACATAAGCAAAAGAGAAAAAAAAACACCCAACGCTCAGTTCTACACAGCCTTCACTGTGCTGCAGCCACTGCCAAACCCCAACTTCCAGAGAGAAAGTCCATCCCAAATGTTCACCCCTGTTATGATTCACCCCGTTCCCAGCTCTAAGATATTTGGGGCTTTTCCAGCCCAGTTGGGGTCCCAAGCCAGCCAGCACATCTCAGGGGCTACCAGCAGCCTGAGCTTCCAAGGAGGGCAGCACGATGAGCCTATGGGCCCAACAGTGCCCACATCCCCTCAGCACCACCATGGCCCACACAGCTGGGACGCGCGTTGCAGATGGCCCCGTGCTGCCCCAATGGGAGCTGTGCTCTGCTCTCAGCCTGGCTGTGTCCCAGCGGCTCGCTGGTTGGCATTGCCCTGGGGGTCACCTCGAGCCATCTGCCCACCGTGCCCATCTGAGCAGACCTTCTGCTACTTCTGCCATGTGAGGAGGAGGCTGGATACTGCCAGGCTCCCTGCCGCTCGCCTCCGAATAAATAAACAACCAGGGAGCAAGGGGAGCCATGGCTCTTTGGTTCAGATGTGGTCTGGCAAGGTGAGTATTGGCACGCTGCTGGGAAAGAGCCAGGAAAGGGCCACCCCTGAGGGGCTCTGCAGTCAGTGCTGCTGGAGGGAAGCGAGGATGCAGTGGGATTATGTCCCCACGGCAGCACCAGCCTGTGGAAAGCATGAACCCCAGCTATGTGGAATGCTGGATGAGACTCCGGGGAGAATCTGTTCATAGGGTGGGTTGTTAAACCCAGGATTATGTTTTCTCAGGTGGGGATGTATCCCAGTGTGAGCCCTTCTAATGCATATCAGTGGGAGCTGAGCATAAAGAGCAGCTCTGCGAGGAGGGCTGGGACACAGCATCCAGCTCCATCACCAAACAAGGAGACATTGAGCACAGCCCTGCTCTGGAGAGAGGGTCAGGGGAAAGAGGAAAGAGGAAAACAAGGAATAAGCAGATGCAGAAAAGTCCTGAGTTCATGTAAGGCTGAAGAAACATAGACTGGATTGTGAGGAGCGAGAGCAGTCTAAGGCTCACTTCAGTTATTAATACAGAGATTTTACAAGCACACAATATGATGATGTTGCTGTGGTATCAGCACCATCACCCCCAGCCTCTGTAAACCTCTCATGGTCTCTCATGCAGTTCCAGGGTCTCTGGTTGCCTTCGAGCCTGGAGCAGTTCTTAAAAAACCTCTGCAGACGCCCCCCCCTTGGAAACAGGGATCAGGAACCAACCCTCCACCTGCATCTCACAAGCAGCATTCCCCACCCCAGCCCCTTCCCATCTTCATTCCCACCTGAAGATAAGCAGCTTGCAGAGCCTCAGAGTGCGATTAACTGCTGAAAACACACTTGCTGAAGAAGGGAGCATCATCTGTCAGATAAGGCTGGCAAAATCTGCGGGAGATGGGGGCTAAGATAGAAAGTTATGCAGCAAAGCTATGCAAAGGACCAGGCTGAGTCAGAGCCCCTCTCCAATAGCACAGTCACACTACTCAGACTGAGCTCCTAGGCCACTGCTAGCACAACTGACCTTCTGTCCTGCTGTCACCCGGTGACTGACAAGTTCATCAGCCACACTGCACACCAGGGAAATGATGGGAGAATTAATGGGACCCTTCTCCCCGACAGCTGAGAGCTGTGGCTGTGCGGTCATGGGCTCTCAGCCTCTGCGCTCTCAGTAATCAGGGCAAACACAGACTGAGTGCCCAAAGCAGGAGATGGCTGGGCAATAAGGGAGAACTGGGAGAACATCAGGTAGTGCCAGGCCATGGGCAGGGATGGATGGGACCGAGTTTCCCCACGTCAGGCTTTTGGTCCCAGCAGGTTAGCTACAGCCATCCTGACAGATGCAACTACCCAGCTTGGAGGGATTCAAATTAAGGGCAAAAGGGGTAATGCAACAGCAAACGAATGAATGCATCGCTCCTGGCTCACAGTCATGCCCAGATGCACGTTCCTCATCATTTGAGGATAATTAAAATGCATCATTTGCTTGTGTATGTGAGCGCACGTACACGCACAAGTGCACAGTTTACAACTCTGGAGAAGAAGACAACTGTAGGAACCATTTCTTTTGCTGCCTCTGGATTTTAAACTTGGGAAAGGGGGAAGGAAGATGGGAAAGGAAAGATTAGCACTTTTTCTATTTAACCTTGAGGGGAGAGGAAGGGAAGGCTGCTAAGAGCCTTTCAGTCCTGAGCAGGGATTTGGCAGAACACTATTCATGCAATTTCACATTTGCAAGGAGCAGGGCTTGTAGTGCTTGTGGCTCAAATCGGGACTCGGAGGGGTGGCTTTGCTCCTGTCCCCATCATTCAGCAGATTAATTAGCCGTTACTCTCATTTCCACAATGTAATTTCAGCCCAGATCTGCAGCAGCAAACTCTGAGCCCATCCCAGAGCATGATGCCAGCTGTGCCCAGCTCTAGTCCAACAACCATGAAAGTCCTATATGGCAGAACCCTCTCCTCCTGTACAGCACATCCTGCTATGTGCTCCCTGCAGAAGCTGGCTAATGTCCTTGTGACCTGACCTGACTCCCAGGAAACCACTTTGTGTTGACAGTGGTACCCAGAAGCTCTGACCACAACTGGCAGCAGTTGCACAAAACAGCACTGCATAAAGGATAGGACTGAGCTGGGCACAGCCAACAAGATTGCTTTGGATCTGAGAGACATTCACAAGACCCAATTCTTCAGTTACCCAGCAGAAGCACGCAGCTGGAGTATCTTCTCCTAAAGTGTGCACGTATTCTGACATTTTGTCCTAGACCCAAGACGTGCCTGCAAGCAGAGAAGGCTGTCTGAGCACCAGTCTGTGCATCAGGCTTGTAAAAGCTGTTTTGGCAAGCCTCTAACACTGTGTTAGTGTCTGTCAGTGGGTACAAAAGCACACGGACGAGATGACAGAATGCTGTTTGATCATTTTAAATTTGTGATGTTTAGGCGGTGGTGTATTCCCAGCTAGAAAATGCTAAGCCCAACAGTTACGTCCTCACTATTTTTTTCATGCCATCTAATCCACACTGGCCTTGCAGCCAGAGCACTGCCCTAAACTGCCACAAAGAGTTAGCTCTCCATTACGCGGCTCAGTGGAGTGAGGGGCAGAGACATCTGTGTGCACTGCTCAGCGTTACTCAGCACAGGATCCCCAGGCCTAATGAGCTTGGACACTGCACTGAATCCTGGCTGACTCCTGCAGCCCTGGTCTCCGGCTCATAAACCTTTCCAGAGTGCCAAGGCACACAGGCAGCCTCCTCCGAGGGCTGCTGCCTCCATCTCAGCCATGCCTGATGCATCACCAGGGCTACAAAGCCCACGTCCATAGCCCCAGCTGGACCAGGGCTGGCTCCATCCTCTAACAGCCTGCCTGCACTGCCTGCCTCTGTTCTGAGAAGCTGGGCGAGAGACAAGCCAGCAAAAGTCCCACAGGCTTTAGTAATATAGTGTCTCATTGCTGATTATCTTAATTATGGGTTCTCCATTAGGGACTTGACCAAGACTACCTGTGAGCTGAGAAATAGGCATCTTTAAGAGGCTTGGGGATCATCATCACTTTGATTTACTTCAGGGTTTAGTCCTCACACAATGCTGCCAGCAACTGGCATGGCTGTATTCTGAGTCTGTTTATAAAGTCTTGCAGCTGCACTGATCAGGAGCTGGGCACAAACAGCAAGCAAGAGAAGTCTGGGCTCTGTGCTGATGTGAGTGGCTCCGCATGGAGCCAGCTTTGTTTTTCCTTTTCAAAGACTGAGATCTTTAATTCTTTGAAAGCTGGGATGGGGCAGGAGGGGGAGAGGGACAATCCTGACCTTTGGATCCTCACATTGCTCACACATCACTACCAGCCCTGCCTGATGGTGAGATCTGCAGAGGCTGGCCAGAAACTCCCAGTGTTCAAGTGCTCATTAATTTGTCAGCATTCACACTAGGGATTTCATCAGGCTAAAACTAACGTAAAGATCATCTCCAGAGAAGCTACAAAACAAAGAGCATGGTGACATTTCCATCCTGCCTCCCCTTACTAGGGACCTTCTGCTAAACACCAGCTCCCAAAAGAGCCTGCCAAACCTCAGCTATTATCAGTCTGTCTTTCCACCGCTTGTCCCAGTGACATATTTCTCTCCAGGGCTGGATCAGCACAGCACCTGCTGCCTCGATCTGAGCTTGGGTCTCCTTCCCAGCACGCTGCCATGCCTTTAGTGCTGTCACCCCCGGGCTGTGCTCACTCCTCTCTGGTGCAGCAGCGGTGCAAGGCTTTGCCACTGCCTCTGCAGAAGGAGAAGAGCCCAGGGTGCAGATCTCAAAAAAAAGAGGCAGAGGGCATCGCCTGGGCTGTCACTACCACATGACATGAATGAAGGAGAAGCAGCCCTATATCCCTGCTGGCATTTTTTGTGGCTTGCTTCGCTCTCCTTTCCTGCTCAGGCACGCCTCTGTTTGCCGGTGGGTACCCAGAACAGCACCAGGCTTCCCAGCCCCTCCTGCCATCCCAGAACATACGACCGCACAGCTGAGCCACGCGAGGCCCCATTAGGAACGGGTGCAGATGGACAAGCTGGCTGCAGCAATAAAGATAGTTTGAAACCATTAAAAAGCGGCGAGAGCAAAATGAAGCCCCCTGCAGGGCTGCTGCCATTAGGAAAGCAACAGCAGCAGCAAACAAACAGAGGAGTGCATGGAAATTTCTGCCAAGAAGGTCCCGGTCAGGAAACGAGGCACATTCACAATGCAGCAGGAGCCAGATAAAAAAGCGATTCCGGCTGCAACTTTACCGTGGGTCTTTTAACCAGCGCGGATGTTTGATCCCACCACTTACATTAAAAGCGCGTAACAAAAGGGGCCATTTCCCCGTCCCCATTGTAAAAGTGCTGCGGAATCAGGACTGACTATTATGGGCAACTCTGCTTAAAGACATGGTTAACTGCTGCACTGAAGTAATAATCCTGCCGCTAAATCCAGAATTTAAATGCCCCAAGGGCTTAAGGGCTGTCAGGAGCCAGAATTCATTTCCAGAGGTTTTATTTAGTTGCAGCAGCAATTTTACCTGAGGGCGACAGTAAATTTGCGAAATACAGGACTAATAATTTAACAGAATTGGCTGCGGTATTTTTTTAAAGACGCACAAGCACGCACACACGGGGCTTGATGAAATGAGTTCTGCGCATTGCCCGCTCGCAGGTTTCATTTGAATGAAAATGATTAATGGGACCACAAAGAAAAAACACAGCGCAGCAACAAAACAAATCCGTGCTGCTTCCTAAAGGTCAGAGCAAACCTGCCTCCAGATTTGGAAACCGTCTCCTAGGATAACAGCAGGCATCTGCTGCGGCATCCACCTCCTGCCTCTCCCAGCTCATAGGCACTCATTTCCAGCACCCCAGGCGAGCGGCCAGAGATGCAGGACATGGTTGGAAGCAGTGATTTATACCGCCAGCTCTCTAATTTCAGAAGGCAACCTTTGCCTGTCTGTATATGAAGCGTTATTTGCAATCACAGCATCATAAAATCGTTTGAGGTGGAAGAGACCCTTAGAAGCCATCTGGCTCGACTCCCCCGCAATGAGCAGGGACACCCACAGCTCCACCGGGTGCTCAGAGCCCCTCCAGCCTGACCTTGGGTGTCTGCAGGGATGGGGCACCCACCACCTCTGGGCAACCTGTGCCAGCGCCTCACTGCCCTTACTGTAAAACACTTCTTCCTTGTATCCAATCTAAATCTCCCCTCTTCTAGTTTGAAACCATGTCCCCTTGGCCTGTCACAACAGACCCTGCTAAAGAGTCTCTTTCCCTCTTACAGCCCCTTTAGACACTGACAGACCGCTCTCAGGTCTCCTTGGAGCCTTCCCTCCTCCAGGCTGAACAGCCCCAGCTCTCAGCCTGTCCTCATAGGGCAGGCATTCCATTCCTTGGATCAATCAAGAAACTAAGAGATCTTTTACTCAGTACCTTGGTTCAGCTTGGAAGATGCTTTCCATCAGAGTAGAGCTGGGGACCCAGTGTTGCAGGCAGGTAGGATTCCCATCATCTGTAAGAAGGAACAACACCACAGCAGCTCATAGGAGCTTTGCCCCATTGCCTCGGCTCCAGGCATGAGCGGGGCAAACAGCCCTTCTGTTCTGTGCATCATGCCTGGTCGCAGCCCTGGGGTCACTGCTCTGAAGAAGTCTCCAAACTGCTCATTTGGAGAGAGGAATGAGCGGCGGGGAGATAGGGCCAAAGAAGTGAATTAAACTTCCTAATTGTGAGGTTCCCTTACAGGAAAACCTACAGGATTTAAAGCCATTGATAGCTCACCTCCTCTACTGTAATTGAGAAATATGTTCTTTTTTTTTTTTTTTCCATTAATAATTGGGATGGAACAGATGGTGAAGGCCATGCTTAATGAAGTATGTCCATTCAATTAACCCATGCCACTGGGGATTGGGCAATGCAAAAAGAATCACCTCCTGCTGCTGTACTGGGGTCCTCCTGCCCAAAGCCACACACCTGGGCAAGGACCGGGATGCTGCGGGCAGGGCAGGAGGCACAGGTTGGACCTGCAGAGCCCTGCTCAGCTGCTACTGCTGCTGCCTCTGAAGCTTTGAAAAGTAAGATCTGGTCTATGTGAAAATTACAACAGAGAAGACTGTAGGGTTCAGCCAACAGGGTGCCATAGCAAAGGGAATCAGCCAGCAGACTTTGGGGAGGGGAGTCTCCATTCGTGCCTCAGTTTCCCCATCTGTAGAGGTGAATATTTCCTAGTGCTCTGTGAACATCCCAGCGTGGGGTTTTCTGACAGCTTGGAAACCATCCATCAATCAGCACGGCTTCCTAAGGCAAAGCACGACATTTTGTTTCAGATCTTTGTCGGAAACAAAGTTTGGCTCCTTTAGAGGGGATAGACGACATTTGGAAACAGGCAAAACCACATAAACACTGCTCAAAAAAAAAAAAAAGTTTTTTTTGTGTGTGTGTGCATTCAACTCTAGCAGTACTACATTTACCATGAGAAACAGGCAAAAAGATACAGAGGCCTAGAATTGGATCAGCTGAATTTAGAGTAATTATTTATATGCAGGTAAGTAATTTCTCCCCAGTCCCGTTTTAGCTGTTGTGGGAATAGAGAGTCTTCAGGGCTTCAGCTGAAGAGAATTCATGTCATGGCAGCTGGAGTTGTTTTACCACTTTAACGGCAAGCCATTACTGATGCTTCATTCCCAAACGATGAACCAGTGCGTTTGTCCAAATGAATCGCTTTGGCGTTTGATTGCTGTTGTTTTCATTTTCGCTGTTTGTTCTTTAAGTAAGAAAAGCAAAAAAAAAAAAAAAAAAAAATTAAAAAAACCTTTTGAGTTGGGAGATTAAATTTTTGCGTTCTATTTTGGGGAATAAGAGAAAGAGAGAAATGAACGTGGAAGAAAGGGATTTGTTCCAGCAAGAAAACCACTAATTTGTCTGGGATTCATTGAATCATTCCTTTCTTTTTTCCTTTCCCAGAGCAGGAAGGAGTGCACTCAGCTGCTGCCCACGCTCAGTCGTGGTGTGCTATTGATCTCTATAGCACAGCGAGGAAAACAAAATGCTTCTACAAGAAATATCTATTCTCTGCAGTGATGCCTTTTTTTTTTTTTTTCGTTTTGCAAAAGAAAAAGAGCACAAACAAACAAATGTATTGGTCCTTGTGGCGGTGGGGAAATACCTATGGCAGTGATTCATTCAGGAATCAGATTTATGCAACCAGAGGACACCTCCCGGCTGCCCTGCTGGCCCCAGCTGAAGCGTGGCACACGCAATGACACATAACACAAAGTTCCCTTGGGGAACGTGCCAGTCAATCTGGGCACGCATGAGGGAGCACCCAAAATGCCCTCTGCCACTCAGCAGCCCCCACGAACCCAGGTGCCTGGGGTGTGCAGTACCCTGCTGGAGCTCCCTCGGCATTGAGCAGCAGCAGACACCTCCCAGGTTCCCCCAGCCCTCTCCCAAAACTCATCCTTCAGATATTCCCATTTTATGATCCAACTTTGTCTTCCCTCTCTCCATTACAAAGGAGAGGGATGACTCTTTTGAGCTGTTTTGTGGGCTCATTGCCTCCCAGCCCTACCACCCCTGGAACTAGTCTCTCCCTGGTGGCATCACAGACATATTTTCTGATGTTTGTGACTGTTTCAACAATGTCTTGAGCAAAACAGTTTCCAAGTGCAAGGCAAAATGACAAACTCTTGCTAGGCTTTCATAATGAATATTAAGTTGCCAGCTGGTGGAAATTCCCAACTCTCTCAGTTCTCTAGATCAGCCAAGACCAGGAAAGCCATTCCATTTTGACTGAATATACATTCTTTCTTTCTTTTTACAACAATATCAACAAAACGATAATTGCAAAAAATGTCATCATATGTGAAACTCTGTATTTTATCAACAAAATGTACTAGGTCATAACTCATACAGGATACAGGCTGCAAAAAAACTGACCGGGTTCACTCATCGATGTGCATGGCAGCTGTTTCAGAGAAGCATCCTCAATCCTGCCATGATTCATTCTGGCCTGAGAGCAGTTCTGGATCTGAACACTCTTTGGGTTTTGGAGACACTCTGATCTATCTTCAAATCTGCTGACCTGGAGGGCACAGCTTGTCCTCCGGAATGTTTCAGCAGCAGGAATCAAATCATTCCACTCTTTCCTAATGCGCCCAACTGGGATGCCACAGGTCAGTTGCACTGACATAACTGCTGACTGTGACTAGTGCAGGTGGCTAACAATAGGACTTGAGATAAAAGGATAATTTTGCAGCTCTAAAGTGAAGGCATGCTAGATTAAAAAGTAAATAATCTGCAGCCTTTCCAAAATGCTGGATTCCAGGATCAAATCTCTTCATCCAGTTGTCCATGCCAAGGCGCAATGGCTGATGGGCAGGTGGAGCTGCCTCTTTGCCCAGGGTGCTGGTCTTGGCCGAAGCAAAGAAGCTGTTTCTGCGTTTGTATCCTGCCCGTAACAGCTCCGAGGAAGGAATGCTTTCTGACAGCTTGACCACCTCTCGTGCTCACAAGCTGCCTGCCTCGTCATTGGCAGAGTCCTCAAGCAGATCCAGCTGCCCAGACAGAGCTGGCTCGTACTTCGGAACGTGGCAGGCAGCCAGAGCAGCAAAGAGATGTGCTGGCTTTTCCCTGCACAATCCCCTAACAAGGAATCCTGATGTTCATGGGCACAGCTTTCATTCCCTGGGTCCCACATGCCATCGGGCAGTGACTCTGATCATCTCTGAGACTCCCCTTAGCAGAGAACAAACAACCTTTTTTCTTCCTTATCTCTTGGGATGAATACATCAGAAAACATCATTAAACAGAAGTTCGCCTGGACTGGAGTAGCAACTCCATGCCATAGGAGATGAATTCTATCCTTGCTATTTTAACATCTGTCCCTGTCAGGATATGTGCCTTTGCTTAAGCATCCAAACCAGATGCCGCCAGGGGCAATGAGCCATGCTGAAGGTGTTTACCCATTTGGCCACTAGGGATGAAAACATAATATTTTTATTACTTCTAGCTGTCCTACCTGCTTTGACCCAGATGCTGAGCACAGGTCATCTTCAGATGTTACACTCTGCCCAGATATACCTCACATCCCCTTCTCTTAGGATGCCCGAGTTTTACAAGAGCTGCATATGTGACTGCTCCCAAATCCCTTTCAGACACAACAAACAGATTAGCACAGACAATTTAACCTAGAAGTCTTTGCTAACGATCCTCACCTGGAATGGTGTGGACAGAAGCAATCACAGTTTAATGGCACAAGCTACAAAACATTTAATGTGCCACTGGGCAGCAGCCATTTCAGCTGGATGGGAAAGACTCAGGCCTGTAGTCTCCCCAGAATTCCTACCACTTCCCATCTTGGTGAATTCTGGAATAGGATGGAGTTTGGGAAAAAGTAAGCAGCAAAGATCAACTAATTTCACAGGCAAAATGGTGCTGCAGCTTGCCACAGAGAGTCCACAGTTTCAAAACACAATTAAGTAGTTGCACATCAACAAGCTTTCCTAATTGCTGCAAGGAGCAATTCAATTATGTTTTCAACATTGAAATGAGTCATTATCAGTCTATAGGGGGAAATTCTGTTTGTGGGGTCGTGTTTTTTTATAGCATGTGCTATCTTCTTCCCAAAAGTTAGCTATTTTACTGCTGACAATATTCATTTTGGATGGATTCTTCCCTTAGGAACTAAATGGAGCAATTTCTAGTTATAGGAACATTGTTCTGCTGTAGATCAGAAAAGCCCAAAGGCATACTCTCCAATTTGGGGTTACAAAAACAGAAATTTAAGGTCCCTTCTGCCTTATGAAATTCAGCTGCTTCATAATCAGGTGATAGGTAATCATCCTCGTACTCTCACTTCATTGTAACTCTAGTCTAGATAGGACCCTAAATACAAGCAGCCTAGTACCCCAGCTCAGCCCAGTGACAGCTGCTGTTCAAGAAAGAAGCAACTCCTGTTATGAAAGCAACTGGGATGAAAGGTGACAAAGATATTTTGAAGATGCTCTGAATAACAGATGCTGGAGGAGTTAAATACTCATTGTATCCTAGGAATGGAAGCACCAGCTTGGGTCTACTTGTAGGGCGACTGAGAAGAATTGAGAGCTACAAGAACACTTGAACCTTTCTCACAGAGAGAGAGCTTCTTTTTTATTATTCCTACAGTGATTTGGAAGCAAGATGACTGCAGAGAGGTGAGATTCAGAAGCACTGAATAAGCTGTGTTTTGAGAGCTGTGGGTTAAGCAGCACTGATTTAGATGTTCCTGCCCACATGGTAGTTCAGCAGAGGTAGCAGGTTGCAGTAGCCGCTTGGTAATTGACCTGTGGTGATTTAAAACCTTAATTTGTTTTCATGCTTCCTGATTTAAAGTAGCATGTACACTTGAGCATAACTGTCTTCAGACGGCTGAGCAATAGTTTAGCCTGCATTCCTTAGGAAACAAGGCTTAACAGAGCATATAAACACCCCTAGTAATTCTTAAACACACTGGCCATTTTCAGGCAAGTTTGATGCAGGGCTCAGAGTCCCAAGGTTTAGAGCATTCTCATAGGTTTTGTGGAGAGCCAAACTCTACTGTTACTTATTTTGAGAGCTGGGGTTGGCAGAGCCCTGAGGGTAGTCCTGGCTTTGGTGGGCACATCACAAGGGAACAAACTGAGAAGAGGACATCTCTTTTACTGTGGGGCTGAGTCACAGATAAGAAAGACACTGAAATCGAGGTTGTATTGGACTTGCTGCTTGTAAAAAGTATTGTTATGAATTAGTTGTGTTATAGCCGTGGCTTCTGTGACATTCCCTTTACATACAGCCATTGATGACACAGGAACAAAAAGCCATTTCCAACCACAGACAAGCAGAGGGTGCAGCAGATCTGCCTGGTGCTGGGACACGAGGCACCTACAGATGGGGAACAAGGCTCCCTTGTGATCTGTAGGCTCTGAACAGCAAGCGTGTCACTCAGCTCCAGTGAATCTTCCTCAGTTTAAACCCTTACTGAGCTGGTTTACTGAACGTGCCAATAAGTGGGGAGGGCTGTGGACTGGATGCAAGGTTCAAAACTTGGCTCTCCTATGTGTCTGCACTCCCATCTGCTTTCAGCTCCCAAAGTTTCATCTTAAATTTCAGGCTTTGGCTGGCTTTCAGTGGCAAAGGGCTGCTGGAAATGAGCTCTGCTGCTTATCTGCACAGGCTAAACCTGCAGACACTCATTTTCACAGACTGCACTCTTACCAGATGAGTTAAGTTCCCAGGATCTAAAAGGCAGCTTGGCCAAGCAAGAACTCCTATAGACTTCCAGAAACATAACGTATTCCTCCTTAGATAGTTCACGTCACCACAACAGGGATCAGGAAAAGCCCAAGAACACTCCAGAATGATTACATTTTTGAAATCAGGCTGTGCTGCCTCTGAGCACAAGATCTGGTGAAGCCAGTGCCTGTCCTGCTTCATGGTGACCTGATCCCAGCACGACCGGCAAGACACAGCTCTGGGCATGGGGCCCAGGGCCAGCAGGGGAAGTGCCACCCGTTAATCAGATGTCTGGAGTTTACAGAAATAGCTTTTTTTTCCCCGGGAATAAAACATGACTTTGAATAAATGTTTTATCCCATTGCACATAATGAATGGCAGTGAATGTGATTTGGGGACCTGTCAGAGCGGGGAGCACAGACATAGTACATGCACTGCAGACAGGATTAATGAGATTGTTTAACTGAAACTCAGGGAATTGAGATCACTGTTAATTTTAATCCCCTTTCCTCTTTCTTCTTCTTTTTTTTTTTTTTTTTTTTTGGTTCTTTTATATTCACCTTCCTGTGTGGCTGATAAAATGGGGCCATCAAACTGTTTATCAGAAACTCTTGGAGGAGCCAATCCATATGCAGCAGCATGGAAGTGAGGAGGCATTCACTGCCTGCCATTTCCAGCAGATTTAGCATCAGGCTCAGCTTGCAGCCCAGCAAACAACACTATTTACTTCCAGAAGGAGTAGTGGGAAAGAAAGAAACAACAAACAGATCTCCAGACCTGCAGCTGCTTGAATTGGTCTGGTTTGTGGCAGCACCGCTGTTTTTCATCATTCTCCATGTAATTCATATTGGATGTCAGGGGTATGGAGAACTGTCACTCCTGTGTGGATCAGAGCAGCTCTCACCCCATGCTCACCAGGGAACATAGTGCACCTTCTGTACCAGCATGGGGGAATAAGGGCAGTGCTCAACGTGTTATCTCCTGTCTGACTGCTAGAGCCATTTTTAGGAGGGGATTGCTCCACTTTTTATTAAATGCTTCAATAGGCAGAGAGCATTCTGTTGGCAGGTTGGTTTTCTCCTTCAGGAGGAAGGTGCTGCCCTTTGCCAGCTGAACATCCCCTCTGTGAGGCTTGGGGAGAGGCTGAGAGAAGCCTCCTGTGTGGTTCCACCTGGTTTGTTCAAGCTACGGAGAAGCTTGTCCTGGCCAAGGAGCACTGTGCTATTAAAAGAGCAGAACAGCAACACAGCATCATCTCCAGCTAATTGTTTCATCAACTTGGAGAACAACAACTGCTTGCTAAATAAGGCGCTTCTTTTCTGCTTTGCAATTGTGCTCTGCTGCCTGCCAAGGGAAGCTCTGCCTCTGGAGGCTTCTCCGGGCCTCTGGAAACGGTGTCTTTGGGTTTAGTCCAGAAAGACAAAACACAAAACCAAGAGCTGCAACCCAGAAGAAGAGACAGAAACTCTGTGGATGTTTACCCCACTCCCACCTAAGTGAAAACCACAGAACTGCTAAGCAAGCTCTGACTTGAGAAGAAGAAAAAGAATTAATGAAACTTATTTGCTGTGTCTGCATCAGAAAATGTTAATGCTCAGCTAAAGAACAGACACTTGAGAGTTTCCTCCAATAAGTTTATGTTTTCAGTTGCTTTCGGAAAAACAATCACATTTGCATATTTTTACCAAAATATTGAGAGTGCTTCAGTCTTTCATTTTGCAGGAAACTGAAGCAATCAAGCCAGTCCTGCAACAGGATTTGAGAAGAAACAAAAAGCCATTTAGAATAGGTTACTGCTATCATAATGAACTGAACTGGCGAAGAATCTTATTCTTTTCCCATCCATGAGTTATCCAGGATCAAACAGAAGGTAAGCACCCATTAGTTAAAGTACACGCTCAGACATGTTGTCTTCCTTTGTCTCAGGCTCTGCTCATTGCAGTTTTAAGCATCAACAGTAAAACATTTCTGCATTCCAAAGCCAGACTTTTTCACCCGTAGATCTTTTTCTGAACACACCTCCTTTTAGTGCTGGCATGCCCATTTGTGTGCTGCCTTCAAATTTTGTATCTATTCAAAGTTTCTATCTATATAGATCACTGAATCGTACAATCATTAATGTTGAAAAAGGCCTCTAAGGTCATACAGTCCAACCGTACATCTACCACTGGTGCTGCCCACTAAACCATGCCCCTCAGTGCCACATCTCCACGTTTCTGGAACACCTCCAGGGACGGTGCCCCCACCACCTCCCTGGGCAGCAGTTCCAGTGCCCAACCACTCTTCCAGAGAAGACTTTCCGTAATATCCAACCTGAAATGTCTATCTGTGCCCCATCCTCCAAGCAGGTGACCAGAGAGGGAGCAAGGCCAAATGTCAAACATCCCTGGGTGCCAAACTTGGCATCAGTGTTACTGATCTGTTGTTAAAAGTAAAGGTTCATTAGATTATGCAAATAGCTCCAAATCTGCGATCTGAAATTTCTATAGGAGGTCACTCAGTAAAGCTAAGGATTGAGGTCTCCTTGAGGGATGCAAGAGGAAGGAGCAGACATTTCTCATTCTTGCAAGAGAGATGGGAAAACACAATGGAGAGACTAGGGCTACCCCTGACCCAGGCAGCCTGCTCACCAGAAGCCCAGGGGACACTCAAGAGAGATGTCCCCAAACACCAAACACAGCCTGGACAGTGTGGGTAGTGCCAAGTGAAGCCGGGCTGCCAGATATTGTGTGTGCATAGAACAAGGCAGTCATGATGAGGAATTTCTCTCCTTCAGTTATGATTGACAAGAAAAGGAATAAGAAGATAGAAGCTGAAAAGCTGTGTGCAGTAACCTTTCCCTTTGTCAGAAATGTCAAACCAATTCCTAACAGCTCACTTTAAAATGCATTTTACGTCCTCTTTTTGACATCTTTCCCACCTCCCCAATGTTGCCAGAAGATACAAATTCTCTCTGACAGCCAGAAGGGGAAGGGAAAACAAGAGAGAAAATTTAAAAAAGGAAAACAAATCTCTGCTTTTTATAACCATCATAGCGGACAACAAGACTTGGTATAACACAGTTATTGACCAATCAGGCATGAACCACCTTCTCCATGCAAAAAAATAGCATTAACCAGGCAGAAACATGGTTACTTATCCTAGCAGGACACAAATTTTCTTGTCCTATTTCCCTGCTAAACGCTGATAGTGCTTTGTAAAATAACATCAGGTTCATTTTCTTAGATTTGTATTGCCTTTCTGTTCTCCCAAAGCTCCTCCTTTCCTTTTCTCCATCATGCTGTACTGCAGAAACCCATGTCTTTGCATCAGGAAAGCTGTGTGAATGAATGAAGGTGCATGTCACGCAAAGACAGAAAAGAAAAACAACAACAAAAGCCAAACACCACACAATAAAGAGCACAGGAAGAGGTTTTAAAAACTCTCGCATCGGCATTTTGCAACTTAATAGGTGGACTTGCTTAAAAATTAGATATCCCGCCTCATTAGCCAGCCAGACTTCCACCATGCTCGGCAAGGAGAGAAAGAGTAAATCAGAATGACTGACCACATCTCCTTTACTAAGCTATTTTGGGATGGACTAAGTCATTGTCTGAAGATTAGAGAACTAGCACGGACCAGATATCCAACTCATACACAGTTATAGGGTAAGTGTGCCCAACCTTAATTGCATGGCACAAGGAAGGATAGGTCCAAAGACTAACAGCTGGTAATAGTTACCAGTGACAATTTCTTGGCTTCAAACCTGTGAGAAAGGACAGGCCCAGAGAGAGAAAACACTTGCTGAAATTCACCGAGAAGGTCATTGGAACTGCTCAGGTCTTTCAAGCGCACTCCAATGTCCTGAATAAAACATGTTCATTTATCATGCAAGGAACGAGTTTTAGGAAATGACAGCTCAAAACCCACATGCAACAAATAAATAAACCAGAAGAAAAGTGTGACCTTCCATTGGCACTTTTAACCACAGTTTCATTTATATGAGCAGAAGTATGCCAGTTCCCCCAAATTCCTGGGAGTATTTGGAGTAGGAAAATGCAATCCTGTGGGTTTTCAATAGCTGCTTGCTTTAACACAAACCCTAAGCATAAAGCCTTATCAATGACTGCATTACTTAAGCAAACCTATAAGTCTCACTAGAACTGGCGCAAAAAACTGTAGGAACAGAAGGACTTCATGCTGCACAAAATCAGTACTGGCTCTGGTCTAAGCTATGGGAGATTCTTTGTCATTTGCAGCTGCCCTGAGGACAGCAGCCAGTGTTAAAAAATGCCCTTTATGTTGTCAGTGTGGAAAAGCCCTCGCAGACCTGAAAAATGTTTTCATCCATATGCCACCGCGTCCCTTCGGACTCCCTTTTAACTTCAGCCACTTCCTCAGAGCAAGAAATAACCGCCAGCCGAGTCAGCGCTTCCCCTCCTCTGAACACTCGGTGAGCACAAACCTCGGCCCGCTCTCACTTATTTCTTGTGTTTACCCAACGGATCACGGCAAAGAGGGGAGAGGAGGAAGAAGTTTGTAATAGGTAAATAATCAATAGTGACATGCCATCGCTGCCTGCAAGGCGATCATTAGCGGCTCAGGAGGGACCGCGGGGCTCCTGTTTGCTCGGCGGGCGGTCGCCTCCTGCAGAGCGCTGAGGCTGCAGGACACGTGTCAGCAGGTGCCTCTTCTGCTGCTCCTGCTCCAGCCCAGGGAATTCAGCACGAGTCAGGCAGCTAAATTACACCTCTGGGTTATTATCTGTGGTATTAATTACCGCGTTCTCCCTAATTATCCTCTCTTAACACACTCCGCCGGTTTGCGGGAACAATGCAAGGTTGGCAAACAGTGGCATTTAAAAACGATTGGGCCAGAGGCTCAGCTGATATAAAGCAGCACAGCAGGTTTATGGAAAGGTCAGCTTGTGCTGGAGCTGGAGTTTACCCACCGTTTTATGAGGCTGTGAGTTGAGTTTCAGTGAGGCTGACGTGTCCTGGGCAGCTGGCTGGAGTGGAGACAAACTGTTTGGATCCATCATTCTCTGGTCTGCGTTGTGACCATGTGCAAAGTGCCGTTCCCCTAGCACAGCTCTAGTGTCACCTTCTGACCTGCAATAAAAAAAGCACAACACAATATCGGCATCTGGAGTCAAAACTTTGCTTTTGTCTCCTGTTCCACCCCGCAGCCAGACTTGGGGAACCCGGGGATATTCTGATATATTTTGGGTGTCTGTTCTGTTCTTTAAACAACCAGACCTCTGTGGACTGACATTCAGTTCACTGACGTACATAAAATCATATTTACATCAGAAGACACTTCAGATATGTCCGTCCTTATCTTTGTGTGCACTGTCCCCAGGCTGGCACACTGCTCGGCTGCAGCATCTGTCTGAGGGACACAACCCAGCTCCTCAGACCCAGCTACCTCTGATGTGGTGGATATCTGATCAGTACAGCCTCGGTGGAACCTTTAGTTGGAGCCTGGATGGATTCTGGGGACAGAACCACCCCATAGGGAGGTACGCATCCCCCCATCATATAACTATTCCTGAAAAAGCATGAATATTCAGCTAAAATGTACTAAAAATAGAAAAAATCTACAGTCTGGAGTGTACCCTCTTAGATTGTGATCTTTCAGGTGGTCCATCACACACACGTGTTCACAGCCTCTGAGCAGCTCCTCTGGCTGTGGAATATTCTCTTCCACGTCACTCAGAATGTGTGCATCTCTTTTGTTCTCACTTGATAGCTCTACAAGTCACGTCTAACTGATCTTCTGTCCTGCAGAAGACATGGCATAAAAAAACAACAGCACTGGATGATAGAATCATAGAATCAAGAAGGTTGGAAAAGACCTCTAAGATCCCCAAATCCAACCCCACCAACCCATCCCCACTGACCACGTCCCTCAGTGCCACATCTCCATGGTTCCTGAACACCCCCAGGGACAGTGAGCCTCCACCTCCCTGGGCACCCTGTGCCACTGCAGCACTGCTCTTTTGGAGAATAAAATGTTCCTAATATTTCTGAAGACAGAGACGGACACGGAAAATGTCACCCAACTTTCTATCCAGAGCTGACTAAAGCTCCATCAGTGCTCGTGACACCACCCATGGGAGAGGAAGCACTCTGCAAATATCACCAGAGCACAGCTTTCATCTGCCTCCACAGTTCACAGTTTAAAAGAGAGGATTCTGAGGAAGCCAGAAAATACAGCTCCAAGCAGGCAATATATATCTTGTAATGTATAGAGAGAAGCAATAGAAATCCCATTTTAACAAACTGTTCTCCAGCTCAGAGAGTGAAATCCAGTCTGCTGAAGGTCACTGCTAGCACTGTGTCTATCATTTAAGTCCCTCTTAGGCCTGTAGCTGTCACAAAGGTCACATGCTGTTGGAATTGTTTATCCTGATAGAAGATTTGTGTGTTTTCCAAGAACAAATTGTAGCGGCTGAATTTTTAACACAATCCCTACAACAGAATCAGGGCAATATGAGTGACACTCATCTTTCTCCATAGGAAAGAGTCAAGGCACAGTTAGGGCAGTCGTGTTACAATGCCCGAGAAACAATCTCTGCGTGAATTCATTAATGACAAAAAGAAAACTGCCCAAGAAAGCAGTAAAAAAATAAAACAGGAACATAGACAAAGACCCTCCAACCCCTCCTTGTAAGACCCTTCAATGGCTCTGAGCTCTCTCTCCGAAAGTAGCACTGCCTTTTCACCAGCAGTGTTGTATCACAAAGGTGACCTTCTCCGTGCTGCTGCAAAATATTCAGGATGCTCAGGCTCGGGTCCTGATTCCTACCTGCGCTGCACTGGGCCATTTCGGGTAGTCCTACTACCCACTGCAGTCAAAGGAAATCTCTGCACCAAGCCAGAGTAAATCTAAGTTCTCAGGGCCTCCTGAATTCGGCTTTTTGTCCAGAGGAGAGTGTGCAGGACGATGTTTATGCTGATGAATAGATTGGCATTAGAGCAACAAGGTGCGAGAGATCCAAATCCCTGCTGCTGTTAATATACATGAGTCACTACCGCTGCGTGAGCCAAACATGCTTCCAAATGGAGCTGCAGTTTGTCCTTGGTTGTTTAGCTGGGCAAAGGCAAGTTTGCAAAACTTCATTTTTTTCAGTGATTCAGTCCCTTGACATAATAAAAATCTCTGTCTCTATCTGCTTACTGGGAAACATCAACCAAAGAAGGCTGTTGTGTGTTTGCATTTTATTAATAGTTTACAACTTGAATTTTTCTTCTCTTTTTTTCCTGCTGAACTCAGAGAAAACTACAAATATACATACATATGTACATATATAGCTGCCAAATAGTTTTCTTGGAGGAAAGCAGAAAAGTGTGAATAATGGGTTCTGAAGTATGGATAATTAACAGATCAAATACCCCAAGGACCGGGGAATTTTTTCATCAACTGCAGATATTCTCCTTTCCTATTTTTCTAAATAAATTATGTGTACCCTCCAGGTACATTTCTTCTCCTAGTTCACATAATAAAAATAGAGGTGTCTACTGTGGGGGCAGGGGAGGTTACTTATTTGTTTTAATTTAATGCTTCTGACAGTGAGAAAATGACAGCCCTGGCTGCAGTTAGGAGTCATATGGGCAGCTGCTGCCCAAACCTCCTGACCATAGCACCTCTACCACGGCATCTCTACTCCTACACTAGAACGTTGTTCAATTTAGTCCAGCAATGCCAAGCTAGAGAAGTTTGCCATTGCCAGCAGGATGGTCCCTGGGTGCGAATGGCTGCAGCCCTTCCCTAGGGTTCCAAGCCATATTCCAGCAGGTTTTTGAAAAATATTTCCTTACTTCTCATTTATTTATTCTGCTTCTTGGTATATCCGTAGCTAAGAAACACTCAAGCCTATAGTAACATGCAACCAAAGAAATTTGCTTTTTACCCAAAGCAGGACAGGGACAAAACACAGGAATGGATCCTTTCCCCTCCTCACACAGCTGTTTATCTGCCACTAGAGTCACTCACCACCAGTCCACAGCTGATAGATGCTCTGAAAGATGTGTGCTGTTTGCTTATACATCTCTGGAAATAAATGACTATGGGAAATAATGGCTCCTCACTGGGGTGTTCAGCTGCTGATTTGTGGAAGCAGTCGGGGGATGAGGCTTTAGAAATGGACAGACTCTGGTGCAACTTAGGAGCTCACAAGAGCGGATTTTTCATAGCAATTCTCCTAACAAAAGGTAGAGAGCCAAAGCTCTGTATTCTGCTAACATCACAAGAAAAATGATGTAACTTACGTATGATAAATAAACATGATGAAGTGTTTCAAAGCTTTTCTCCCCCTAATGAAACACTGTCATCCTAGAAGCAAAACAAAAGTCTTCCCTTAGTGACAGCAATTTAATAGCGGGGACGTTAATTAATTTCATCTCCACATCAGTGCTCTATTTTATTTAAACACCCATCCTGCAGCCACTGGGGTGTTCAGGCATCTGTACAGCTGGTGAGGGTCCTGGACTGCAGCCAAGGGGAGGTTTGGGGTGGGTGGCAGATGGCAGAGCAATGGAGACCTGTAGGACCAGCTCTAAGTTACTGTGCTGGGGTATCTGCAGTGGTTCACCAAGAGTAGCAGGGTGCTGCGCCCAGGAAAAGTGAGACACATTGCAACCACTCATACTTAGCTTACGCAAAGGGATGACCATAGGCCTTGGGTAGCAAAAATGAAAATACGGCTACTACAAGTAGGCTTTAAGGACTCAGACAACCTAGAACCTTCTATTCTTCATCTTTGTTGGAGGAAGTCTGCAATGGTGATTCAGCAAGGACTCAGAATCGTGGCTATTATGTGTGTGAATGACAGTAGTTTCCCTCCTTAGAAATCTCCTCACTGGACTACAATGATAAACTGAACAAATGCAGTCAGTGTGCATGGCACACCCGAATCCCATGCCCAGAACTCCAAAAGCAAGGATTGGCGTGACTCACAAACCTTGCTAAATGCTTAGCTACAGCCTGCTAAGGCCTGGAAAAAACCATAATTCAATGTCAAGGAAAGGTATCGTCATGAAGCACCGTCAGGGAGATGCCTCCATCAGTAGCCCCACTGAAAATCAAATTGATCCTCCGTTACCCTATGCAATTAACCTATGTAAATATGCGCTACAGACCGCTTCCTCAGCAATTCAGTTCCTTTGCTCATCAAGCCACACGAAGTCATGAGCAAACACTGTTCAGAAGAGCATCTTTTTGGTGAGAAGTCCCTTCCATCCTGGGAGGAACACAGTGGGTAACACCACTGACGTGACAGCCATCTCGCCTTTCTCTGCAGGCAGACTTTAAAAGGCGATCCTCAGCTCTTTGCTGATGCTGTGAGAAACTTCTCAAGCCATTCTAGCCCCTGCTGTTGTTCTTAACCATCTTCTCATTGCTCTGAAGCAGGGGCTGGTGGGTTGCCTGCCCATACACTGCAATGTTGAAATAAGGACAGGAAAGTGCTTCGGTGGACAAGTCTGTTCTCCCTACTCCTTGCAAAGAAAGCACAGGCAGATGGTGCATGAGGAGGAAGGCAGCAGCAATGGTGCCTAAAAGGCAGCCCAGAGGGTTCCCAGCTGGTGATCCCAGAAATAGGAAGCCGCACTGGTTTGCCTTCACTTCACTTCTGTCACATTGTTGATGTGCTGCTGCTCCTGTCCCCACAGAGGACAGTGACTGTGCATCTTCACATCCATCCATCCCAGGACATGAACTGCCCTCTGCTCTGGGTATTCTAAAAAGGGGATCAGATTTCAGCTGCACAAAACCAGAAGTTCTGGCACATCAGCCCCTGTCCCTCTACAGCCCCTTCCAGGAATACAAAGAAAGCCAAAGGAGCTTTGATGCAACCCATCAAGGGCTGGTGGGTACATTATAAAACCCACAGCCAGTCTGAACTCCATACACAGGGAGATCTGCGTCAGTCTCTGATTCTGAGATTTATTTTACTTCTAGGACAGGTAAATCGTAAGCCAACAAGAAGAAAAATAAGTTTGGTGTTCTTTCTGCAGCAAAAGTGTAAGACTGGATTCAGCAGAGGCCCACTGAAATTTAATTTCATTAAGAAATAGGACTTAAGTGATAAAGTCTCTTGCGTAGGCATTTGCACCTGTGTGTAGCGGGCCCCACTGCTCATTGCCCTGTTAGACTTTGAATTAAGGTTATTGTTACCATTTTGTATCTGCCTGCAAACAACTCCAGTTCAGAGACAGAGTTTTACACCAGAGGAGCTATGTCAGATCTTTCCTATACATTTTACTGACCTACTCAAAGGATATAACCCCAAGGAGAAGGGGACTCAAGGTTGGGCAGTCCCAAGCCTGCTGTTGCTTCAGCTTTCTTCTATTTGCTGCTGGCATGGGCATTGTGAAGGGGAGTAAGGTCTTAAGTCTTACCCTGACCTCACGCCTCATATTTCAAAATCACCTGCAAGATTGGAACTGGACCCCCTGCCCAGCCTCCATCACATCCGAGCATTGGATGTTGAGCTCCAGGCTTCCCATCAGCAGGGAAACGGCTCTGTCTGCTGAGCAGGGTTTCAGTTGAAGGGATTTTCTTGCTTAATTACTCAGGCACCAACAGAGCATGGAAAATGCCAGGAAATAGTTGGGAAAAGAAAGACAGGAACATATAACAGCGGGGAAACATCCTTGAAAAGAGTGGCAAGAAGTATGCAAAGTCAAGAGCTGCATTAAAATTGTGGATTCCTCTTGAACATCAGTGTTAGAACTGGAGCTGTCACCTCCCTCTGGTACCCAGCAGTTAAGCGGGGACAGCAGCATCCTCCCCATCTGAGGTGCTGCTGTGGTGGTTAATGCTCACACTCCTGTTGCTGGCTGGGTGCAGCCTCAACAAAGCAAATCACATCCTCGGGGTTCTGTGCCATTAGAAAGTAAACTTAATTAGATTACTGCATAGATATAAATGGAAAACATAACTTCTGGAGAACTGCAACACCCACGCGCACGGGCTCTGCAGAACAATCCAGAAATGCTGCATTATTCTGTCCCTACAAACGCACATCGCAGAGCACAGTCATGCAGCCAGCACCACGAGCCGTAGCGTTTTTATGTTTTGTCAATAATTCTCTCCAGCAGCTCACAAGGCTGGCAAAGCCCAAGGCTATAGCCACCAGTTTTTATGAGCATAATAAGCAGAGTTTATTTCCACAGCACAGACATAAACATTTCTAGGATCCCAGCCACGTACAGAGGGCACCTGAGACACCAGCAGCTGTCTCCAGCTCCATTTGACCCCTTGAAAAAGGAGGCATGGAAAATGCTATCCCAGCAGGCATTAATGCAGGTTAATTAAACCTAAACTGCTCGGCAGGGGCACGGTGAATTGAGAAGCGGTGCTTCTCCAGGCCGCCCAGTGCTGCAGCCCCACTGTGGCGTGATCATTAATGGTTCTCATACAAGCCTCAGGGCTCATTTGCTTGACAAGAGCAAAGCAGTAATTTTACTGTTGAACACTTGCAAAAATGATGCCCTGACTGTTATCAAAAGTGACAGGCAAGTTATGTGAGCAGTTAACTGAAGGTTACTTTTTAGGGCCAAACCTCTGAACAGATCAGACATCAATTAGTTCACGCGTGGAGGAAGAGGGGAAAGAAAACAAAGAGGGAAAAAAAAAGGAAGGAGGAAGGAAACAGAAGAGGGGGAAAGGAAATAGCAGCAAAGAGATGGACTTAATTGGTGTCCCCCAATCAGTGCTCTGAGGGACAGGAGGAGGAAGACATCAAGCACAGCAGCTGCCCGCGCTCACCGGGGAGCCACGGCCAGGCTGGACGGCGGCAGCTGCTGCAGCTCAGGCAATGCAGCTGGCACTGCAGGAAGGAGCTGAGGCTTCAGCAGACAGAGGAGAAGCACCCTTCAATCTGTGCTTCCCCCAGGGCTGTGGGGCTTTGGCTTTCCTCCGTATCCCTCCAGTGAAAGCCTCCTGAGAAACCTTTCCAAGGTGCAACTTCACTTCGTTTATGCTACGGACACTTTGAAGAGGACCAAAACTAGCCAGAGAGTGGAGGTACCTGGGTGCCCTCCAGTTCAAGGTTTTTAGGAAAAAATTGAATATTTGAGACTTGGGAAACTGCTTAAGGAAAAGCCTTCAGTTCTGACAATGTTTACAAACAGATCAAAGAAACCAACGTTGTTAGTGAAATCAAATATCATATTTGAATTGCTTTAAATAAAGGTGTTGGTTTCTTTCAACCTTCAAATATAAGAGTCCACAAAAATAAGAGCTATAAGAAGATATAGTACAATGCCACAATAAAAATGAAGCTTTCATTTTAAAATAATGAAGCTCTTGTTTGCTCTTACCCAAAAACAACACGGAATCACGGCTTTTCTTCCAAAACAAACAAAAAAAAAAGATGGAGTCTTCTCTGCACTGAAGCATCCTCACTGCTTCACCTGAGAGCAAATGTGAGAAAAAAAGCAAGAAAATGGAATTCAACCTGTGACCTCACTTATTACCAAGAGCCTGGTGAAGCCGGCCCAGCTCAGAAGGTCACGTCCCCAGCACCTGCAGGGCAAGGAACCAGGGGTGTCTTCCCCACGCCGTGTGTGTGTGTTCTGAAGGGTTTTGCTGCTAACAGCTGGGCAGGCAGCTCTGCTGGGTTTCTCTAAGACAGAATAAAGGCAACGCAGTGGATCTCTGATCTCTCTGGATAAAAAGATTGATGGGTGGCAGAATGATAGAATCATAAAATCATTACGGTTGGAAAAGACAACTAAGATCCCCAAGTCCAACCCCAGCCCACCCCCACCATGCCCCCTGACCACGTCCCTCAGTGCCACATCTCCACGGTTCTCAAACACCCCCAGGGACAGTGACCCCCCCACCTCCCTGGGCAGCCTGTGCCACTGCAGCACCACTCTTCCTGAGACAAAATGTTTCCTCATCTCCAACCTGAATCTCCCCTGGCACAACTTAAGGCCATTACCTCTCGCCCTATGGGGGGATGTGGGGGAACAGGGGGAATAAGACTGACCCAAAAGAATTAGGTCAGCAGACAACAACACAAACTCAAAGACAGAACAAAAGGTTTTTACACAGTTAATGATGATGGTCTTACAAATAATCTTTTTTTTTTTTTTTTAATAGGTATTCTCTTTTATGATCAGCAGAAGGAGAGAGAAGAAACAGCCTGCTTGCATCTCCGCTTCCCTCCCACACCAGCTGCCAGCAGCACAGGGCATTTGGTCCCACACAGGTGGGTGACAGCCACTGCCTGCTGCCTTGGAGGGCACCCAGGGACACTCTGCCCCAGGCCTGGTCCCACAGTCCAGCACAGCCCAGAGCCACGTGCTTCTGGGGAGGCACCGAGACAGCGCATCGAGATTAAAACATGCATTATTTATTGCCAGATAAGTTCAGTTCTGGGTCTGTCAACCTTGACAGGGCCGTAAATACTCACAGGGCTGGGCTCAGGCTGAGTGAGTCTCATGGGTTTTGGATGGGAATACTGCAGCTGGGAGCTTCTTTCTCTGAACTCCCACTCTCCCCCCACCCCTCCTCTTCACCCCACTCCCCACCTTTTCTGATCTTCATCTTCCCCAGTAAGATCAGCATTTTGCTACCCTGGCTCGCTCATGGAGCACAGCCTAGCTTGACTGATATAAGCAGACTTGATGCAGGCAAGGACTAAACCTTACAGAGAGCACCCGTTGGTTTTCCGATCACATCCGGACTGGCTGTCAGGCTCCAAAGGCAGCAGGATTTATTGCACTGAAACACAGCAGCAGCAGAAGCCTGTGAGGAGCCTACGGAGCTTCATGTACAGGAATAAAAATTTCAGGGCCGCTTGGAGATATGAAATATTTCTTAATTACTTTCTGTTCCAGCGCAGCTTGAGGCTTTTTTTTTTTTTTTTTTTCCTCCTGTTGTTGTTCTTGGGGCTTGTTTGGTGGTTTTTGCCACTTTTTTTATTTTAATGTGACTGGTAGCAAAGCAGTATCAGTGCCAGCTGCCGTGCTGCCGCCTCATAAAGGACAGGCAATGGCTTTGCTGGAGGACCGGCTGCTCATGCAGGATGCTGGCACTGAGAAGGTGACAGCCTCTGTCGGCATGGGATCATTTGCCTCACACAGAAACACATTAAAAGCTCCTCTCCCAAGATGTTTATCCATAATGGCTTTGTGTAGAGGTGCATTATTGCAACGTTTGCTTAAAAGCAGCCTGGACAGTCTCCTCACATTGACTCCTTCCTGGCCCACCAGACCATGCAGTCATGCCCCTGCTGCTCAGTAGCATTTTTAACAGATTCCTAAGGCACAATTTTCCCCATCATTCCTAAATCTTCACCTGACTCCTCTCCTCTCCCTCCTGCTCAAGCTCTGCCTCTAAGATAAACGTGATGTGTGTCACTGCCAAGGTCAACACCTCAGACACAAAAGATCCACTGGGTTTCCCACAAACCCCACTGCAGAGTTTACCATAACCCTGACACCCCCAACAGGCCAGAGCTAAGGAGAAAGGCCTCTCAACACCTCCTCACATCCCACTTTCATCCACTTCATACATGTTTTACTGAGCTGAGAACAAGGCAGCGCTCGCACTAAGCAGCCTTCCCACTCGTGCTGCAGTTGGTGCTCCAGCTTTCAGCCAGGGAAAACTGGTTCTGCATAGCTATAAAACAAAGCACCCTGGGCTCGACCTCAGAACAACGAGCCTCCAAAACAGAGGAGCACCACGAACAGCATTTGCTTCCCTGTTAGCCGAACCACTCACATCTTTGTTCCTAAAAACGACAGGTTTCCTCCCAGCACACCCGGCTGGAAGGACAGCAGGGATGGGCAGCTGGATGGAAAAGAGAATGGCAATTTTGCCAGGACAGCCCAATGACCGTGGTAGGCCGTGTTTTTTAATCTTTTCTAGGTTAAACACAGGCAGTTGTGTCTTGCTACATTACATTATATAATGTGATTTGCTGATATGGTTTGATAGGTTGAATCCAAGAACATAGTGACTCATGTAGGAAATTGGAAGCCTCCTTGTCTCCGGCATAGTGACTCCAGAAGTTAGAGTGAATCAAACTGATTGTGTTTCTGCCATTTTCTGTAGCTTAGTAAATAGCAATTTATTTAGTTATTTTTAAAGCCTGTGAAGGAAACCTCCCCAGTGATGAGTTAAAGGCTCGGGCAATCGATTCTCTAAAATACAATATTTTTAGGAAACGTTCCAAAAAGGGAACAACAGAAGAAGAGAATGTCATCAAACTCAGGTGTCAGAACCCCTGGGCTGCAGTCCCTGGCTCCAGCGCTGACTTCAGAGAAAGGCTTGCTCTGCGAGGTGCTGGGAGTCCACTGCTTTAGGAGCTGACTGCTTTATTTTTGGGTTTTTGGGTTTTTTTTTGACAAAAAGCCTGAGCTTTTCTGAAACCCTTCCCTCTAACATCTGGCCATCTCAGCTTGCCCAGATATAAGGACCTATTTCACAGTAGCATTGTAAATCTTAATTAAGATCTGTAAACCGCAGATGAAAAGGATTGTGTGAGTACACAAGTTTCAGTATCAGGTACAGTCTCTAAGAAGTGCAGACTTTCATGCTGTACCATGCACAGCAGCAATGAGAAATGTATGAATGCCACAGCGTTATTGATTTGGTAGCTACTAAAAAGCTCCAGGATCCCTGGCAATAAAAGCATGATAATGAGAAGTAGCCAGGATAGCACTCTCTCAGCAAATAGTATTTGCATTCACTGGGACGAAAGCATAAGCAGTATTTATCAATAGAGAGCTGAGGGATGGTTTGAATGCAAGGGATTAGCCAAGTTCATTTTGCAGTTGGTGGTTGTGCTTTACCTGTTTAGCATTGCCTGCAATGGTATCACTACAGAAGAGCAACTCATCCAAAAGGCAAAGCTGCAAAACATCTTTCAGAGAAGAATCTAAATAACCTAACTGCTCTTTTGTTGGTTTTTTCCTTTCCTTTCCTTTCCTTTTTTTTTTTTTTTTTTTTGGTAAAGCCCTCAAATTTTCCACAGCTGAAATATCTTGGTCTATTTCTGCTCAGAACTTGCAGGAACAGAGCTGCCTTACAAGATGAAGGAAAGGCAAAATGTTAAACTGCCCTAATGAGTAGTTACTATTTAATGAAAAAGAAGATAAAGTATTGCTTTACGAAAGCCCGAAGTGTCAGAGATTTCTCTTGGGAGGGCGATATAATGTAATTAAGGCCAAGTACCGTCATGAAAAGAGCTACCTCAGTGATGTATGTTGTCTGGTACTGCCCCCCGAAACCCTTCTGATCTCCGTGTAAATGAGGACACAGCTCCAACAGGCTGCCTTCCGTAATTTACCATAGCAGGGCATCTCCGAGAGCAGAAAGGAGGATTGTTAGTAAACACCATCCGCTCTCCTACTGAGAGGAAGGGGAAAGATACCGCTGTGCTTTAACAGAGGCTACGTGAAAAAAAAAAGACTGCTTTGTTACTGCGGGTCATTAGCATAGGTACAGCCATAAATTTTGTTGTTCCCTACTGCTGCTGCTGCAAGACAGCTCTCACTCGCAGAGCAGAAATCCTGCTGAAATCGTCCTCCGAGTGAGCTTACAATGCTTTGGACAAAAGGAAAGGGTGCAGTGGATGCCTGGCTTTCCTCCTACGTGCTTGGTGACACCCAGGCTGCAGCCACGTCCTCCACTCCTCACCCCACACACGCAGTCCTGGGGCCATGCTCAGCGCCCAGGCGCTGATGGACACTGGGGCAGTTTGCTGCAACTCAGATCTTGGAAAGTCTATTCCTTTTCTTGCCGTTTTCTTTTTTTTTTTTCTCTCATTAAAGAACAGATTCTCTCTTCATTTACCTCCTTTCTGGTTGAATATACTCTCATGGCTGCCATATATGTCCCATGTGGCAAGAAATAAGGGAACACTTTTCACCTCCCAAGAATCCCAAATACGTGGTTAATTAAACAATAATGATTACACTTCCTCTGGTAATGCTGTACAGGCAGAAAACTTTAAAGAAAGTAAAGAAAAGGAAAGGTACGAAGCAAATTCCTCCAGTGTTTCTTGTCTTGGAACTGCATTCAGCTCCTGCTGGCAGAAAGTTTATAGCCCTCCGCAGAGATCCCAGCTGGGTGATTTTTTCCTGTCTCTCAGACACAAATACCAGGTAAATTCTCTTAAATTACTTGGTAACTAAGAAAGATATGCTTGGCAAATACCCTATCGCTACATAACACAGTAATTACATATTCTGCATCCAGGTAGTAATTATATTGCCTGTCGATTACTCAGTGATTACACTTTGAAGTAATTACTGTGACACCTACGTACTCCGGGTGATAAAGTAGCAATAATTGGGTATCCATTCTATGGGGAATTGGCTTCCCTATAAACACCTCCACCCTACACTTGGTGCGAAAAACAAGTCTGGAGATCTCCTAAGGACAGTGAGAAAGGGAACGTGCCCTTCCTCCCAGCACACTGGTGGGCTGAGTCTTCCTTCATGGATCCTGATGATCTCTGAAGACAAGAACTTCAATGTCAAAGGGAGCCCTATGTCACCAGGGCAAAAAGCACTCTTGTAAGGGCACTGCTTATCATTCTCCCAGTATTAAGTAACCAATTCATATTGTTAGTACATGTTCAGTAAGTAATTTCTTCAAATGTAGAATTTGGCTAGCTCTGCTGAATAAATTATGGGGAGAAGGGAGGTAAGAAGCATTTAAAACAACAAAGTCTACTGCCATCTATAGCTCCTACTTGCCTTTCCCATCACCTCCTGAAGCTCATTTCTGAATATATAAATCATACAAATTCTCCCTGCATCCCAGAGAGATGACCCTTTTTAATTGCAGGGAGTGTTAGAGACTGATTTCTGCTAACCTTGTCAGACCAGTCCTGAAAGCTCTAATGCAACCTGGGCAGGATTTTAAGAGCTCTGAGTTCTCACTCTGTCCCTTAACAACGCTTAAGTGGATGCTAATAGGTTAACATGTTAAATATTGCCTCTTTCTTACCTGAACCAAGTGAGAAATATTTCAATTACTGTATTCCCATGGAAGACCCCTACCTGCTCCAAATTATTACAAGCCACTCCACATTCATCACGTATTTGCTCACTCTAAGCTGAGACCACAGCTCTTTGGAATTTTCACTTTATGACTGCACTGTGCCTGATCCAGGACAGGGGAACCTCTGGGAGATCACAACACAAATAATAAATAAAGGCTCCAAGCTTCTCCCTGCTCCACCACCATGCTGGAACGATGCTCAGCTCCTAGCCTACGGCACAATCAGAACTCTTCCCTACATCACCTACAGCTTGTTGAAATTATTTTCCACTGATTTCAGCATACATTAGGTCCAGGCCCTAGGGTAATTTCCAGCTAAATAAAGTATTCAGAGTATCCACCAACAGTTTATTAATAAATCTTATGATGAGTTTATTGTATGTTGTAGAGGGAGGGAAGAGAGAAACTGCATACTATCTGATAAAACATGCACCTCTCTATTAAAAATACCCTTCTCTGAAAAGCGTAACAACTATCAATGAAAACTGGTCAAGCGAGTGCTTCTACAAAGCAAAATGATCTGCTATTCTGCAAAAGAAATCTGTTACTGGGCTTGTATTGCTGCAACTGATCACAGCTTTGGTCATCTGGCATCGTCATGACTCTAAGATATGCAGACATGTCATAACATATCTCTGACCACCTGCAATCAACCCCACATCACAGGGGTTTGATTTCTTTACACCAGTGTAAGCCAACGCTCTCCATGCTTGTGAAGCGACCAGGGTGTGTTCGGCCCCCCCCGACCTACCTTGCTCAAATGGCAGCATCTTGTCCATATGCCTTCTGCATATGTACTTGGTTCTATGATTTAAGAGAAAGAAGGTGGCTTTGCTTAAGCTGCTTGTTACAAGGTGAGTGTATCTCTGTCCTGGTTCTGTCAAACCTGAAAATCCCTGGTCAGCTCCTCTTTAGCAAGCAAAAATGAACTGGAAGGATCCAGACCATGCTGACGCTAAATGGATGGCAAAGGCTCTGTGCCTGGAACACACAGTTTCACCCTTTGTGTCGAATGCATTTGGCCTTATTAACATTTTATCTGTGTGCCAGAGCAGAAGCAAAAGACTTGGCAACCAGTCAAGAATAATCTTCCCTGGCACATGGCACCCTCCTGTTGCAGCAGCTCTGATGAACGTAGGGATGGCCAATCGACACCAGGAGGAGAGAGAAGGTGGAGATGTGGAAGAGGGGGGTGGGTAGGAGGGAGTCAGCAGGCCCAGGACTGGGAACACAGAGTTAAAAGACACGTATGTGAGTGCATATCTACATTGTTCTGTGCCAGGGCATCCTGAGGTTGTAGTTTCCTTCAGCCATTGGCTTACTAAATTGTCTGCTGTTCCCCTTCACAGAATCATAGAATGGCTTAGATTGGAGGAGATCACCCACCGGATCAGGCTGCCCAGGGCCCAATCCAGCTTGGCCTTGAATGCCTCCAGGGATGGGGCATCCACAGCTCCTTGGGCAGCAGTGCCAGTGCTTCACCGTCCTTTGAGTAAAAAATTTCTTCCTAACATCTAACCTAAATTTCCCCTTGTGACTCTGGTCTCTGAAAAAAGAAGGTACTAGCACTTATCTGCACGAGAGGCCTCTCCAAGCAAAGTATCACCCATTCATGAGTACCTCCTGAGTGCCATAGCTCAAGAGAAAGAGAAAGCAATGCAGAAGAAAGAGTTGCCACCATGGATCAGTGCTGATGGAAGGCTCTTTTTTGGCTAAACTCTTAATGAAAGGGAGGAATCGCTCACACCACTTCATCATGAGACTTGGCATGGCCTGGTCAGTGGAATCTGATGGAAAAAATACCCTATCTCATCTACTTATATCCTCAAAATTGAATCTTAGGACCAATATTTGGTGCCTTAGATTCAGAGTAATAGAAAGTGCAAGTGATGAAATTTGGGAAGCACTGGAAAGTAGCAAGAGTGAAAGTAAGTTACCCCGAATCAGCTGAGGGACAGAGAAAAATCCTCTGTGGAGAGGAAGAGCAAGTTAAATGTGATGCACACACACACACAGGCATGTAGACTTTGCTAAGACTCATCTTCAAAAACTTGATCTGGGGACTGATACTTATCCAAATGTGAAGTTAAAATAGAAATATACCATGAGAAGTCTCCTGATATATTAAAATACCTTAGCATTAGAATGTGTGATTTGTTGGTATAACTCATATTCAGATTAATTAATTGGAACATCTAGAGTTTCAAAAAATAGCTCTGCAATTGCACTGCTTAAATAGCTTAAGGTGTCACCAGCTAAGGCAAAAGGGAGGGATGAAGACGCTAGTGATTAAAAAGCCAGTGAGTTTTTAGTGAGACAGTATTCCAAATTTTACAGAGTTCATTAGGGATGGTAGTGAACACTCCAATTAGGGCAGCAAAAAGACAGTACAGAGCTGAGTTGAGGTGAACCTTCAGTGCCAGGTAGGTAGATCATAAGCCATGACAGCAAGGTATAGGATGGTCATAGGATGGTACCTGCCACCAGCCATCCGACTCCCTGAATTAATCAGAGTAATAAGCATCACACCAAGAAATAGCAATACAGACAAAACATAAGAGGAGAAGAGTAAAAACAAAACAGAATGTGGGAAGGAATCCGGGGGAGGAGAAGGGGAGTTAACAAGGATGGCTAAGCCAAGGCACATGAGTTCAACGGGAGGATTTTCCTAGTGGAAGTAAGATTTCTTCTCTTGCTTGGCTTCCTAAGGAAATAACACCTGCTCAGCAATGCTGCATGTTTGTGTGTCTGTTTCTGTCTGTTCACTTCAACCCATTTCTATGTAATGGAAGAGTCCAAAAAATAGGAGCATCCTTCTTGTTTTGCAAAAACAGGAAGACAGGGATATTCAGGAGACAGCTGGATTACAGTGGGGTTACTGAGCACGCAGCTCTCATACTCCTCATTAGTCTTGAGAAGAGTCACGTAAGATTATTTGACTCCTGCATTTGGTTTCTTGTGGAATGACATCTTTTCTTTGTTATGATTTATGTGGAGTTATGCTGCATCCCCGTGGTCTCAGGAAGAAGATGAGACTCAGCTGGCCTGCACCTTGGGAATGCCCAACAATAGAAGTCACAGGATGCTGCTGCCAGAGGACTTACTTAGCCATGGAAGTGTCAACAGATGAAGTTGACAAAACTACCAAGTTCTCCCAAATGAGTTCCTTCTGGTGAATTAATAATGTTCCAGCATAAGGACAACACAAAATCTCTTTCTTTAATATCTTTTTCTGCCCTGATTTATTAACTATATGGAAACATAAGTGTCACCAAACACTACAGTCAATTCCCCAATCCCTTTTGCTGTTATAAATCGGGAAAATTATAGCTTTTCTAACCAAGGGAGGAATCAGATTCATCTCCAACATGTGAATGCAAAGCCTGCACATCCCAACAGCTTCAGAGCAAAGCCAATACACTGAAAACTTAAATTACCTTTGACAGCATGCAAGCGAGCAGAAAGACAGACTCCACCAACCTGAAATCTCCTGTCAACAAACCAAATTCAATCCATACCCTGCAAACCAAGTCCCTTAAGGAAGTAAATCTAGTTCCTTACCCCACCCCTAAAAAAAAACCGCTAGTGCAGTGAATATATTTATCCTCCTGGGGAAATAGAGGAGAGCGCCTTGCCTGCTGTGCTTATCTCTTGTCTTGCAGAACAGCCAGTTTCTTAGTTTTAGCATGTGGGTCCCATATCAGCTATGCTTAGTTGTGAGGCATCGTCAAAACCACACTTGAGCCCAGCCTGCAATAACCTCTCAGCATGCCTTTTGGCTACTTCTCCAGACAGCTTTCCCTGCATTAATTTATTTGTCCTTCTCAGTTCCACAAGATGCAACTCTGTCCCGTCTAGCAACTTCCCCATCTAGTAGTCTGATTCAGGGAGGAGGCTTGGAATAACAGCAAGAGAAAGTTCCTCAAAGGAGGAAGATGATGAGGAGCTGAATTTGGTTGGCCTGAAGCTTTTGTTCACATTCTACCAGCATAAAATGAATGCACATCTTCCCGCTGCAACTGCAGTCTCATAAAGATCCAGTTCAGTGTTTCTCTTTTATTCACGCTGACAATAATACAACTAATAGTAGTCTTCCCAACCACTGAAAATTGAATGAAGAAGGAAATCTGCATACTGACTGAACATGCTGCCAGGGAGAATAATAAATGAAAATCAAAGGCCCGATTCCCAGATGACTGTATGCAAAAGAATCAGTTTGCATAAGAATTCACACTTTCAAACACCATTGGAAGTCTGCTCTTGATGGCATTTTTCTGGTGAAAATGATACAAGCATTTGATCTCTCTCAGAAGAAAACGTGTGATGTTCAAAAATGCTCAAAATTCTCTTCCTTCTCAAAATGTCCAGACGCCAAGGCCAGGAAGAGCTGAGCCTTGGTGCATTAATGCCACATGAAGCATCCCTTGACATCAGCCTGAATTATGTGATGACTTACAGAAAAAGAGATAATTATGTAGACTGGGATTATTTATTTACATAGCCCTGTCACATTTGGAATGAAACCGGAGCCCCCAATCTGCTCAAATTCCATCCCACAGCTGATGTAGATTTCCCTGTCACAACACATAGAGCATGCACCTGTCATGCTGACTGTCCCTGGATGTGAAAGGACATTGTTCAGACATTAATCACTCAAATTAGGGCAGTGTCTGTCCCAGAAGCCTCACCAGCTTGGAGCCATGGTGGCTGCTGCTGTTGGCCACAAAGACTGCAGTTTTACGGGTAGAGGATTTGGAAGCACTGCTCCCTGCAGTCATCCATACAGACATGCTGGAGATGCACTGCACCAGTCCATGGCAGACTGACAGCAGCTTGGTGTTGGCCTGGGCTTCCAAGAGAAAAGCAGTATAAAGCAATAGCAGAGCTCTCATGTAGGCTTCAGGATAGAATTGCATGAACTATGCTTGCAGCCCACCGCCATGTCCTAAAAGTAATGCAACCAAATGTCAGTGCTGCTTTTCCCAGCTAGATCAGCTTCTGGAGTGTGCCTCTTCATGTTTGGTCAGGGAGGCATATCTGTCCTTTCTGAAAGCCCTTTGGAGCTACCTTCCACATCTAATGGTCTACATACTGCAGCAAGATGGCTCAGAAGTGAACAAGAGACACTTCACCACGCAGGGCTATAGGGTTTTCCCATAGGGACAACTCTAGTAGAGCTCCCAATTCTCCTTCTGAAGAGTCAGGGCTGAGCAGTAAGGTGACTGGAGGTGAAGTTCTTGGCACAACAAAATACAACATTTTAAAAAGATATGGTGAACTTGAAAGGTGCTGTACAGTGATACTTGAGTCACCCTCACTCCCTTTCCATCCTTCTCCATTGCCCATTGTTCTAGGCACACTGCACAGAGCGCAGCTATCAAGCTGTCATAATTTGTGCTTCTCAAAACTTTCAGCATTCACATTTATTGGACTTCAGGCTGGCTTGGGCATTTCCTTCCAGCTTTCTGCTCATTTTTGAAAGAAAATAACTTCTAACTTTTTAGATCTGCTGTGTCTCCTCCTCGCATCGCTGGAGCAGTGCCTAGAGGATGGGGATGAGCCCATGGTCTAATCTTACATATTGAATACAAGTTATATGAGTCAGTAAACCATTTGTAACTACAGGGGGTCCTTACACCTGCCAGAGAAGAGCAATTAAATGAAGAAGTATGCAGAGGAATCTGGGTATATTTGGAGGTGTTAGAGTAGTCTCCTTCACAAAAGTATCTCAGCGCTACTTTCTTCATTAGCTTCACTTCCCTCTCTTCATCCCTACCAGTAAAGTAGCGAGAAGTAGAGGTGGAGAAAGACCAAAGCACTGTTCTCCCAACAGGTAGGAGGTTTTGATCTCACACCCAAGCTGCCTGCACTCAGAAGGGCAACTTCACCTTGGGAGCTGGGCTCCTGCAGCCATTGACCGACATTCCCTCTCCCATCCCCGTGGCTGTTTGCTGCCTGTGGGCAGACTTGCAGCCTGTTACTAATTTGGGTTTCTCTCTCCAGTTCACTTCACTCATTTGTCAGGAGGGAAGATTAAAAACAGATGAAAAACCCAGAAAGGAATTTTTTTTTTTTTTTGCTTGCTACAGGACGGAGTTCAATCAAGAGTGGGACATCCCCTGAACATATATCTGGAATAAAAAGTCACTTATACTCTTCCTATGCACAAACGAGGGTGTGGAGGACCATATGCATCTTTTTTTTTCCCTCATACCCAGGAGCATTCCTTTGGCCTCCAGCCCAGCAGTGGGGCTATAATTACAGTCAGAAAACAGCCAGTGTTGGTACCATCTGTGCAGAACATGCTTCCATCCACCTGGGAGGAAGGTGTCAACCTGGATGTACTCCTTTCCCCCTGAGGGCTTCCTGTCTCCATCATAAAATTCTCATCATGACAAATTTGGGGCCTTGACAAGATCATTGTGAGCACTGTGCCCAGCGATGCACTGGATCGGGGCTAAACTGGTGCCACCCGAGGCTCAGGTGTGGGCAGTGCCTGCTCCCATTTCACTCCTGTCATCCCTGCATGGGTGCATCAGCATCTCATCTGACTGTGGACACAACAGCACAAATCTTGTGCTTTCTTGAAAGCAGATGAGGCAAAAAAAAAAAGACAAAAGTTGCACATAAAACCAGCTTCTCTGGAAATAAAGTGCATTATCTGTGATGTTTCCTGACAAACTCAGGCAATGGTTTTTCACAAATTAAAAAACAGGAATTTTTTCTCTCCACTGTTGAAATTGTTCACTACTTGTCCCCTCAAAAAACCTTGTTTAAGAAATAGTGATACATTTCAATTCAACATTATTTAGAGATTTGTTTTCATTTTGGAACTTAAGAATGGGAGTTTAAATCTTAAATTAGGAATACATGTTCTAAAACAAAACGTAGGCTTTCAATTTTGGTGAAATCTGATGTTTCGGATTGATCAAACTGAATTTTTAGGAAAGGGTTTCATTTTTTCCTCAAAAAAACCCAACCAAACACCACCACAAAACCTGTTGTTTTCTCTTTCTACATTACTTTCATAGAACGCAACGCTGACTTGGAAGAGGAATGAATCTGTTGGTAGCCACCAGTCTAGGGGACAAGAAAAGCTTTGAAATACCAATAGAGAGAAAAGGCTGCAGGAAGGGCTTCTGAGCTGACACCACCATGGGCTGGCGGAAAAACAGTGAGAATTCAACAGAGAAAAAAAAAAAAAGACCAAAAAAATACCCTAGAATAAAACACCGAAAAAGCCTGCGCAAAGGCTTTAAAAATTCAAAACGTTTCAGCTATATGCTTGGAGCCAAGGGGATTTCCTCAGAAGAAATGCATCTGAATGGGACACTCAGAACTACCTCAGGAGAGCAGTTCTGCACTGTGGAACATTTTATGTTCTTTTGCCAGAAAGCGGATTTGCATGTGACCTGCACACACAGCAGTCAAACTTTTATGCCACCTTTCATTGTGTGTTTTATCCCAAGACAGAAATGGCTAGCAAGCTTAAATTGTAGGCTCTATCTGCCGGCACCTTTGTTAAAATAATTCCTGGTCTCATGACTATACATCATCACAGTTCCATTAGTCAGAGCCAATTGTAATGAACTAATGTGCAGAATGATTTCCAGGTGCCTGCAGCTAGAGAGAAAATAATAGCAAGCTTCTACTCCTTTCTTCTCTTGCTTGCTTTCTTTCTTTCTCTAGATGACAGATGGACAGACTGATAACAACCCCAGTGACTGGGATATTCCATCCTTTTCTTTCTTGCTTGCAATGAGGCAGTTCAAAGCTGATTTCACCAGAACCTTTTATTTGGCTGCAGCATCTGGGATTTAATTGTCTGAGCCTTGTGCATACAGGCGCCCTACTCTGATCAAGTCACAACAGAAATCCCTTTGGTTGAGGGCTTCTTCCCTGCCACCAGGAACCTTCTCCTAAACGCAGTGCAGTGCAAAGACCACAGAGTTTACGTGCAGAGTGCACTAGCTGGTGTTAAAGCAGCTCTAGGTGGATGCAATGTGCTCGTTCTCTTGGAGCGTCTGAGAAATTGGTTTATTTAATTTGTGAATCAGACCTGAACTTACTATCACCACCCTTCACAACCAGGTGCTTCTCCAGTCATAAAGGTCAGAATGATTTTTACCCTAACAAATCTGGGCTGCATCTGCACTGGGAGTAAAGGATTTTGCACTGGAACACGTAACCTACCAAGCAACTGGTCCCTCCCTGTGTCAGTCCCTGGAGATAGCACAAACCCATCTTGGCAGAGCGGAGGCTGATGCAAGCGCAGAGATTAGATGTCACGGCTCAAACACCAAGGGAAGAGAGGGCTGCAGCCACAGTTCCTCAGCTGAGCCAAGTGCAAGAGCAGTGCTGCAGTACCTGGGGTGCTGCAGACCTCTTCCCAGCGCCTTAACACAACAATGTGGGAAAAGCCCTGTGCAACATTTCCCAGATGTCTGGTTGCCTCTAACTAGCACTATCAGTCTCTGAGCATCTTGAGCCAAACAGCTCTTGTCTTGTTCCTTCTGCTGCTTTGCTGCATCCCACCCAATGACACAGAATGCACCAGTCAAGAATGGAGAAGCATTATGGTTGCCTAGGCAATGCCTTTGCCATGTACAATAAATAAATGACAGTGGGTTTGGGTTACCAGAATCTTGGGGATTTGTATTGCACTCATTGCTGCAGTAACTCCTTATGAAAAATCCTGCTTCTCCCTCAACACAAATAGACGTACACAGTGTTGGTGCATTCCTCCTGCCTTTCACCGCAGGAAACTGCCTCCTCCAGCTCATTCACCACGTAAAGGAAAGAGAAAGAGCGGAGAAGAAAAAACATCCAAAGACACATTCAATGGAACTCACTCCCTCCTGCATCTTTGTAAATGACTGACAAACTGTGGGAGAAATCCAAGACCCGGAGACAAAGGATCCTCCGGTATTGCAAGCCACTATAGGGAAACCTCCTATTTAACACAAAAGGAAATAGTCTTACATACACATACCAAAAGGAAAAGCAAACCACCAGCCCAGCACCCTGCTCGAAGCGGGTTTCTATTGCAGGGAGACACTGCAGACCAGCGCTCGCTGCGGGCAGGCAGCCACAGCCTGCCCAAGCGTGATGGCGTTGCTCGTTTTTCACTCTGACACCACTGCAGGCTCCACAAGGCTCCTTGACTTGCAAGGTGATCAGAATATTGAGTACGATACTGCAGTAGCGAGCCTGGCACCCAGCACAGCAACAGAGCGACTGCCTCCCTCCCCGCCCCCTTTCTCACCCGCACGCAAGGAAAAAAGGAAAAAGAAGAACAAAACCCCCCAAAGACAATGAGGTTCCAGGCGTCCAACACCCCCTCGTACATCTTTGGAGAAGGGACCTTGTCTCCATTGTTCCCGATCCTTCGGCTCATTTCACAAATGCCAGAATGCGCCTGTCCCTCCTCGTCCCCACGCATACACACCATTTTAAATATGCATGCTTTTGCTATGAAAATGTAACCCTGGAAGTATGTTGTACTGATGGCAGTGCTGCAGGGACCCTGCAGTCCTTGTTTGCCCATAACTATGCAAATAAAGTTCCTGGACAGAGCAATAACTCATTATCTACCCCATATAATGGAGCCCATGGCTTGATTCAGCTGCTAGGGACACATCCTGCAGTGGGAGCCAGCCTTTTCTCCAAACTCCATTCACCCTCAGACCCTTGAGCCTTAGGGCCTGGTTTCAGCTGGTAATTGTCCCAGCTGAAATTAGGACGCCATCGATGAGGTGGGAGCTTGAATCTCTAAAAGCATTGATTAACTGATTGCTACCCAACACACCTCAAGGCACAGCATCCACAAGCCTGTCGCTTGTCCTGCTCCTTCTCTCCTCACTCTGTCCTTGGGTCTCTTGCACAACTGTCCCAATGTACTCATCCACAACTCACATTCCTGCCTGTAGCCTTCTTACAATAAGGGGTGAGTCATCACCAACACCTCAACAAAACCTCTCTTACACTTGTGGGCTTCTTTACCTCATCCATCTGGGCAGGTGTGCCCACAGAACAAGTTCTCTTTCCTCTTTGCAAGGTGCTTCTCCTCTATTCAGAATGGGAAAGTCAATGAAATTCTGCCCTACAAGGGCAATAGGCCCGATCACCTACTTTCATCCTATTTCTGAGATGCAAGCGTAGCCTGCGTTATGAGGTATCTTCAGGAAACCTAACTGTACGCCCTGCTCATCTTCATTCTTTTTATTTATTTATTTTAACTGAATAAGATGTCTCTGAAAGGCATTTTAATTTACATAAATATTGTGGAGAAGAAAATTTCATGCTGCTACCTGACTAATCAGTTACACGCTACTGCAAAAAAAGCAATAACAGCACAGGAGAGGAGCGATTCTCCCTCCCTGCCATTTGTATTGCTTCTGGAGAACTTCTTATCGATCGGCTGAATGACACAGCAGAAATTTCCATTTCAAATTAAAAAAAAAAAAAAATTAATTTGCTGACTCAGTTTCAGATAATGTTTGTAATATATTTCAATGTCAAACAGGCATCATCTCATTGCCCAGTTCTGAGTGAAGAATGTGAAACTAAAGCCTTCTGTTGTTATTCCTTCCAATCGCAAATAAGCGTTACAAAAACAAAGACTGGAAAAACAGATTATTATAAATATCCGATCTGAAATATTCTGGACTGATACATGCTTCACCAGTGTGATGCGGGGATTGATGACATAATGACTTCTCTTGCCACTCTGCCTCTGGCAATAGGTGTGCTCATGTGCGCTGCAGGGCTCCTCCTTCCCCCAGTCCTTCCCACCCTTGGAGTTGCTCGGTAGAGCTCATTGCTGCCTGTGGTGAATCAAAATGTGTTATCATCAGGCTCAACGTGTTATTGAGTTAATTAAATGTCACACTTCTGATAACATTAATTAGAAGCATTTCAGATTCATCTGAACGCACACCCTTTGCAAAACCTGAAAAAAAAAAAAGTGGCAATGTTTTCATCTGGATAGATTTTGTTGCTGGAAACACTTAACCCATCCATTCAGAACTAATATTCACTGTATTTTATCATCTCTAAGACAGCATGTTCTTCTTCATATTTTCGTTCTGTGCCAGACCATAGAAAACACACATTCAGTTATGTCTCATGTTCAGGAGCTCAGGCTCCCAAGACAGAGTTTTCAGGACTGTCAGGACATGGCTTTTAGTGCATTACACGCTGTGAGTCAATGACAACGACTTCAGACTCCAGGCTGCCCAAGACCTCCGCAAAGTCATCATGGAGGTTGTTGCTGTCCAAGTTTGCGTGGCACAAGGATCCACCCCTATTTCTACTTCACATGAATTTCCACATCTTGAATTTGAAAAAAGGCAATAAATAAATAAATAAATGAGCCACCAAAGAATATCTCAGCTCAAAAAAATCCACGGCCAAGATGATTTTCCAAGTCAGGTACTATGCTACCCATAAATTCCTATGTGCAGTGAAGCCCTTTTTCTTAGACAATATTGTATTTCCCTTTAGCCCATCAATCCCTCCTCTTTCCTCCCCCCAGTGGCAGGTTAGCCCTCACTGTCACAGCCACCATCCCTGTGACTTTAGAGGTTTTATTCCGAGAACCAGAACAACGCTCACGCGCCCAAGGTTTCACTTCAGGATACTTCATGGTCCCTTGGCACCCCCTCACACTGCTGTCCTCTTAATACAGACAGAAATTATATTTTGCATCATAGCACAAGTATTTTTAGTAGTTTTGTATTGTATAAAGGATATGAAATACCAAATAAAGACCAAGTAGGCAGGTGGACACTTTAGATTAGATGCAAACTGCAGTCATGCTCATGACTTCTCATTACTTACTAATAACTACTGGGTTGCTTCTCTAAGTAATCAATCGTGTTGGTTCAGTTGCTTTTTGAAACCAGAATGGCCACAGAATACAAACAAACCACATCTGATTAATTCGAAAGGGAAAAAGAAATAAAGATACCAGAATAAATAGAAAGAACCATAATCTCTTCTCATTTCTCTACAACCCAGCTGGAGCCTGAACTGCACTGCACACACAAAGGACTCTCTCATGAGCTGACCATCCTTTGTTTCCTCTTCATCATGACATTATTAGGGTCATGCTGTGGTCTCATTGCTCATCGCTTTATTGTTTTGTCTCAAAGTACTGCCTCATATGTCTGACACCTGAGGTGTCCCAGAGCATCTCTCATTTAGCTCGGTCTTTAAAAGATATGGGGGAAATAAGTGTTCTGAAAGCTGTGGCTGAGCGTGGAGAGAGGTGGACACACACATTCACAGAGACAGAGAAGAGGAAAAAAGAGAAAAGGAGAGACTAAAAAGATATTATATATTTTTATCAGGCAACTATGTGAAACACGCCATTTGTTATTAAAATGCTAAACTGGAATAGCTTCCGCAGATAAAGGCTATGACAAAATTCTGCTATTAAGTGCTATAGCATTGTTTTTGGCAGTCGCATGCTGGAAGCAATGTAGCTGTGATAAGATGAGCGCTTTTTTTGCTGAACTTGCTGAAAACAGGAATAAGAGAGCAGTATAGACAATAATATCATTATTTCAGCTCACACCAAACCGGAGCTGTTGTATCATCCCATGCATGCCAGCCCTCCTGCAACCCCTGAAGGGCCACAGCACGCTGGGAAGGAAGAGGAAGGGGGCAGGGGTAGCGATGTGAAGCCAAAGTTTTACCTGGCTAACATAGCATGGATTTGTTCAAAACTTTTTAAGCTGCAAAGTTCACAGACCTTTCAGCAAGCTTTGTACAAATAACCCAGTGAGTTTGCCCTTAGGTTAGGCTTCCACTGCAGGCACTGCCAGTGCTCGCACGGCGGTGGCTTATTAGAAGATTAGGCAGTGTTTAACTTACATGGTATTTAACTGGCATTTAAACACACAGTTTAACAAAAGGGAAGACAATTGGAAGAATCAGGAAAAGAAAAAATCACCCTCTGAGGTAGCACATGTGGTTCCCCAGAGACTGCCAAGTGGAGACCCTGGGCCAAACGAGCTCAATCAAGAAACCTGCAGATGTTGGCAGTGCTGATGGTTAGCTGGCAGAACGGAAATGCAAGACACATGTCAGTGCTGAAATATGAGTCTGATGTGCTTGAGAAATTTCATTTTGACATTGTCCTCCCACCTCTGTCTTGCTACAGCATCTTGTAAGGGTTATTTGCTGCCTCTTTCAAAAAAGGTAGGAAAAACAAATATCCGGACCGATATCTGGAGCCAGTGGAAAGGCTCAGAACGGCAGTACGAGAAATGGATGCTTTCACATCTTTCAGAGCAAATAGCAAGTCAGTCTAAGCAAGCTGCCCACACTGCTGTACCCCATCAAGGCTAGGCTGTGCACTGGTCAAGCTGGGAACTCATCGCCTGCAATGACAAACAGTGAGCTCACAGAGTACGTTCCTCTGAAATCACCAGCATCACCCACAACAACGTCATAGTCTGGCCCCAGGAGATCAGTCGAAATGGCCCATCCTATCCTTAAAGCCTTCTGCAGCCTCTGAAAAGAAATGCTTCCCGGGAAATGGGTTTTCAAGAGCACTTCCCATCTACACAGACACCTGCAATCTACTCTGACCTTCACTGAGCCGTTCCTCTCAGGGAAGGAAAATGATATCTTTTAATTTTTTCTAATGATCTGGTGTATTGTTCTTTCTCCTTCTCATGCAATATAATTAAAATGATGTCCTCCAAGTTGGAGGATACTTAAAATAAACAGCTTCTGTGGAAGCTGAACGACTCAGCTATGGTGCTTAATCAACTGGAGAAGATGTTTATTGCTGCATATGCTCTGCTGCTGTGAAAACTAGCCCTTAAACGTTCCGTTTATAAACACGAGAAAATAAAAATCCAATAAGAACAAGTTAAGGTCCTTGACACACTCTAGGAAAGTGAAGGCAAGAAAGAAGGATTGTCTCTTGCACAATAGGAGTAGACTTAGGTCAGTTAATATATTATAGAATGAATTACTTGTGACAGATGAACCACAGGACACAGAAAATGATGCTTTTCTTCCAGTAAGTGCCCACATACAGATATCTGTAAAACCTGTAAAATTTCACTGTCCCTCAGCTCACCCAGTGCTGACAGCTTCAGAGCTCAGATAAAACCCATGGCCGGAAGATAGCTCACATGGCAGCATTTTCTCCTTGGTTTATCATGCGCTACACTCTATAGGAGGTCTAAACAGAGGTATTTCAGTGGATGAAGAGCATATTGAAGATATATGCAAAGGATAGAATAGCAGATGTTAGCAACAATGATAAATGATTGGGAAGTATTTTGAGGGCCAAATGTTCCAGGGTCCACAGGAACAAAACGAGCCGCTCACTGTAGTAACTGACCAAAAATCAAGACAGCGGAAGAGTCCACGTCAGGACGTGCCTTTGCCTCTGGAAATGTAAAGGTCCATATGGCTCCAGACCTCAGGAGGTCCTTCCTTTCATGCACAACTAATCCAGTGTCACTTCCTGATTTATTTTTTGAGCGCTCAGGATCACACAGGCAAAGCTCATCCGTGTTACTGGGATGCTCTATTTGCAGATCACGCACAATATCTTTCAGTGGGATTGAACCAGGCAACATCCCATGACTGCAGGAACGATGGCAATTAAAGTGAGCGGGAGGAGAGGCCTGGGGATCTGTGCCCCATCTGTAGGAGCTGTGTGTCCCCCTCCTCAGGACCCCTGAGCCACACAGTGCCTCTCACGTAGTTCACTTCTGAGCACGCTGAGTCCACGTGCACAAGTGCTGCAAGGCCCATCCAAGGCTGCCAGCTCAGGAACGCTGCCCTTTGGTGTCTGCACTGGTATGAATCAGCTCCTGTATAATTAGCTCATTTTTACCCCCTGTATCTTTCCAGGGAGCAGTTTTTATATCTTCCCTATTACATATTTCTGCTGGAGCCTTTAAGTTGAACAAATTACATTATTAACCGTGCTAATAATAACGAAGTGAGTGATTGGTAGGAATTTCATTTGGCATGCTGGAAATTACAGCTGATAAACACAAGCAGAGGACTCTCCACAAGAGAAAGAGATTGTTTCCCTCCTCAAAATGCTTTATCTCTGCAATGTGCAACCCAATCCCTGCACCTTGCCTCTTCCTTCAGCTTTGAAATACAGACTGAAAGCTCTTGTAATTTGACTTAGCTTGCCTCTGCTACCAACCTACAGTGCCCCACCATAAAGCACCATAAAGCCTCAGGAGTAAATTGCTCTAAATTAGAAAAACAGAATACAAAAAGGAAAGCACCAGGGATGAATTAACTCACATATGTAATGGAAAATAACCACCAGCTTACAGATTGTCATTAGGAGCCAAGGTAAATCTGCCAGAGGAATCAAGGCACCAAACACTACACTTAAGCAGCACCGCATTCTTTCAGAAATTGCACAAAAAAAAGAATTTTATTTTTCCATTCCCTTTTTCTTTTAAGATGAGTTGCTGAAAGAAGATGCTGGAGACCAGAATCCAGCAATGATGTGTGTATAACATGAACAGAAACAGCAGCATCAGTCTCTCTTCAGATTCTGTTACTAAGCCACCTAAAACGTGGCAAAAAATGTATTTTCCTTCTTTTTTTTTTTTTAATTTTATTAATTTCTCTTTGTGTCCCATCATACTTAAAGGTACTCTAAGTCAAGAAATTTGCAGATGGGCATGTTTTGAGGACAGATACCTTTTATACAGAGCAAAGAAAGCTTCCAGACAGCACTTTCTGGACTTGTCCCAGCAGCAGTGTTTGAAGTAGAGACGTAATTTAGTGTTGCATGCATTCAGTTAGGGAACAGAAGCAGCAAAGCACGAGCAGAGTGACCAGGAGCACAGCCTAATATTTTCAGTACTAAGTATACAAGGAGACAGACTCTAGTACGAAAACAGTAAACAGTTTGCGAACTAATTCAAGCACAAATAATCATAAGGACGATGTGGTTGTTCACAGACAGATCGTGACTGAATGCTTTCACCTACAGGAAAACACACAGCTTGGCTCTCGCAAAACACTAGCAAAAGAGTCTTGGTGAAACTGCAGAAAGAATTTCTTCCTCTCCCGAGCATCCTTGCCCTTCCAGCAGAAGTATCTTCCTTGCTGCACCATTCTCTAAACCAGAAACGTCGAAGCCTGTTAGAAAAAGACTTCTCAGTCTCCCAACCATCAGTTCCTGGAAGCACGTGATTTTTAACCATTTTGGGATGTCACCAACAGGAGCATTTGTTACTAATCCAGAACTGGAGTGCCAGCACCCTGCAGGACCACTGCCCTGAGCCTCCGCTCCGTTCGAGTTTCAATTCCCATCCTGTTCCTGGTAGATGGAAATACTCCAGCAGCTCTGATACCGGCTTTCTGCTGGCTTATTCAGACATCAAACCTCCCTGGCAAATCTGAAGTGCCGCCTCCTCGAACAAAATCACTACCACCACATAATTGTATCCTAATCCCCTGGGATGCCAACCATGAGTAAAAATCCAATTCAGGGATTTTCACTGGGAGATGAAAGGGTTTTCTCAAACTCACCCCGTGTTCCTTCACCTCCCGGGCAGGCACTGAATAACTCTGAATAGGATTTTGCATGGAATGAAAGGAGAAAAAGATGTAAAGCCCCAGTGGTTCTTGCTGACAAAGGCTCACTCAGGGAAATGAAGGACATGAAAACATGAGGGAAGAGAGAAGGAAATTATAAAAGAAAAAGCCTTTATGATCCTAATAACAAAAAATCATAATCCGTCCTGTCTTTTGTTCTGGCTCAGAAGGACATTTCCCCTGAGGGACAACAACTCGAAAAAAGAAACAGATGCAGAAACAGAAAGAGATGGGGAAAATTACTGAAAAAGACTGAGGAAAACAAAACGTCTCTTTGGCACACAGCTTATAGCAGAACAAGCTTCACAAGCTCGTTACTAATCCTCATAGTATCAGGAAGCGTTGGGGGAGCACGTTTCACTCAACAGAAGACCTTCTTCCACCAAACCCTCTCCAAATCGCATGGGCTCTGCAGGAGTTACTGCAAACCTGATGCTGGCTGGGTAACCCTGCTCAGGGGGTGGTGGATGCTTGAACCTTTCCAGCAACCTAGTGGCACAGCTTGCCAGCAAGCATGGGGGCAAACCTGCCCAACTTTTACCTCTGATGCCGTACCTTGTTTAGGCAAACGGATGGCACTTCTCCACCTGCTGGAGTTTTTGGCCAGAGATGTGGAAAACTGCAAAGGAAGGTCCCACACATCTGGAAGGTTTAAAATAACTCACAGACTTTGTGAACAACTGCCCTGCTTAACCTTTTCTCTTTCCGCCCTACCCTTCAAAATGCTTTACCTCTATAACTCACGTTGCCTTAAATAGGTGCCTTCTTGAGGCTGGCTGTATAATAACAACTGATTTCTCTAAGGATGGTTGCTGTCTGAAAGCATGTCACTCCACTCTGAGCATCCTGCCCCATTCAATTTATAGAGAAGACAGACCACCTAACGTACCGGGCTGCTGGCAGGAACATTGCAAATCAACGCAGCGTGTCCTTCGGACGTACTTGGAAGTGGAAGAGCGCTGCTCAGAAAGCCAATGTTGTTGGCCAGTAGCCACAGCTAGCCAAAGCACATCGGTGTTTCTAGCAATGAGCAAACTTCTGCTTAGCCTCAGGGCCATGGGAAGCTGAAGAGGCCAAGGAATTAAATGACCTAAGACAGACACGCTTAGATCTTTTAGTCTGCATTGGATTTTTCATATTGACTTCCTCTCCGGTGCAGTGAATGGAAAAGCTTGGAAGCAGACACGCAAAATTAAAAGTTGTTTTTTTCAAGGAAGGGCTGGATCTGATGAAGTCACTAGGAATTGTAAAATTAATTAATTACAGCCAGGATTTTTCCTTCTCGTTTCAGGCATAAGCCAGATATCTCAGCATGTCTTCCTTCTTTCTCTTATGTATAGCTGAACACAGATAAGTCGTGGAAAGGCTGAATGTTTCAGGTAGATAGGCACACACCTGAGTGCTCCTCTAGCCCTCCTGACCCAACGCCGACTGATACAAATGTGGAGAATTTGATTTAAAACCTCATAACCTCAACATAAAACGCTCTGAAAGAGGAAATTCTAAAATAAATATACTAATCCGTCGTTAAACAAGCAGCAGAATAACGTTGGGCACAAGCTCCGATTGCTTATTAAATTTAATTATGCTATGCTGCTTAAAACACAGCCGGGAGGGCAGTGCTGGGGCTGCAGCCCCTCTGGGATGGCCCCACCAGCCTCCCAGCAGGGCACAGCCATAGGAAACGAGCGCCTGCGGCACTGCTCGCTCCGATCGTTAAGTGCCCAACCAGAAATCAGCGCCTGATGCAATTATCATAACGATGACCAAAACACTGTGAAGATGAGGACGTTCTAGATTTGTGATTGCAGCTAAAATGAGAGTATTATGGGCTGTCATGCCTTGTTAATTTTCTCAAGATGCTGCAGAAAGGATGGAGGTAAGGTCAGAATTCTCAAACGACTCCGTCTCCCAGGAAATGAGACCACAACATCCTTTCTGCTCCCTATAACTGCAGCTTGTAATCATAGACCGCATTCCTGGATCATGAGCCCTAACTGTCCAGCTGCTTTATGTGGTAGCAGCTGACGTCTTCTCCTACTGATGAGGCTCTTTGGTGGTTTTACTTCAATAAACAGCACGTGAAGTGGCATAACGATGACAACCAGAATCATCGCAGACTTACGCTGAGCCCCACAAGATGTGAACATCTCACTTAATGTAATCATCCTATTTCAGCTCATCTATTTCTTCCTCAACTGCCAGCTAAAAGGAGCCCCCATATTTCTGTCAATGAGGATTAAGTTGGAGTGAGGAGAGAGGAACATGCCTGTGCCATTGCTTTCTTCTCAGCTTTCCCTCCCACAGTGCACCTGCTCAGATCCTCTGCTCCAACTAAGTTTAACAAACGCTTTGGTGCACAGTGGGTGCCAGGAAAAGCAACCCATCAACTACAAACGTTTTTGGGAATTCACACTCCCACCTGCTCACTAATGGCACAGCTGGATCCAGCCCGGAGATGTTTCCTTACTGCTTCCACCGTGACTCAGAGAGCTGGTGAAGCAGACACCTGATGCTTTTCCAACTGGATTTTGAGTGTACGGTCCATAGCTTCAAATGATCCAGTAGTAAAACAACAGACTGCCTGGTTTTGGTATCAGCAGTTGCTTTCCCTGTGAGAGGACTGGATACACCTCCTGCCTATGGGTCTGCCAATGCAAGTTTCAGGTAACTCTACAGGAACCGGGAACACTCATAAAACATATACTGAGGCTTAATGAAGACAGCGTTATGTTGACGGGACCAAGAAGTGAATTGAACAATTTCCCCTTAGCAAAGCCTCTTAAGTTTGAGGAGTTATTTTCCCAGAACTTCAGCAGTGTTAGAAAGATCAAAGAAACTATTCAATGGGCCTATAATGAAGAGCAGCTAAGTGCAATCACAGTAAATTGCACTAAGCTCCATCTTTACCCTCTCAGAAAGAGTACAGATAAAAATGTGCATGAGGATACATATTTTTATACATGGAGTGAGGCAGTTCTATGCAGCCAGCTAGCATAAAACATACCTATCATGGAAACCCCACCTGAGCATGTAACACCACCACCCAACTGCAGGCCCACAGACCACAGCTGTTTCACATGCTCTGTTGTTTTGCAGGGAAGGAAGGAGTGGACGGTGGTGATTGTGTGATCGTGGGCTTCTCACAGCTGGCAGCCTACTGCAGTGCTCCTTCAATGAAGGAGGACAAACTGGTACTAAAATTTCTTTCCTAAACCAGAAAGATCATAAAACCTGCCGCAGAAGAAGGCTGCAACAGACGTACAAGAAAAGAAGTTACAGGCTCAGGGTACATTTTGTCTGCTTTAGACCTTTCCAAAAAGGAGAGCAAGACATTAATCTAATTTACTCAGCCAGCTATATGAGGTTTATGCCTCCTTCATATCACCAGTCTGGCGTAAAGCAATGAGAAGTGCACAGGTAAATCAATCTCATAATTTCCATTTTAGCTTTAACAAGTTATTTTACTGTTTCTAAGTGCTAAACATGTGTATCTGATGCCTGCAATACGCATTATGCAGCGATGCATCCTGAATAGATACATGAATATTAAAGGTTGCACTGTTCTGACAGTTTGTTCTAGAGTTTGCCTTATGCTGCCTGAGATTTTCAGTTCTTCTTAAATGTAACTTGCATATCAGTGTAAACTCTCTCCCTCCTTTTGACAGGGTGCCCTTGTAGATGGTAATTTCCTGAGTTGGGAAGAAGAGACTCACAATTCATCTTGGGTTGGGTATCCTACAGCAAGACATCATTGCAGAACATAAATATGTATCACTAGATAAAAAAAGCCACTGCCCTATTCTTACAGTAGGTTGTGATAAATGTGAAGGATTATAATGGATGTCATTGTGGCTGCAGTAATGCAAAACTGATACAAAAGAGGCCAAGATTGGGTATATGCAGGAGTCCAGTACAAAAAGTTGATATTCAGAGGGAGCAGATATGATACAGATGCCTAGGTGGTCTGTAACCAATCCCATAATATTCAGAGTAGGTATAATAACCACACCAAATATCTAGGAAATTAACTATAAAATAACACTAACTTCGCCTGCACGCAGTTGTACTCTCTGAATGGTGGACTCTCATCCAGCTCCGGCCTGTAAGAGCATTTGACTCGAGCTCATCGCTGGCATTCGCTCTCTCCCAGATTCCTGTTGAGCCCCAATCTCTCGTTACTCTGCCATTCTCCCAGGGGCACACCACACATCCCAGCCCATTACAGGGCTTCTTGGACAGCACAGTCTGCAAACCACAGCAGTCTTCTGTTCACGTACCTCCAAGCAACGTGTTGCTCTTCGATTCAAGATAGACGTACTCCCAGTTTGCATGACAGTAGATGCAAACCAGATCACATAGGACATGGCTGTACACGCTGAGACAGAACTCTGCTCTTATTCTACCACCAAGTCTGAACACAGATTGATGCCTTTAGCAAATTAATGAACTAGGAAGTCACACAGGCAAGCTCGCCTTCTGCCAGCTTGCACCTCATCCATCACCTGCAGCTCTCCCTGGGGCTTTCATAGACAAATTGTCCTCAGTGGGGAGGATCCCAGCCAGAGTTACCCTCTCCAGCATTTCCTCCAGCCACCTTGGCTGTTAAATCCTACATCATTCTGAAGGAGAGGACTGAAAACAGATCCAGAGAAGCATGGGCTGCTGCTTGCACTGTACACCGAAAGGGGAAGGGAAACAACCAGTGACAAAGTAAATCTGACAAGCTATTAGAGCAATATCCAGGCTCCTTGGTTTTGTTGGGAGCCAGCTTACTCTCTGCCCAAGGATTCTGTGTTCTCTGCATAGGGCACTGGCTGAAGCATTTCTGCCTGCAAGCAGCTGCTGTCAGTTTAAACGTGCAACATTTTCAGAGGTAGCTGAGAGAAGAGGTGGGCAAATCATTTAGGAAAATGGAAAACTATAAGACACAGCTGTTTCATTGCTTGAGGTGCTTTTGAAAATGTCAGCCTGCACCTGAAGAGTCTTTCTTAATGATTTTCTCTCCCCCTTTTTTTTTTTTTTTTTTGGAGAACAATACCTAGCAGAGAGCAGAAGGACAAACAGAAGTCGGAAGGCCTTCCAATGGGGGATTTTTATAGTTTGGCAAGCCAAAATAGGAAATCTCTGCACGAAACAGCAGTAGAGACTGGAGGGAGGCTTGGGACCTATATAGGAGACAGGTAGCCAAGAGAGGCAGGAAACCTAGTGGAGCCAGGAAAGGAGCAAAGGAGGCTGTAAAACAGGAAGAGAACCGGCAGAGGGCTAGAGAACAGCTCAGAGACCACCAGTCTGCATTTGTTATTTTGTCAGTAGCTGGGTTTAAACTGAGTGGTTTGAGTCACTGAGACTTGTACAGCAGACACTGAGCCTGCGCCAGGCTGTGCCAGGCTGAAAAGCTGATGGGCTTGGTTGGATTCAAGCCAGAGTTCAAACCTGCATTTAGGCACAGCAGAAAATCAGGCCAGTTGGGGCTGGGGGTTACACTACAGCCCCTGGAAAACATGCCACACAGACGTCAGCACAGCCAGCCAGACTGCTGCCAACGGATGAGACATCAGGCAGACAGAGCTGAACTGCTGCACAGGTTAAACTTGAGCAGGGTACCAAAGGGAAGAACCTACTCCTTGTATGACTGTAAGAGTGCTGGAGATTTTCCCAATCTCTTGGATTTCTATTCATCTAGGACAAATCTTTAGAGCACAATTCCCAAGGGTTTCTTACCACAAAGCACCACCTGACTCAGACTGAGTCACGCCAGAGCAGCAGCTTCAAGGTTTCTATTAAAGCTCTAAATCAGGTTTTGCCTGGGGACCATTCACCAAACCCAGCCTGGTCCACAACAGCCAACCCCAACACACAGGAATATTGCAGGGTTCTGCTGGGAATGCTGATCTAGTCCTCGATTTGGGAGCATCGCACTAAATTTCTTCCTTCCTCTGACAGAGCTGCATCAGCCCCTTATTTCCTCCCCTAATTTGACACAAGGACAAGCAAATGGCCACGAACTGCTGGATTTTTCTCCACAGCACACAACAGAAAACACAAGAGCCAGGATTTATAAGCCTCCTACCATGGAGGAACATTATTGCAAAGCATTATGCTACAAGCTACAGGTGATCCTATAGTGTCCAGCAAACCATGATGTGCATCAATTGAAACATTAAAATGTTTTGAAACAACAAACACCACCCGTGTCATTCCTCCACTCACAAATGTTATCCATTAAGGTTATCTTCAAGTGTGGTAGCAAGCTGCTGGTCTCCAGCATTAGTGGCTATATCCACTCAGCAACCCAGATTCAGAAAGGCATCAAGCCATAGATACAGTTTCTCATAACCATGTGCTGCCATTGATGCCAAAGAATGTTTGCTGTTTTTCCTCATTGTATGAGGCAAATGACTCCACCTTCTCCCTTTGCACCTGTATCCCTGCAGCACTTCGCACAACAGTCTCAGCAGGGCTGAAAGGAGAATGATCGTTAAGAATTTGCTCTCTGAAGTTAAATCCACGTTTTACTTCAAGAAAAAAAAAACAATTTCTATCAACGGGGAAAAGAAACAATGGCAGATTAAGCAGTCTGCTCAAGGCAACCCAGGGATGGTGAGGCAGAGATGCCCCTCTGCTGCCCGCAGGATGGGGGCACTTTGCCATGGTAGAAGGCCACAGATGCTCCATTCAGGCTGAGTTCCCACAAGAACTTGGTTCCCATTAACACAGGAGAAGTGCAATCTATCTTCCCTGAGCTCCCAGCACTGGCTCTCTAGAAATGAGCACGGTTTTCATGAGATGCTACAAGTAAATCAGCTAATTGTTTCAGAAGCTGAAATTAATTAAAAATACAGCCCTCGAAAGAAACTTCGCATCTGTATGTCTTCTATTTGTTCTGGATGATCTTAAGAGTGAAATAATAAACTACAGATTTTCTGTGTAATGAACCTTAATTGAAATCTTTTACATTAGACTGCAATCAAAGAAAATAGGTTGTAATTAAGCCAGGTTATTAATGATTTTATATCTAATTACTATAATGACATAAGCCAGCATGAGACTCTACCTAAATTTTTGGGGAGGGTCTGAGACGTCAAAGGTAGCCCAGCTCATGCCTTCCCCCTATCTCCAGGTCCCCAGTTGCTTTGCACGCTGCAGCTTCCCCTGCAGAACAGAGCCATGACACTAGCAGCAGGGAGCAGCTCACCACTGCTCCTCACCATTCAGCAGCAGCGTGTGACAATGGGAGGATCTCTGGTTTCCCTCTGCTCAGGAATCACGGTGTTCCCCCTTGTTATTCCTGGCAGCTCCCCATGAAAGCCTTGAAGGATGACATTAAAGCTACCGAAGCTCGTACCAACACGCACAAGCTGCCCATAGCACGTCACTTGGTGTTTGCTGCTTCATTGGTTTCTGTTGAGTCACCTTGTTTCAGGATGCAAAGTTTCAGGATGCCTTTGCTAAGGCTGGCATCCCGCTTCCACGCAGTGCTGAGAGGTGAAGGCAGGCCACGGGGCTGCTCCCTGGGGAGCGGGGGCACAGCAAATTTGAGCCAATTCCCCCTGAATTAGAGAGTCCCGAATGAGGACAGCTTTGCAGTGGCACTCCCAAGGGTGATGAAACCAATGCTTTCCGATGGCCGTGAGGAACAAAAAAAAGCTCTGTACGGCTTCACTGCAATGAGAGCAAGTGCTAAAAACAAAATTTAAAATTCAGAGCATATAAATTCTACAGTAGTGGCAGAATTTGAAAGTCTTAGTCCCTTTAGGGAACTTTTCTCATTTTAGACTCAGGCAAAAAAAATTTTTCTAAAATCGCTTCAATTAAACAAATGTTGGGACAGAGCCTCAAACCTCAGAGCATCTTTCTGATTTTCACTTTCTCTTCTATGAAGACAGTGCCAGTGAATTGAGAATCCACATGAAGAGTAGGCAAACACTAGGAGAATGGACACGTGTGTGAGCTAGTGACCCAGGCTGTGACAGAGGTGCAGAGCTGAGATGCTGCAGCTGCATCCTGGTCCAAGAGTTCACAGCACGCTGAGTGGAACCCCTTGTGACTTTGGGCTCAATTACAGCTAAGTCAGACTCCTTGGGTTGGGAGTTGCTTTTGCTTCATGCTCCATAACACTATCAGCCAATGTTCTTTTCCTTTAAGCCGATCTTTATACCAAGGTTTGCATCCCTAACTAGGACAAAGCCACATTTTACTGGAATGAAGTCTCCTAATTCCTCATGGTGGAATGCCATTACTTCCCCTCTCCTTCACTGATCTATCCCCAGTGAAAACCAAAGCACGCAGGAGGGGGTCAGCAAGAAGTCCCTTCAAAGCACAACTCTGAGCCAAACTAAAACATGGAGGAACACTCTGAAAGGGCACTTTCAAGATAAATGGGCCTCTGCTCTCCAGCACTGAGGAGCCTGTAGATTGCAAACTGAGATGAACAAAATGCAAAATCGCTTTTCCCTCAGGAAGAAATTTACGCAGGCTTCACTGTGTCTAAGCAGTATTACTATGGACTTCAGCAAACATCCAGTTAGCAGCAGTGTACACCAAACGCTGCATTACCACGTCTCTCTGGATCCTGTAAATCTGCCATACGTTTCCACCAAGTCTCAGCAAGCACCTCTGTTAAATGGATGGGAAAAGGCACACATCACTGAGGCTGTGCTTTGGCCCTGGCTTATAGAACCTCTTTTCTACCACAACAGAGCATCGCTTTCTGCAGCAGCTCCAGTGCACTCAGCAGCCTGCAGGTTTTTAGGACAGCTGCAGACACCATTACAGGCTCAGCCATAAAGCACACAGCCCTTGGCTGTACCAGAGCTCTTTTTCCCTTGTAAGGCAGCAGCAGCAAAGCTCTCACTGTAACAGCCATTTGCCTGGCAGCATGGGGCCATCCAGGCTGCAGGGTGAACCCCAAACCCACTGCGGGTAGATCCAGCAGTTACTTCCTAAAGGATTGCATCCAGAGGAATACTACCAAACACGTACATCTGCTCAGCACAGGACATTCAGGTCCTGGCCTCACCAGAGCTCCCACAATGGCTGGGATGGAGAGGGCCACAGCAAACATGCACGAGCTGCCTCTGCAGATACTGGCGTTCATACACACATCAGGCCCTAGACAGAATTAATTCAAGCACTCCACTGGCACTTGGCCTCAGCCCACAGCTGGTGAGCATGCACTTTCAGGCTTTGCTCAGGGAATACCTCAGCAAGAGCCCTGAGGTGCACATCGAGATGTGCATGCTGCTGGCAGGAGCCCACAACGGAACTTGCTCTGCTCACAACAGCCCCATTTTCATAACCACTTCACCAGTCCATAAACACAACCTATAAACCAGCTGCAGAGATAAAGCCTCCCTCCTCAGGTGCTTTTATCATTCCCAATCCCTTTAAGAAAAAGCATGACGGATTCTTCAGTTTGCCCATCAATTTGGATTATATTCTCCTTTTATCAGCATCTTTTCTTTAGTGGCTTTGGCCGCTCAGATATCAGAGAGCTGAGCTTTCCTCGTTGAAGGAAACTTCAAAACATTGTTGGGAGGAAGAAATAAGCCTAAGTAAAATCACCAGTCATGTGCGCTGGACTATTGCAAAGGAGTCATCAATTATGGAGCTTTTGGAATATGTTACTCTGCTCACAGCTGTTTGATAGCCGGGTGATATGATTTACGAGAGCAGCCAAGATTCAATTACTGATTTCCCATAAATTAGCGATACAGTCCTTTCATCCAGCGCCAGGTTATGAAGGGCTCTGATGAACAGTGGGGACCGAGGAGGGGGTTATCTGACCATGAAATGAAGTGAGATTTTTCAAAGAGAAATCAAAAGGAGAGAAACAACAAGCAGTGTGACACTGGTGGGAGGTGTGAGGCTTTGGATTCATGAAATTGGGCTGTCATTCCTGGGCAGGCGTGAGAACACTTCGTACAGATGCGCTGATGGAGCCGGTCTTCAGACTATCTGTCTCTTCGTCCTTGACTTCTTATCTCGTGGCTCGGGAGAGGCAGATGATGACTAAAAGGAAATGGTATTTTTTGCTGCATTTTATAAATCCGTAAATATTATTGACAGAAATTGCTTAATAAGTGCCTGAAAAATTTCAGGTGCGCGCACTGACTTCAGAGAGGATTTTATCGGCGTAGAGAAAGCAGAACTGTGACTCTGGAATGATAACACCAATTTAATAGAGGCTAGCAGTGCACTATCAGAGTGAAAATGACTGTCAGTCTCGTTCCAAGGCCAAACTGACTGTGAAATACCAGAACATCTTGCCTGTAGGAAGTATTTGGGAGCCCCACTTTGAAAACGTGAATGAAGTGGGAAGGAAGCGACGGAGCAAAGCTTGTTCTTGCCACCCCTCTGTGCCAATGGCTCCGGCCAAGGCTCTGTCCTGCACAGCCCGTCAAGGACACCACAACGCTGCTACTTTGGTTGTTTTCCCTCTGACGTTTCCTGGCAGCCTAAAAGGCAGCGAGCACACGTCTCTGACAGCACACCGCTGCCTCTACCACCGCTTTCATTTCGAGGCTGAGATTTTTAATCTGGTCTGTGGCAGCTGAAAACAGAAGACTCTCTAATTAGAAATGAAACATGCCAGCCGGAGGAGAATCAAGCAGTCCCTTGATTATACTTTAAAGGATTGAAGGAAATAAAAAGAAGAGATAGGAAGAAAAGTTAAAGAATAAAACTCCGGTAGAGCTCCTCTGTGCGCTCAGGGGTTATAAGCAAAAGTCTTTTCTTCTCCCTGTAGCAAATGGAGAAAGACACCTCCCAAGATCAATACAAGTATGCCTGAAGCCTGGGCTCCTGATGCAGGCAAACTGCTTCAGTTCCTGAAGTTAGATACTTGAATTCTCCCCTCTTGGTAAATCAGTCAACCTTTCCTCTTCTTCCATCCAAGAAAATTCACACTGACTCTCACCAGGAGCCCAATGTACCTAGCAAACTGTGAAAGTCAGGGGAAAATGTCTCTAAGTTCGCTATTCTACAGCTCTTTGTTTTTCCCTCCCTTGTATCTTCATTTCTCCACCCTGCTACATGCCATCCCCATGGAATAGAACACAGGCACATCCAGCACATCCCTACAACCCTCTGGATCCAGAACAAGGTGACACTGCATAAAGACACCTCCAAAACTCCAGCCAAAGACTCCATAGCATTACTGAAACCAATCTAAAAAAAAAAAATAGCCTCAGGAAATAATATGTTCCTCATTATCATCTGTGAGTGGGTTCCACAACTCAACAGAAAAGAGCTCACTCTCCCTTTACGTCTGTGGATCTCTTCCATATGGGGACATAAAAGCCATCATCAAAACATCAAAAATAAGCAGCAGCCATATGCTGAGAGAAGCTCTGATAGTTCTGATATTTATTACTGGGAGGCCACTTAAAGCTTAGAGTAGGGAATGAAACAGACCATTGAGACATCTATGGGGCTTTCAAGGTTTTTAGCACTTTCTTCCATTTCCTCTGGATTTGTTTTCTTTTTCCTATATCAATAGCTTTTAGTTTGTACCCCTCCGTGCCACCCCATCCCTCGCTCACACACAAGTGGGAGGAGATGGCTGAAGCAAGTAGCTGTTTTTCTGCTTGTTTGAAAATAATAGGGTGAAAATTAATGTGGTTCCTTTTTGTGTGTGCGTTGCAAATGCTCCCGCTGGGGCACTGCTGTACCAGAGCAGCTGAGGGAAATGGATTTTATTAGCCTGGTTTCTGATCCCTTTACTTAGCTGGTTGGTTATTACATACCTATCCCCCTTAATTGTGCAAGCTGCTATACAGACAAATAACAGGTGAGGCCCGTAATGACAGGTTGTTACCATCCAGAGCACTCAACTGGCAAAGCTATTCTCACAGAAAATTGCTTTGCTCACCTGCATAAGCCCTGCAAGGTGCCGAGATGCTACAGGAGGGTTTGCCGCGCTGTGTGTTCAGTGCATGGGACGCTCTTGGCGTTGTGACAGAGGCGGCCCAAACGTAGCTGCAAGCTCAAACGAGCCTCAGGAAATGTTCTGCAAGAGTATCTGCAGCCTGAACAGCTTTTGGCCAGCTCACACCAGTGCTTAAGGCAGGTCTACAGTTCACTGATTCAGCGCTAAATCCCCAGGTCTCTCCCTCACCTTCAGACAAGGGTCAGCATATGACAGCAAGGCTCCTCCTTGGGCTGACCACTCAATAGATGGCTTGAGCCTCCCTTATTCTTCAGCCTCTTGTTTCCTTCCTGTAAACGTCTGAATTAAATTAGCGTTTAAAAATCCAAGTTACTGTACAGTGCCCAAAATAATAAATGTCTCAGAATTTCAATTACCTTAAATGTAGAAGTGCTGGATCCCTTTTCTGTATCTAATGCGTCACACAGAACCATTACCCTACTATCAATTAATTATAACAAGGTCAGCACATTCCCTTATGTCTCTTCATGACCACACAATGAACAAGCACTGCCTAGAGCTGTGAGTACAGCCCAGTCATAGACATGCAGCCCTCCCACAGGACAGCCAAGCTTTGGCTACCAAAAATAGCCAAGAGGACAATGCTAGGCTTTGGGGAGAAGCGTATCTGGAGAAGAGAGGAGTGAGGCCAAGGGAGGCTGAGATGTCTGTTGGTCTTCAAGAGACTAAGCAAGAAGCACAAAGACATAATTGCTTTAGGGAGATGTACTACAGAGGATTAACAGTAAGAACGGCTCCAAGAACAATGTCAAAGATCTTTATCCATGAAAGATTTAAAAAAAAAAGAGAGAAATGGAAGAAAACGAAAAAAAAAAAAGATGAGGAAAAATGAAACACGTATAGAACTGTCCATTTTGCCCTTTGTTTTCCTACCTTGTCTGCACTTTCCCCACCTGGTTGTCTAGAGAGGCAGTGTTTTAATGGAATGTGTTTTATTATGATGATGTACAACACCCTTAAGTGCTTTGGTGAAGGAAGAAAGAAAGGTTGTGCAATAAATAAAATTCTCATCTACGATCAAAGGCACATAAATTATGGATGTGCGTGGGTGACTGCACACATGTACCTACAGGTAATTCCTCTGTTGGATGGTAGCTGCATTGCAAAAGGATCGAGGTCATTGACAGATGAAGACATTTGGCAGTGGATTACCTCCAAAATAAGTTAGTTTTGGGGAGGTTAGCATCACATGGACTGGAGCCAGAAAGTCCACTGAGGACAAAGTAATATCCACTACACTGCTGCAAGACAAAACACAGTATCAGATGCTTCTTTAAACTGACCTCAAAGATTTGCAGGGATGACAGCACAACACTGCTGGATGCTGAGTTCCAGAGCTGGTCCCACTGTACCAATTTTCCTGCTAACTACTGTGTTCCTTGCTGCCATTTCAGCTCATTTCTAATTGTCCCGTACCTAGTGGAAATGAGGAATGGTACCTACCTTCCTTGCTGCAGCTCCTGTTCATGTGTTCGAAGACTACTATCATACTTCCCACCTATTTTCTTTTTCAAAGCAAGGGAGTCATTTGACTTGTGCTCCTATACAGAACTTTGTTCCTTCTTGGTTGTAAGGATTTGAAAACTTCAAACAATTCCTGTGCCTCCCTGCCAGCGAGAAGGAGTCTTTGAGGAAGGTGAAGCACTGCAGTGGTCAATGGTCTGTGGCATGCCCATTTGATCTGGTGGCTTCCATGATGAGTCAGCCCAAAAAACACTTCTGACAGAACTTTCTGCATCAAAAGTCAACAAGTCAACCAGGATGGGAGTCAACAAGCAAACAAACAGTGAGCACCAGCTACAGACTGCCCATGTTGCTTTTGGGGGTTTTTTTTGGTTTTTTTTGTTTTTTTGGGGTTTTTTTTTTTTTTGCTGTGGATTGGCCTAAAAGTTTCTGCTCCCATGGCATCTACAATCCTTTAATTCACTGGATTAAATAACTCTCATCCAACATCTAAAGCTTCCCCACTGAAACTGGCCAATACACAGGCTACTGCTGCTAGCATCATTCCCCATCTCCCTTAACATATGTTAACCCATTTTTGTTAAAATAGGGTTAATTGTTTAAAGACATAGGAAAAATTCTTTACACAAGGTGGATAGAATGAAAAGCTTCCAATTCCTGAACTGATTCTCCTTTGAGCTACATTATGAATGGAGACGTGGAAGATGACGACATACAAACAAAACAAAGAAAATATATATTTTTTAAAGCACAGAAGAATAGAGGAGGGGGAGGGTGTCTATCCTGCAGCCTTACAGACAGCATTAGCATCTTGTTGCCTAATGAGCCATAGATGTAACAGACACACCATGAAAATAAAAGAGGGAGGGCAAAGCAAGCATCAATAACACGGAAAAACAGCCACAGAGGCTGCTGCTTAGTGAATGTCACCTCCCTCATATCCCAACTCTTCCCAGCCAGCTGCCTTCCTCCCTTACCAGATGCTTGATTTCTGGCTCTCTTAGCATTCTATCTCTGCCATAATTTGGTTATCGTTATGTCCTTGGGCTCAGAGTTGAAAGCAGCCAAGAGGCAAGATTCAAGTGTGGTACCCAGGGGTTCTCTGCAATTGCTAACGTTTCCTTCTCGTTGTGCAGAGAGACACTGCAACCTTGTTAACATTGGGAAGAGAAGGGACACAGTAGTACTTTCCTCTCAGTAAGTCACAGACAGGTCTTCATACTCAGGAAAAGCAGAAAGCACAGCCCTGTCTCCTTGGTTTAGCAAAGCCAGGTTTGGCGAAACAACCCTTTGCCTTGGAAGTCCCATGCTTACTGGCAGAAGCAACCCCAAAGCTTCCAGAACAGCACCAACCATCTTTCACAGTTATTTTACTTGCATAGCTTTTAGGCAAGAAGCTGTGGCAATGGCAGGAGTGCCAGCCAGGCAGAAACCTCTACCTCATCAGCACCTCATCTTCTTGCCTCCTGTCTTCTTCTCTGTCTGCAGCTCTCACACCTGCATTCAAGGTGTATTCCTTTCCTGTGGGATTATTTGCAGGTTTGCTTGTGCAGGGCAAGCAGCATTTCTGTAATAAAGCCTCAGCCACATTCCATTAGTGTCATTTCCATCTACAGAAGTGAAGTGTCAGCTAATAAAAGGTAGCACAGACCCCTTGGGCAAGATAAAATGAGAGAGCAAGAGAGGAAAAAAAAACTGCCGTCAAAGATGGAGAAATGATAAATGTCGTTCCAGAAGCAGAAGCACCTGAAATAGGAATAAGGGAGCACTGGGGGACATGGAAGGGAAAGGAAGAAGGGGTTATATTATCTTTGCTCAGACAGCTTGCATCTGAAGGTCTCATTAACTCAAAGATCACCTGCTACCCATCTTCTTTCAACACTAAGGACAATATCCAGCCTCTGCTGGAGGTGCTAACATGCACTTATTGCCTGCAAGCTGTAACAGCTGTGGGGGTGCGTGGGGGGGCCAGCATGGCTAGCAGGGAAAGCAACACAGGCTGTGCCCCACGCAAACACACTGAGCCTTGTCTGCATGCAGATGCAAGGAGACAGGACATCCCTGGCTGCTGTGTGAATGAAGGGCATTTCCCAGCTGTGAGAACCAAGCTTGTCTGCCCAGCTGGCCCCAGAACTCCATGTCAGAGGTAGAGCAGGTCCTTCTCAACTACACGATTTGAGGTCAAGCCCCTCAGGGAACCACTCTGAGCACACCTCCCCTGCAGCTCAGAGACACACTCATGACCCACGTGGCCCCGGTCTGCTCCCACGACACAACAGAAAGGAGGTGACTGCACTGCTGCTGTGGCCTCAGTGTTGTCCTAGAGTTCCTGCACACATGCAATGAAGCATGCCCACCAGTGTGCTCTGGTCTCTCTACAGTGTTCTTCCCTCTGGGCAAGGCCAGGGAGACCCAGAAATCACACAAGAAGAAATCAAGCTCAGTTAGGAACAAAGAACCACTTCATTCCTGCAGCCAGGACTCACAGCCCTATCTCAAATATCTTTCTACTCAGGGTCCAGTTCTGGAGAAGCCTCAATTCTCTTCTGCCTTTAACCATGACTTGCATCTTCCCAGGGCCAGTTCACCTGGCTTTGCAAACACTGCCCAGCTTCACTAAAGAAACACAACCATCAAAGAGGATCTCTGATTAGATTAACACCAACACAGCAGCTCCCAGTGCCATAATCCATGTGTTTAACACAGGCATTTAGCATCATGCAAACAGGGCCAAGTGTGGCATACCCCAGGGATGTCAGGTCTACAGTGAGGCCAGAAGCTATTGGCAGCTGGCAGAAAAGACAGAAACCTTCAGGCTCCTTACACTGCCCCAAGGAGCACAGCCAGTCTAAGTACTAAGCCCGAAGTCCATGTTCACAAGGTCTTCCCAAGCAGCTCTGTGCACTCATCCATCCACAGACATTTGTTCTGTGCTCCCCAATGCATTGGCCGTGCCTTTCTTTAGTGTTGCTCTCAGAAACAAGGCCGTTGCCCATTTTGTTCTTAAACCAGCTTGTACGGAAGCAACCAGCACATATAAAACCACCATAGAGTTACATACAGAAAACTGTTGTTTAAAGGCATCAAAAACTCCTCACTGATCATCCAAGAGACTTGGGGACTTTTCTTTTGATTTTAAATGGAAATACTGTCACTTGGAAGACACTCTCTTCACTGCTTTGACTACACAAGGATTTCTTCCTGCATCCATATCGAAGCATCATCCCTGGGGATGCTGGCAGGGTTTTTAGTCTGTGACAGATAACCGTGTCCCTCCAATTTCCCAGCTAAGAGCTTCCTAAATTCACCTAGCTCAGCACTCCAGGGAGCCAACTGGATAGCAGCTTGCTTAATAAAAGTTGCCTTTATACAAAGATTTAAATCCTATTTTCTAAGAACTGCCGGGGGATTTCCAGGGTGTAATCCACCCACTGCTGACCCTCCGCAGCAAAGCAACTTCTATGTTGCTGGGTGGGATTTTTTTTTATCCGAGCACAAAATAGGCTTTTTCTGGTGACATGGGAAGAAGGAGGACATGGGAGCGCCTGAGGACTGCCACGGGCAGGAGAAAGGTTAGGGAGTTGTTTCCACATCTGCTGCAGAGTCAGTTATCAATGCTGACAGGAGAGAGAGGGGATTGCCAAAGAGGCTGCAGTTCCGAAACGTTGCTCATAGAAACTGTCTATAACCACATAAGCTGTTTGAACAGACAGGTCTCTGAAGGAGCTTGGGAAGCCCTTTCTGCTGCTTCAGAGGAAGGCTCTCCTATGATCCTATCGCTGTGCAAAGCACCAGCGTTGCTCCCAGACAAGCCCAGGAGGCTGCGAGCTGTGCTGAGACATTTCGGTTCTGATAGGGACGTGCCACTATCTCGCCCTCCTGCCACAAGCAGCAGTCATTAGGGTAAAAACAAGGCTGGAATGATTAAAGCTGGGAACAAATATCCATCAATGATTCAAAATATTTGAGGAAGATTTGCTTGTCTCTAAGGCCCAAAAAGCCGTATTGTGAGAGGCTCCTTTACCCAAGAAGAAATTCACACTGGGCCTTTAAGTCTCCAAAACATGCAATGGATTATTAACAAATGTGAGTAGAAGGGTAGCTCAGTTTAATGTCACTCATGTACATACACAGGCTTCCATCTCTTCTTCACAGAAAGATTATCCTCCCCACAGATAGATGCTGGAAGTCATCCAAAAATTTAAGAACATTCTTTCATTCACAGGTGTTTTTGAGCTTACAACAGCAGTGCTTATTCTGGAAGATGATGAGGGAGAGAATTGCCTTGGCCCTTCAATCAGCTTTTGCCCATTTCACATCAAATTTCAATCTGATAATACTCAGTATAAACTGGAACAATCTAACACAGACAGAGATGGCTCCACGGTTACTCCAGCAGCCAGATGAAACGCTAATGATACAAGTTAAAAATGCTGAAAAACTCAGGGCAGTCCACAGACCTCTTAGACAAGTTGGGCATGAGCCAGCAATGCATCCCTATGGCAGAGTGGGCCAGCAGCATGCTGGGCTGTGGGAGGGATGGGTGGTCCTTCCCTTCTGCTCAGTGCTGGTGAGACACATGCAGAGTGCTTGGCCAGTGCTGGGCTCCTTGGGACAGGACAGACAAGGGCACATCAAAACAACCCCAGCGAGGGGCATGAAGGTTATTAAGGGGCTGGTGTATGAGGAGAGGCTGAGAGAGATGTGATTGTTTAGGCTAGAGGAGAGAAAGTTCAGGGGGAACTCATCGGTATGCATAAATACCTGATGGGGCAAATAGAGAAGACAGAGCCAAAACCGTCTCTGTGGTGCTCAGAGTCAGGACAAGAGGCAGAGGGCTCAAACTGAAACACAGGAATACCCATCCAAACACAAGATTATTATTTTTTTTTCATGCTGTAAGGTTAATTGAATACTAGAACAGGTTGCCCAAGAGTTTGTGGAGTCCCCATCCTTGGAGATATTGAAAACCCAAACGGACACAGCCCTAACATGGTCCTGACCCTGCTAAGATCAAGGAGGTTAGCCTAGAAGATCTCCAGGGCTCCCTTCTATTGCAAGCAGTAGAGAGGTCCCGTAGTCATGGTGTTTGCACTTAATTCATTGCATAAATCCCACCTCCATCTCTTATCAAACCAATTAACTTGGGACCAGAGACAGGGATGAGAATGTCCACGTTCCCCTTGCTCAGATACCCAGAATTCACCAGCAAAGCTTCAGCAACAACAGACAGATGGGGAGGAACACTCCAGCGTATCTGAAACCACATTCAGCTGCTAACAGCAGTCGAACAAAGGATCATTACAAAGACACACAGACAATGTGACAGGGATGGAGCAAGATAGTTCTGGGACTAAGGGACCTTAACTACAACAAAAGGATGAAGAAGTGGAGCTGGAGTCCATAGGAGAAAAAAAAAGTTGCCATCTGACCAAGTGATATTAATTCTGGAGGGACTGAGGAGGGAAAAGAAACTATACAGCTACTTAAAACTGTATCAAACACACAGAACAAGGGCCACGAACTTAAAGATATGGAAAGGTTACACCACAGAGGAGCTGAGATGGAAATCAAGAGCATCAAAAATAAAACAGGTGCAGCAGAGAGAGCAATAAGAGCGAGCAGGATAAAAAAAAATAAAGGAGCTGGACCAGAATATTGACAAGTCAAAAATATCGATCCCTTGCTTCCTTAGCCAAATAGAACTGGAAAGAGATGGGCTCTGGGGAGGATGGAGAAACTTCAGCTGAGCCATCCACCACTCCCTCTTCACCTGACAAAGGCCAGGGTTCAGTCACACATTGCTGTCTCGTGGATGGGTGTTGCTGTGAGGTGTAGAGGTTTGGCAACTTGCTGCACGTGGCACAAAAGAGGGAAGAGAGAGTCACACAGCATCCTGGACAGAGATGTCTCCGCTCCAGAAGTTTCAGACCAGGTGTTAGGCACAATGGCAGGACTGTGATGGTAAAAGGCAGTCAGGGTGGAGCAGAGAGAGACAGAGAGGAAACAGCCTCCAATACAGGTAAAAACATCCTTTGAAAAGAGCAGCTTCCTGGCATTTTTGCACCATGCCCTGCCCCCCTCCTTCCTTTCCTATCTAAAATTTGTCGCCAATTCTGTGCCCCCTCCATCAGGCAGCAGCCAGCCAGCCTTGCCCTACACCAGCACGTAAATGTGCTGACATGCAAAGCCCATGTTTCCCCTCTCACTGGAAACATGCTGCGTAATGAAAGAACCTCCCAGCAGGAGCAACACAACCAGCATGCCAATTACCTTGGCAGACACCATGGGATCAAATGGGGCAAGAACAAAGCAGTAGATGCAGGAAGGCAGAGCTTTCCTGCCTGCTCTGCACTCAGCTGAATGCTGCTTTGTAATGAAGTCATTTTGGCCTGCAAGACACACAGGCAGATGGGCTGTCACTCAGGGACTACCGTCTGCACCGTCCATTCCTTGGGGTTTGAACTCATTAAGGTCAGTGTTTTACAAATGCAATCAAGGAAGCAAGCTTGAGAGATGTTCTGATGGCAATGTAAGTGCGTCCTGCTTCATCAGCACTTCTGAAAAATTAGTTTAAATGTCCTCAGTGGCAAACAGCATTTAGCACTGATCAGCACAGGAGAGGGAGGGAGGGAAAAGAGGCTACACAGGTTTTTGTCTTTAAATAAGACTCAAAGCAAGTTTGGCACAATGAGTAAATCACAAGCAACTGTCTCCCTACAGTGTCCCGCCGCATGAAACGCCTTCCCAATATAAATCAGTGCCATATCTAGCCAAACAAGAAAGCTGTGCCAGTTCCTGCTGCATAGTTTACATTGCTCTGAGATACTGGCAGAAGCAGCATTTCTGTCTCTTTGGACCATTGCAGTATCTCACCTTATGCTGCACCACGCAGCTGCAAGGTGGGTTTGTTGCTCATAACCCTACCAAAGCCACCCACCAGGCTCTACTGCCCAGTACCATTTTATCAGCATTCTTCTTTTATGTCTTTTTTCCCCACACTGCCATGGGGACTTGAGAGCATCCCCTATGGTAACCCTTAAAAACCTTATTCCCATTATTGAACCTCGTTTTCAAAGTATTTTGTTACTAGACGGGCATTCAAAACTTTACTCCAAACTGAGTTGTCTTTTTTTTTTCCTTCCTTCTAACAAAATTGTAACAGCTGCTTTTTACATTTGTGAAAGAGCCTGAGGAGGAAGGAGGGAGGAACTATACATATTCTTGGAGCTTTTCTTAAAACCAGTCAAAAAGACAAATAAATAATCATAGAATAGCTTGGATTGGAAGGGACCTTAGAGATCATCTAATTCCAGCTCCTTGCCATGGACACCAAATAGCAATTCAGCAAAAAAATGCCTGAAGGCTTGAAACTCAGCAGCATGACTCCAAACTATTAGTCTGATTCTGCTGAGATAAAGGGCAACTGAAGCAAAAAGAAAATCATTCTGCCTCAGACAGTTCTCCAGAGCATCCTTCCACAGCAACTGATCCAGTTCCCTTTTTGCAGGAGGAGAAATCACACTCTGGTGGTGCTGACCCCGGTGCACAACCTCCCTGCCAACCCTTATAAGTTCACGGTCTGCTGTCCCTGGGCTGCTGCTGGGCCAATTTGCATGAGGAGGATTGTAAATGTCACACCGAAACATGCACAGCAGTGTTCATCCAAAGCAAATAAAGCTTAGGACCAGTATGTAGAGAAAATTGTGTCCACAAAGCAGTTGTAAATCAGCCCCGCTGCAGACCCATTGTAAGTTTTGTGGCCTCACAAGTACTTGGCAGATTCAAAGCCTTCCTTCAAACAAAAATAGAGAGTTTGCTTACTTTGCTCGCTGTGAATTTGCAGTTCCAGTGGTGCAAAGTACACTGTCACCCTGATAACACAGGGCAAAGGACACCCCTCTCTCGAAACTGAGTCTCCCACAGAGGTAGAATTTACCAGGTTCATCTTCCCACCCATGGCAGTAAAAGGCCTGAAAGCCCACATGCTCCACTGAGCACTGGCAGTTTAGCTGTGGGACCCAACACAGCTCCACCCCACAGGACAGAAGGCACGTAACCACGATGCTGAAATTAGAAATTAGTAACTGGTCCCCGGGTGCTTGCTGTAGGGAAGAGATGTCCTCAATGATTCACCCAACTGAGGTCTCCACTCTGCGTTTGTCTTTCACGCTCAGCAGGGTGAAAAGAAGTGGTCTGAAGGCTAAGATAACTGCCTCAGGGCCAGAGTTTGGCGGGCCGTGCTGGAGTAAGAGACATCAGCTTCTGAAGCAAAGTTTCCAAGGGATTTGGAAGCCCCCTGCCCCCCAGTTAAAGACTTCCCCATTAAAAACTACTGCATTTTACCTCTCTTCAGGGAACTGACCAGAACTTGTCTATGTACAGGTCCACTGCTGACGAGGTACACCAGGGTTGAGCCCAGCAGGCTCTCCACAACTGCATCAGCTCCACAAGGAAAGCAAAAAGTGCAAGCAAATTCTTTCCTTCATTTGGCACAAGCCACCTAGCCCACACCGCAATGGCAAAGTACACAACATTTGTACCTGTGTATTCTTTCCTCTCACGCTTTCCCTTTCAAAGACCAGAGCTCCCTCACCATAGCTTAGATAATGGGGAGCAAGATGTGAAGTTGTCTATTAAAGCCTCGTGACCAGTTTCTGAATGCTACACAGACTCAGCTGTAAGGAAAGATGGTGTTTAATAAGACCCTGACAAGGGTCAAACCCGCCTTATGATAAATCGTTTGACTGCTTCCTGAAAGTCATTCTTCCAGCTCAGTGGTGTTCTGGGTGAGGTTTGCTGTGGATGTTTTCCCCTCTCAGTGCATGATCACCCAGCTCTGGCAGACACATCCTATGATTCCTATGATTCCTATGTCGTGGGCACACAACAGAGGCAGAGCTAACGAGGTGGCTGCACCATGGCCGTCAGCCTCAAGAACAGGCTATGACAGTGAAAGGATGAAGCTATTCCATCTCTCATACCAGAAGAGAGACCAGCTTACCTCGACGCAGCTGAGAAAGCCCAGGACATCAATCAGATTCTCCTTCCCCCCAGTGAATATCTTCATCAGTCCCTTTCCTCCAAAAAACCTCTTTACCCTTTATAAGCTTTCCTTAAACCATTATCTCAAGGCTCGGCATGCACATAAGCTAAAAGCCCCTGAGAGCATGTAAAGGCACAAGATTACATTTAAGCAAGCAGTAAAATGGGATTATGATCAAGGAGCTCCACTTCATGTAACTGTACCATGCTGGGGAAGTGATTACTAAAAGCCAGCCCCAAAGTGGACAAGTTGCAGCACACATTATCACAGTGTTGTTTAGGTAATGCTGAACTGTGCTCTGCCTTTATGTCCATTCATTCCACAGTATTCTGATTTCCAAGCTAAAGAAACAACACTCACCATTACAAAGTGAATTTCAGCAGATTTCAGGATAAGTAGGTAAGAAAGGAAGTAAAGGAGCAAATATATCTGATGTGGGAAGAGAGCTGCCATGGGTCCTTCCTCTCTCTCTCACTCTTACACCTTGAACTAGCAATAGTTCTGGCCCTGAAGATGTTTTAGAGAGGATGGTATTTAGGTGACACATTATCAATTTTAGCAGCTTGGCACCTCTCATGGAAGTGCTGCTAAACACGACCTGTATTTTTTGGGAGAGAAGTCTCGGAGGTGACAGATGTCAAACATAACTCTAAGGATGGTAAAAAAAAAATTAATAATACACAACAGCTTAGGGTGGTGTCAAATGTGGGAAGCAGGTGGCATAAATGGAAAAGCTGGAGAAAGGTCAAGCCTTGGAGGAATCGAGTGAGAATCTCTTCTCGCAGGGAGAGCTGATCTGAAGCAGTCTCTTGCCAGAAGCAGCCAGGAAGAAAATCAAGTAAATAGCTTTGAAGGAACTGGAAGGTAGAATTCATCTCATCTCGTTTTAAGCATTTAAAAATGAAGCATGTAACCTGGGCTTATCATCCAGACTTCCCGAGTAGAAAGAGAAAGTCATGATAGAGGGCAATACATGCTGGCTATCTGTGAAAGCACCTGCTGACATGAATCCAGGAGCCAGTTCAAACGTGCTCTGAGATGAGGTTGGGTGAGGAAAATCCTAACCTTAATCATCACAGAACTCCTGAGAAGGTGGCAAGCATTAGTCAACATGAATTTAATGAGGTGTCTGGTTGAAGCAGCACCCCACCTTCACGTTGCAAGAGAGATTGCTGGGATGCGGCCCCTTGCCAACTTCAGTTAACCAACAAAATGCTCTCAAAAAAGAAAATTAAAAACAAGGTGGTCCTTACTAGACTTTAAATATTGATGTTTTTCTTCTAAAAAAAGTGAAAAAACAAGGAAAGATGATGAGTGCTAAGGCCATAAATGAAGAAAATATATTAGCTTTGATTCCTCTTTGCCTAGATCTATAATTATCTCAGAAAAAAAATGATTGGGTTATGAGATAAATACCATTTATTCTTGATGAAAGAACAATGGTACATTTTTGACAAGTATTCTTCAATATGCCACCTGGGTTGTTCCAGTAACAGACAATAAACATGAAATATGATAGAAATTCTAAGGAGATTCCAGTGGTTAACAACGGTAAACAGTACATTTCTCTTTCTTAAGAGGATCCCAGATTCCTTAGGGATAACAAGAAATTTTTAATCAGTTCCTTTGCAAAATGCGTGGGGTAATTTGGGATGGTACAGTTTTATTCCTTTATAGGAATCCTATATTCCTATATAAATATCCTTTTATTCCTTTATAGGAATCCTTTCCTAGTTTATAGATGCTACTTAAGAATCAACAAACGAAAATCAGAGGCATATAACTGGATGGAGGCCAGCTAGCTCTGCAGCTGGCTATCAGTGGAAACTGATGGTGCAGGGAATCACAGAAGGAAAGGTAGGATAAGATTCCTTGGGATCACCAAATACTCAGCAGTTTTAGAAGGAAAAAAAAAAAACACTGCCATCATGATTCAGGGTCCAGATTCTGCAAGAAAAAAACATTTACTTTGCCCCTTCTGCAGTGCAGTCCAGTGACAAAATATGTTCAGACTTTCTCTTACCCTATAAATTCTTCACTTATGGAAACTAGATTTACTCAACTTTCCTAGGTCTAATTCTGATCCTAGCATTAACATGAAGATGGCATTAACATTCCCTGTAAGCCTGGTCATGGACCCACTCTGTTCTGACAGCAGCCTGGTCTTGCATAACCCAGACTGCCTGTTAGTTCTCCATGGAATTAGATTTGTACAAAGTGCTTTTGTGGATGTCCTGAAAGCTGGCCGTGAAGAACTAACATACTTGAGGAGCTTAATCCAACTGTTCCTCCTTGCTTTAACCTTATACACCAAAGCATTGATGAATAGTACGCATCAGATCTGCCATACCTTCCCCTGTATCAGCGTCTGTTGGTCTTTATCTTTTGTATTAGTTTCTCCTTGCTTCTCAAACACATTTCCACATCCCTCACAGAGCTCTTCCACACTGACACCCCAGTACAATCCAATTGCAAAGGAGCCCAAGCGAACCTCTCTTTGCAGTTGGCTGCAGCCAACAGGAAAGAAACACTAGAAAGTGGAAGAACTTATGCAACAGATAAATCATAAGGAGAATGTTTGCTCTTCTCTTTGCACAGATCCCATACATCACCATGAGTCAGCACAGTTCCCCCAGTGGAGACAAATTTCAACTTCTAATGCACTTTCCATCTGATTCCTCCAAGATAAAAGATGAGTCGCTGTCCTGAGATATTGCATTTGGATTGTAACATATTAAACACCTCAGTGTTTTAGAACAGTTTGGTTTGGAGACGCAGTACTAATTCCATCTCTGTGGTTTGAGCTGCACATTTTACCATCATTGTGAGAAAAGTCCTCTAGTCCAATTGCTATCTCGCATCTCTTCCCCTCTAGCTTTTCTGGTCTTCATCAACCAGAAAAGCTGTGATCAATCTTGTAAATTTAATTTAGAGATCACAGTGCTGGCTTTGAAGCAGACGAGGTTAGCTGTCTGCTTGTTGCCCGTAGTCTGCTAATCTTGTAATATTCCTCCATGCCCACCTGGCTGGAACAATTGTTGGGAGGTCTGAGGGGGGGGAGCACAATGCCTCTCCTACGAAGTGCTTGGGACTTTTGTTGGACACATGCAGATGGCATGCTGGCCACTGTTCAAACCCCCATAACTTCTGCACGAGGACAACTCCTCATGTTTTTAATAAGCTGGCTGTATTGCAAGCATCATCTCAGCAGCACAAAGCTGGTGCTACCATTTCCAAACTCTCCTGGTCTTCCCCACTGGTTACAAATTTCTCCTAACTATAACACTCCAGAAGTGTGCTGCCTCTTTGTGCACGTTTGTCTGTGACCATTGCTGCCCACTGGAGGCCAACATCCTTTCACTAATGCATGAGCAGATCTGCAGAGGAGATGCATAAAATAGGAGAATTCCTGCTATTTGCAAGAAGGCGATCCATTTTTCTCTAAGGAGAACCTTTGGCCCTAAGCTGAGGGTTACAAACCGACCATATTATTTGCATGAATATTAGTCATGCAACCTTTCCTTTACCTGTATATTCCCTTTCTAAGGAAACATGCAACACCAGCAGGGGATTAAAAAGCTTTGTTGCATGCACATCTCAGGTGGCTATATTTCATCTCCTTTCCTAATATTTCCTTTAGGCTTGGATAATTTGTATTGTTTTTTTCTCTTTGCTCTTTCCCACGCTTGAGCAGTTCTTGGATTTGGCAGGCACAGAGCAGCAGTTATACGACATGCATTTTTTAATGTATCAAAACACATTCCTTTGATTCATTTTTTTTTTAAAAAAGCAAACTCTGTTCACTCAAGGTTAATAACTTTTCCACTTCACCTGGGCATAAGAGATTTCCAGATGTTGCCAAGAATTTTTAAACAACACTCGCATCATCAGAAATGAGCAGGGCAAAACCTGCTTCCCCAGCTACCTCCCAGACCAAGGGAAATCACTGGCCCCTCTGAAAGCTGGACCAGAGGCTTGTTCAGTGCTGCTATTTTGACATATTTAATAGACGTTTTGTGATGTTATGAGAGCTGCATGAGCTCAACAGCAGCTGTCCCAACAATCCACATTAGTAACTGAGCATCACACATAACAGGAAACAGGCTGAAACCAAACACTGACCTTGGACAACAAGTGTGTAACATTCTCCTCAGCAATTCCATATATTTGTACATTCAACACTACAAGATGAAACTGTGTCCAGGAAAAAGCTAATGTGTAGGCTTTCGATTGGGATAACACATGTGCTCTTTGCTGGGTGACCACCTGAGATGGCCCCTATGAAGATAACATAAGGGAGGGAGGGAATTAACACTTTGATCAGCTCTGACCATCCAGGACTCCACCAGAACATGGATCAGGGCAGCGCACACTACTGCTTCGCCAGATCAGAGGAACCGGCTGATTTGCAAGCAGTTCACACATTCACTTTAATCATTCGTATAAACAGAGTCATGTCATCACTAGACTTCAAACAGGCTCTCTGGAACACGTTTGGTGTACAGAAATCTCAAATCTTTGCAATAATGATATTTTACATACAGGAAGTATTCAATTCTCTTCCCATTTCTTCAGTACCCCAAAGATCAGAACCATCTCTGGCATGAGCACCTTCCCTCATCCATCAGCCCCCACTACCCACAAGACTAAAAACCTTCCCTAGCTTCAAAACAAAGACCATAAAACAAGCAAAGCTTGACATCAAAATGGGAGGAAGGACAAAGTTCACGTTAAGACCATACAGCTGAAAGTTAGCATCCATGCATGCATGGAAAACAAGGAAAGCAGCAACCTGTTTGCAAAGTAAACATGATTTGGCCAGTTTCACAAAGTCAATTGCCTGAGTGAAGAGCCAGCTGCAGTACCACTGAAATGAGGTCAGAAACGCAAGAAAACCAAGGCCCAATACATGGTAGTCTCTCCCATTTCAGATCCCCATCTAATAAACAGAATTAACATATAGCCTCCCCTCACTCTAAATCAGTAGAATAAAATAAAGACAGCATTTCAAAACCTGTTAGGTAATACAGACCGTCTTCTGTTCTGCATGTGTCCATAGCAAAAACACATATCAGCTTGTTTCAAGATATAATTCTTTTTTTCCTTCAAATTTATGGTAAAAAAAATAACAAGGGAAAATACTTTTATTTACCATTTTCAGCATGGATTTCCCTGGGATTTCTGCATCAACTTTTCACAGGTATTGCATGTTTTTAAGAAGGATTTTAATCTGGAAAGGAGACTTACCAGGTGGTGCTGGAGGAAACATCCCACAGACAGGAGAAGGGTTGCAGAGCTGTGACCAGACACAGCAGTCAAGTCAAACTCTGCACCTTGCTAGAGCGGAGAGGAGCACTTGAGGAACTCAAGTCAATGGCATCAGTGAGAGTAGAAGGATGGAGGGCCTAGAAAGGAAAAGCAAGACATTTCTGTTTAAATTACCACACCGTAGATTCAAAGGCACAAGCCACAGTCTCAGCTGAGCAGTTAAATTGGTACCTTTGTATATTTTTAGCCTAGGTTCCCAATGAAACCAGTGGCTGAGCACATGCAGATTAGTAATCCCTCTTGAACTCTTTACGAGGAAGGAAAATGAGCATTGCTATCTGGAAACAGCTTAACCCTTTCAGAGAGCTTACCAAAATCATACTATTTTTCCTTGACTTCACCTTCAGCTCACCAGCAGATGCTGTCACGCAGGTGACAACCTGAGCAACAGCTGAAAAGTGGCAGCAAATCAGCTAAGAGAGACACCCCACCCTGTCCAGGAACCTGGAAGCAGTGTTCAGCACTGCAGTTATCCAGCCACACTGAATTGCAATGCGTGCTTGTGTGGCAATATAGAGGGACGGGGAAGACCAGCAGAACAGAAACTACTTGCCTGAAAGGCACTTCACATGGAAACACCATCTCGAAGTTAATTCATATTTATTTTTAAAGTGGAATTTTAAAAAGATTCATAATTTTTAAAAGTCTGGCACGAGCCTGCCTCTTGCCAGTCCAGCATGTAGAAACTTTCGCCTATGGAAAAACTATTTTCAGTAGCAGACCTGACAGCACTGAAGCTGAATAAGGAGAAATTTAAATTAGTCGGAAAACCATCACATTTAGACGAGAACAATGTCCTCCCAGGGAGTAGCATTTAAACTGTCTCTGAGATTTCTGGAGGAAGGACGTTGCTCGGCATTGCTCTTTATAGCAAAGTCAATAGCCTGAAGAAAGATGGATTGTTTTTCATAGCATCTGTAAGAGCTTTCATCAAAAAGTATCACATCGTCAGGGCATTTGAGGTTAAGCTCCCAATTTTGGCTTCCTCTCCATCCTATTTCCAACAGCTGGGAAATCTGGATGAGGAGCAGAGGTGGCAGTGAGAATGCATGAAGGTACAGAGCAAAAGGGAGAGAAACACATCGCCCCATGCATGGGAACCACTCAGCCTTGCAAAGAAACAGCCGCAGTCAGAATTCTGCACGCAGCCGTGAGTTCTGCTGGGAACAGAGCCTGCCTTAGGGCAACGCTCCAAGAAGTGAACCACAGCAAGGACGCAGGTTCCACCTCTTCGTGCCACTCATCCCAACCTTTTGTCATCCTCAAAGGAAGCACCAGAGGCTTCATTTAAACACCACCATGAGCAAACAACTCAAGCAGCGCAGCAGCTCCAAGCAGTGCTCCTGGGAGAGAGCTGGGCCGGCCTGAGGCAGAACAGTTTGTGGAGCCAGAGGGATGCTGGGCACTGTGCGTGGCATTGTGGATCAAGGATAGCAACAGGGCTACGTAGGAGAGCTCACATTTTTAATTTTGTTTATATTTTTACACTCAGGGTTACTGAATGTAATTGTTTGTCCTGTTAAAGGAAGGAGGACAACCCAGCTGATGTCTTTCTGGAGGATCTGTGTTGCCAAGAGGGTCAGCTACATATGAACTTACTGAGATGCTGGTAACAAGCATCCCCCCAATCTCTTTGTAGCTTAAATAAGCAGTGATGACTCATAGAATGGCTCAGGTTGGAAGAGACCTTAAAGATCATCAAGTTCCAGCACCCCCAGTGGATGACCACACACACTATCCAAGCCAGAAAAACCTCTCATATGAACCAATCTAAACGATATTTCTTATAATTGATAGAATATTTATTTTGTCAGAAAGTTTCCTCAATTTTTGCCCTCAAAAGTCATGCTTAAAGTTCCAATAAATGTTTTTCTGATGGGAAGATGAAGTTGTCATAAGGATGAGGGACAAAAAAAAATGAGCATAGAGCAAAGCCCCTTTGGAGCAGTAATAAATCTTCAACTGATTAATTAAACACACACCAAAAAAATTCCATTTCCACTGCTTCTGCCTTTTTGAACAATCACAAATGGAAGGCCACTGAAGTGCAGTGAAGGAAATATATTCCCTTTTGTACAGGGAGGGATGCTGAGGCACAGAGATGCTCATCACCACATCTGGTGTCTGTGTGCTGCCGTCCTCCCTCGCCTCTTTGTTCACAGAGAAAGGAGCCAGGAAAGCCCTTATACCCCTGGGTAAGCACAGAAGCAGCGAGATCATGCTCTGAGCACAGCCAGGAGTCCTGTGGGAGAGCAGAGGACTCCTCCTGACATCTGGGTTGCTGGCAGCAGCTGGGGAGAAAGCTCTAGATGTGGTAACACACAAAAAATTAAAAATAAAAAATGAGCACAGGTGTGTTCAATGCCCCAGTGCACCCTGCGGGTATGGCATTGCAGGAGATACGAGTCCTCTGCTTCCAATTTGCATGTTGGCTTTGGGCTGCCAGATAACTCGGGAACAGTTTGCAGATACGATTATTTGGTACTTGACCCCTCTGAAAGACTCCATAGGTGACATCAAAAATCTTCATTCAAACATATTGCATATTTTTAAATATAAGGGAATGGTAATTTGTATTATTTTTTTTGAAATATACCATCAAAACCCCTAAGCGCAATCGGCTTTTCTTTTAACAGGAGCAAAATCCTCTGCACAGAGATTAATTTAATTCAGTGAGAGCAAAAGCAGGCTTCAGTGCAACACGGCAGAAGAATATTGAGTAACTTCAGGATAAGGGTAATTCACCTGTAATTCTGGTTAACAGATTGCTTTTTACAACGTGAATACTACTAAGGCCAACCAAAATCAGCTTTAATTGGGAACAATTTCTTCTGAGGAGTGGTGCTGCAGTGGCACAGGCTGCCCAGGGAGATGGGGGGGGGGGGGGTGTCACCGTCCCTGGAGGTGTTTGAGAACCGTGATGTGGCACTGAGGGACATGGGCATGGTGGGGATGGGCTGGGGTTGGACTTGGGGATCTTGGAGATCTTTTCCAACCTTAACGATTCTGTGATTCTATGAAATACCCTCCAAACCCCCCAAGCCCAGCATTTCCTACTGGCTAAACACAACTTCAGTAACTAGACTCATGCAACAGGAACAACCAGTCAAGAGGAGCTCAAAGCAGACAAATCTGCACCTCATCAATCCCAGCATTCAGATTACCCTAAGAAATCCACCTGTAACTGCTGGCAGTAAATCATTGTGCCCCATGAAGACAGTTCAAGAATACCTGAAACAACAGAAGAGTTCCAAAAGAAAAAAAGCCACTGAACAAGAAGGTGCACATCTAAATCAACCTCACAAAATTCATTTTCCTCCATTTTAGGAGGAATTTTCTTTGACCTGGCCTTGTCCTAGCAACTATTTAGCATCACATGTGCGCTTACTTTTAAAAAATTCTGAGCAAGTCATTCGGCTGAAAATGATTTCCCCTGAGGAGGGAAGAAGAGAACACACACGTGCCAGATGCTTCTGGATGGCAGACAGACACTGCAAGGCTGAGAACAGCGCAGGGACCAAGATGGGGCACAATTACCAGCGCTACATTAAATTAACTTTCATTCAGTTTTCCTACCAGGCTCAGTGCTGCAAAGACAAAAGGGATGAGATCTGATGAAAGCACTTGGCGTGGTGAGAGGATGGCAGAACAAGGTTAAAAAACACACAAGCTTCAATGCTTAAATTTATTTTTGCTCTGTTTCAGAACTTGCGCTCACCTGCGGGTTTGCATGAGACTTCCCAGCTGCTGGGATAAAAACACCAGTGCTACTACTTCTATCTGCTCGGTGAGAGTGTAGCAACCTTTCCATCTTAACACATTTGCCTTGGGAAAACCAGCTGCACAAAACTGGTTTTTGTGTTTTGGTGATAGCATATCGATTTCAATGAAGAACGGTGGATCTTTTTGGAATTTGCACACTGGATTTTTTTTTAATAATAATTACTTTGGATCACTGATGTTTCATTCCAATTTATGCAGCCTCCACTTTTCTATATTCACAGGGACACACTGTGATATCAAGCCACAAAATAACCCTTCTGCTATAGATGGACATTTGCCGCAAAACATGAGGTTGGATTAAAATGCTGGTTTCCTGTATACCATAAGTACAATGAAACAGATTCACACTTGGAATACCAAAGATTAAGAGTAAAAAAAATACCCAATCGAAAAAAAAAGAAGGAAAAAACAAGAAGGACGGGCCTCTACAATGTCTAGTTTTCTACAAAGCAAAAAATCAGAAAATGTTTTGTAAGAATTTGGAGAGAAAAAAGGATTAGTCACCAACACTGCCTATAGCAAAAAGGCGCTACTGGAATCATCCCCCTCCAGCTCAGTGCTTGGTGATAGAGGCAGGATGCATGGGACGTACTGCTGGCCACGGATTTATGTATGGATCCATTAGGGGCCTTCCTGTGCCTCGGTCACCAAAGTTGAGAAACGATAAGAAAACACAATAAGAAAACACGCCATCTGTTCCCCGGTGCCACCTTAGGATCATAGTAACTGCATTTAAATTCCTTGGATATACGCCAGTTCCTTTGAGCCGCACTCACCTGCTCCCGACAGCAAAATGTTTACTGATAATGATTACGGCTGAGATTAGCTGAGATGTCTAGGGGATTCAGATGCCCGCACTGAAGCTCTCCACCTCTCTTCAATTTTACTCAAACCCTGACTGATTTCCCCCCCTCTCCAGCACCATTTCAAGCGCACACGTGCAGAACAAGCAAGAACACTTACAGGGGCAGCTCGCTCACGTCGGGTGTGGGCAGAGAATCCCGTTGTGACGGCGAACGTGTCCGTTCCAAAAAACATTATTTCCATTCTGGTAGACACCTTTAAGCGGGGGCACCTTTCCAGATTACCAAATGAATGGATAAATCGAGTGCTGGATCAACAGAAGAGCATGGAGAGGGAGATAGAGAGCTGGAAGGAGTTGGATCGTCCCCCCCAGCTGCCGGGGAGAACAAAACCCTCGGCTGGTGTGCAGGAGCAATTTGCTTCCACTTCCCGGGCTCTCAGAGGGCAGGAGAGGGATGAGATCCTCTCTCTTTGTTCTTTATTGCTTGGGACATTTGCATGAAAAGAGGCTCTTTGTTATTTAAACACTCATCTGCTCCCAGTGCTCATCCTCATTTTGAAGTTATAATCCTCTATTAGCGATGTGTCAATCACACTGCCATACAGGGCTGGCCTGAAGGTTAGACTGCAAGAGCTCGGCTTCAGGGCTTGCCATGCACGAGGACGCGCAGCCTTGAAGCTTCTCATTTTCCAGGAGGTGGGTTTGAAGGCTGGCACCGCTGTTGGTGCAAGACAACGAATTGGGACTGTGCCATTGCCTCGAAACAGCCGAGCAACACTGCAGGCCGGATCTGAAAGTGCCTCCTCCAGCACAAGCAAGAGATGAACTTCATTCTTCTCCCACGGTAACAGAAAGAGGAGCAACTCCTGAAATCAGTGCCATGAAGTCAGCGCGAGGCACAATGAGACCAAGTGGTGATGGAAGGAGCAGAAGTTTCTGAACTGGCTTTTAAAACCTAGTGAATATTTATTCTGTATTTCACGTAGGAACACTGAGCAAATTTAGCTTTCCATATATACCAGAAGCAAACCGAGTACTGCTACCAGGAGATGAAATGGCTTTGTTACTGCACCCAGGGTTCCTTTGTTCAAGTAAGGAAAGAATAGAAAGCTAAATTAAACGCTTTAGTAATCACAAGGTAATTAAATGTCAATTGGTCATTGCAACATGGAGTGCAATAATGGTCTCAATAAGAATTTCTGAATTACAAGTATACCCCTTCTGATCCTTGAGGTATTTTCTGCTAAGTTTCTGTGAAAAGGTGGCAAGTTTTTGTTCTAACTCTCCACATTTTTTTATTTTTTTAAATTATTTATCATCAAGATTTCAATATCCTTTATCAAACTTGTTTTATGATTTGTGGGTTTAAATTACTTTTATAATATTGTTCGATGCATTTCTTTCTGAAAACAGAAAAACCTTTCAAGTAGCTTCTGTTTTGCTTAAAAATTTTGCAGAGATCTGCATCAGAATCAGGTTCTGCTAATTCACAGTAAGTTTGAAGTTCTTCACAAAGTTATTAGCTTTTTTTTTTCTTTTTTTAAAGTTTTATTAGTGCTACTTGGTGGTAGGCAGACAGTTGGACTGGATGGTCTTAGAGGTCTTCTCCAACCTTGGTGATTCTATGATTCTACTTTGGCATTTTAAAATCCCCACCTCTACACAAGAATCAATCTAAACTTGATGGAGTTGGGACTGTGCCAGAGAAGGGTGAGCTGTGTTTTAAAGCAGTCTATGGCACCAAGGACAGTTTCAGGTCCTAGGACCAAACAGGTCCCAGGCTGCAGCAAATGAGAATTTGCTCAAATGCAACAGCCATAAGTACAGAAATAAAGAATATAATCTGCTTACCTTTGGAAGGCCTCAGATACACAAGGATCTCCAGCAAGATCCCCTTGCATCCACTGCCAACCCTTAAATGAGGTCTGGGAAGGGGTGGATCCTGTTTCCACCCCTTCCACTCACTCTGGAACATTGCATGCACCTGAGCTCCCCTGGGCTGGCCCTGCATTCCCACCAGGTGCTCAATCACTGGTTCAAGCCCTGACTTAGCATTTCCACTACAGCTGTGATTTTTGATCACTATCAGCTGATCTAAACGTTGTTCACTGCCTCTGAACTACCAAGCAAACCACAAAATCCCCCTGCGCTCTTCCTTTAGTACACTGAAGAAAAAGGGTTCCTACAAAGGCTTAATTCTTTACTGATAATGGGAAATGGCTTTTATACAAAAATTCTTCTTGAGGAAAAATATGCTGTAGTGGTTATGGAAAAAAAAAATTGCACAGCCATTGTGATTTAGCTAAATATATACTGACTTGTAAAAGGTAAAAGATTGGCATTACTTCTCCAGAAGTAGAACGTTTTTGTCTCAGGAAAAAAAAAAATCTAAGAACATCTTGATCCAAAGGGTTAGTTTTAAAGGATTCTGGAATTTAAGAGCCACATAACAGCAGTAAATTTCCAATAGCTGGAAAGTGTCTGAAAGGGAAACTTGAAATATGGCCATATTTCCCATCACTTGACCCCAGGCAGCACAGACACAATCCTTCCTTCTGACAGCATGGCTCACATGCTTCTATCAGTCCTGCCTGCCTCTGCGTTCGCTCTGGCCCAGTGATGGAGAACACATTCCTGCTGCCACACAGCGTTGCTCCATCCCCCTGCATCTTACTTCATGCCGGACCCCCATCCTGAGTTCCACAGCTATCCAGGGCTGCTCTTTCACTTTCAGCCTTTCCGGATTCTGCATTGTAGGGGCTGATGGGACCCATAAATCTGGTGTGGAAAAGGCTTCAAAACCAGCAGGATCAAGGTGATTTAATTGGGGAGGGGAAGGAGTTGTCCCCCTGGCAAATCTCCTGCTTGCATGGCACGATTGCAATGCACCCATGGCTGAAAAGCAAAAGCACAAACCCCCTTCCTTCATCAAGTGAGATGAAATCTGAACCAAGCCAAAATACAGGCACACCCTGCAGCACCACGCTGCTACGGAACAGTGTTTAGCTCCAGGAAAAGAATTAATACTGGGACAACTCAGGAAGACTATTTTAGATATCCAATGCTGAAATATTAATATTGTTGGTAGAGACAGTACATGAACCTACTATTCTGCAAAGTCTGGCCAACTATACTGAAGGCAAACATTGAATAAGTAACTAGAAAATCCAGATCTTTAGCCGTTAGTTTGGATGCCTGTAGTCAGTCACACAGTTTGTTCTGTCCTGCTTCTGGCTGGAGCACCTATTACAAAAACAACCTGAAAATATGTTTTAAAAACACCACATGGTCTTGTTTCCAATTATGAAGTAATAACTGCTGCGCTGAGAACTGTGGGATACAACAACTTTCATCAGAGGAAGAGGTTTGACTTTGGGGCCTGCAGGATAAAATATGGTATTAGTGCCTCACAAAAGTAATAACAAAAGAGTTTAAATAGAGACTCTCAATCTAAACTAGTACAGTACACTAGTTCTACACAGCTACCACCACTAGTACCCTTTTCCATTTACATCACCTTGCTTGTATTGCTTGCACTTGAAATCTTGCATGAAGGGATCTCTGCAGAATACCCAAGAAATAAGATGTATTTGTCGCCCCATTCCCACTCCAAATTCCTCTTGAGAAGTGGAAATATCAGCTGTAGAACCACACAAAGCAGAATGTCAAGTTTAATTCTGCAATCAATGAAATATACTCTGATCAATGCAATGGAGCCTTTGCCACTGCATAGTTAAATACTTCTCAGCATTTCAGCAGATGTAAATACGAAATTCCTTGGGCACGTCTTCATGTTCAGAAACAACAGATGAAGGACAGAAGGATTAACACGATGGGGGACACAGCCCATCAGGTTGTCAGTGATGCAAGCCATGATTCAAGTCATTAAAGACTGCATAAATCAGACACAAAGGTAATAACATTGTTTTCTTTCATGCCCTAGACTGCAGGCAAACAAAAGGGATTCAATTCCTTCTTCTACCCAGTGATATCCAAATCCACATTTCTCAAGAATGCAACCAAACCAGCCAGCTGCTAGTTCCTCAGGGCTCCTGTTCACCAAATCTGGTGCCCGGGCTGCCCAGAACACATGGGTGTCCTACACAGGGCAGACATGCTCCTTCCTTTGTTGAATGTTTAAGTACTGCTCGTGAACTCATTCTGCCAGAGGGACAGATTGAACATAGGTAAAACATAGGTAAAAGGCATTTTCAAAGTAATTTCCCACAGCCTTGAAGGTAGATTCTCAAATAAATATGCAATGACCAAAACCACACTTCAGTATTTTTTTCCCCTTACAGTGTCAGTGAGCTAAAAGGGGTTGTGTCGAAACTGGAATTTTGTAAATCTGCACAGGCCTGTAAGAGTACACAGCTATTTAGCCACAAGGATGCGCCAGTGATGATCTACAGAGCACGCGATGCAAAAGCAGGTTTCAGATGTGTGACATTCACTGTAGAGATGCTTCACGTGGCGCAAAAATGCCATGCAGCTCCCAGACACCGGGGATTCAGGAGGGCAGAATCATAAATAGAAAATGAATGAGACAAATTCATGAAGGACAATACATTAGACGGAATCATTTGGATGCAAGTGGTAGCTCCAAGCCTAAATTTCTGATTACTAGGAGCTGAAAGGACAGAACAAAGCTCATCGTGTATACAGTTTCATGTACTTTTAAAATTGTTTGCTATCTTGTGCTATTATATCAGCAGCAAATAGGACAGGCTGGAAAGTACCCCAGAATTAAAATTCCCTTCATCTAGAAAACTGAGATCGTAGACCATGATCCTACAGCACCGCTGGGGCCTGTTCTGCCACTCGCCCTTTCTCAGGGTGGGAGCACACCAAGAGCTGTGGGCAGTTCTAAGTCTCAGTAAGCAACACGGAGCGGTCGGATGTAATTTGAAGATACAAGGAGGATCCGCGGCTGCAGCTGTTTGAATGCAGGCCACCTACATCCCTCATTTCTTCCAGTGACAGAAAGGTAAATGGAGATCCTCCCTCCTTCACACCAGGAAATATAAAGCAGGAGATTACAGTTATTACAACCACCTCTTGTTTGAAACAAAGTTCAAAGGCTTGTCTTCTTTAATCAATCTTCCAGCAGACTAGCGGGGCTGTAAATCTCACTTTCATAGAACCAAAGCACCAGGGCTAAATCAGAGTTTTTTCCTTCTGTTTCCCTTTTCAAAGCGAAGCACAATGCAAAGAAGCTCAGATGAAAAAGTTAACTGAACTGATGATATAAGCCACAACACTTTCTCCAAGGAAAGCAAAAGGCCAGAGGTAATAAAGCATCTTGGCTCCAATACCATATGCTGGCAAGGCATTTTCAGGAGCAGATATAATGAATATTCAGCAATCTCTGGGTATTGTGGTATAGCAAAGTGCCTCTGTCAGGGGAGTCATTTCTGTGGCTGAGGTGAGAAAATAATAGATCTCCACTTGGCAGAGGTAACCACAGACATGTTAACTCAGAGCTCACAGACCTCACTGGGTAATGTCCGGCTGGAGATTATTAATGAGTCCATTAATGAGTGTTTCCACTGTGATGAAGTGGGGAAGGAGCTTTTACCATATGCGCACCAAGTAAACCTCGGAATAAAGTATTCAAGAAAAAAAATGCGTAAGAACAACAACGTTCACAAACAGGAGTAAAAGCAGAGACTTGTCTAAATGCGTTGTACTGTTTAACGGCACCCACAATGTACAGGATTGCTATTTTGTTCACGGACAGCAAAGATCTCACAAACGCATGAGCAGGAAGAGTTTCATGCTAGGATTGCTTCCGAAACCATCAAAATGCTTAATTCCTTTCTCCATCTTCGTAATAGCTCAGACATCATTCAGTCTGGGTTTTTTCCAGTCTAGACTCACTAATGATAGCATGGGTTTTATATGGCCCCTCAAACACTAAGAATAATGGAGAGCAGAAAATCAGGTCAAAGGGAACAGCGTGCAAACCATCTGGGGATCTGTCTCTAGTTTCAGGGCGTATTGTAATGATTTTGTATGTTAACAAACAAAAAAATTGGACTTACCTCTACAGATTTGAATAATTCAGTTCATTCTTTAGGCTGTCGTGGTTTGATATTACACATCCATTTTGTTTTTACTTTGACTAGGAACACGTGTCCCCCTCACAAAAAGCGCTTATCTCTAGCTGTAGAATCCACAGAAGTACAAGGTAATGGTTCACACGAACAAAGATTGAGGAGAATCTATGTTTATCAGTCTCCAATTTGCTGCTGTAAGAGCTTGATTAGAAAATAACAACAGCCTCACAGTATCTGTCAGAAGATTCTAATTCAGGGTCCTATCTCTGGCAGCCAAAGCAGACGAGATGCATCAGAACTCAACCACCTTCTCCCTCTCTACACCATCACTATAAATTTCCTACCGTTATCCTTTCCTCCGTCCTTTACAACTCCTTTGCATGGCAGCCATGTCAGCACTGCAAGCTCCCAGGACGCTGTGCACCTTCTGGTTTCTGCCTTAAGCTGCAAAACCTGCACTTCCCAGCAGCCCTGCAGCTACCGCTCACATCCTCTGATGCTCAGCCCAGTAGATACTGGATCAAAACCTGCAGCTCTCTGACAGACGTTCAGCTCTGCAGAAGGCCAGATGGTTTCCAAGGCCTTTCTTTCATCCTAGACTGTGCAACCATCTCATAACCTGAGGACCTGAGACTCGGTCGTATTGTGTTGTGTTGTATTATTTTTTCTTCTTTTTGTCTTCCTTTCTTTTTGTATAAATCTGCTCTTAGCCCCTCTTTTCCCTGAAGGAAACATGAGAAAGCACTGAGTCATGCTCTGCTTTCCTAGAGAAGATGCTTTCTGCATTGCTCTCCTGTTAATTCTCAAGCATTGCACAGGAACTAGAATGACAAAATCCGTCCTTCTATCAGCACGGGCACACTCCAGGGATTGGGATATTTGCAGAGTTAAAGATACCTATTTATCAGTAAGAAACTCATCTCCCTTCATCCTCGGTGGATTTCAGAACACCTCTGGAAATGGCTCAGAGCTGCAGAGAGACAGGACTTCAGAGAGCAGACTGATTAGCTGGAGGAGTTTTGTGGTAAATCAAGGATGGGGAGAAATGACAAGGGGGAGAGGGAGGCAGCTGCAGAATGCTCCTGGGACCATGCGGGGAGACATGGAGCTGGTGCTCCAGCCAGCCCTGCAGTCAGTGCCTTGCAAAGTGCCAGGTGAGATCCACAACAGCAATCCTATGAATCTATGATTCTATGAATCCACTCTGCCCACTCACCCAGCAGCACCCTGTGCACAGACGCATCTCCAAAGGTAAGGATGCATCCACCACCATGCCGACTAGATCCCACAAACTCTTCTTAGTGTTAGAAAGGTAGAGACAGAAAACATTTCCTTGCTTTTAGTATTCCAGGCTATAAAACAGTCTCTAAAAGAGAAGGTCTCCATTTCAGCTCAAGGCGCTGGACTAACACGAGTGTTAACCATCTAAGGGCAGTGAAGGGACAGTTTCAAGCATGGCCTGGTACCCCAGCAGATAAACTGACAGCACCCTGCTATACCTATTCATGCCTGCATATTGCTACCGTTCCCCACACAAGCGATGTGAACCCAAGAGAACTTGGATAGAATCTGCAGAGTTTCATTGCACAGCTGTACCTCCCACAGGGCTTGTGCCCTGGCAGCCAATGAGTCTGAGCTATAGTCCCACTACCTGCCAGAGGGCAGAAGCATTCAGGCACCAAAACACCCAAGCCGGCGTGCAGCAGTCCTGTTCAGGCAGCATCAGACCAGTGCCAAGCTGCTGCAAAACGTCTGACAACTATGAAGATGCAGGCAAGATAATTTAAAGCTCTCTATGCTGCAGCACAGACATACCTGGAGAAACAGCACCACAGGGAAATGTACACAGCACTGGCACTATCTACTAGGACAGTGAAGGGTGAAGTAGCTGTCCTCCTTCTGTGCAGGTCTGAGATTCAAACGAAGAATTCTCACATACAGCAAATGATTGAAAGGAGGATAGCAATATATGGGATTACAAGTCTTCTTTGCTGTTTCAGAGTAATGAGATGGATTCTACACCCTGAAGTCCTACCAAGAACAGGAATCCAGCAGAGTAGGAGAATGGAACGGGAGCTCTCTCAATTCATTTGTCAAGGTTCTTGCCCGAGGCCATAGAAACTTGTGAAATCAAGTGCTGTAGATCCAGTGTGATGAAGAACAAAACATGGCACAGACAGTGTTCCAAATCCTCTAGAAGGTGCCTGGATGCTCAGATGCCATGAACATACTCCCAAGGAAACATGCCTTCAAACACGGAAGTTTGGCAAAATTCAGCAAACTTCACAAGGAAAAGCAATAACGTTTATGAACTCTGCTGGGAGCCCAGCTACATACGAACACCTCTGTTGATGCTGACACCTTGCACTATGAAGTTTCCTTACCTGCACGTAGAGCATCTCTCACACCGAGCAGTCAAAGCTATTCTTCAGATACCAGGCTGGCTGGAGAGGTTTGAGGTTTCACTCCCAAAGAAGTGAGCTAGCAAACAGTACATCTTCTATGCCACAAACATATTCCCCATCCCTGGGAAAACCGTGTGAACAAGACAACCTCTGCCAAGTTCTATCGTAGCTGTAATAGTACCAGCTGCTCTGTTACCCGCAGGGTGTGGGCTCCTCTGGAAGATGTGGGTTATGGAGGGGCCGTGTCGGATGCTGCTGTGAGATGCTGCAGAAGGCATTCAGCTGTGACAGCAATGGGAGCTGCACAAGCAGACGACGGAGCTAATTAAGTAGCCTTATGGATATTTATGTTATCCATAAAGGCCCACGAGGCTCTTAGCGAGGGTGTCATATCAGGTCATCGTGCCAGGGAAAGCAGCACGAGGATTTTGCTCTTTCTCAGACATCCAGCATGAGTGACTGAATGAGTGCATACGGGTGCCTGGCATTTCATGGGAAACTGAGCTTTAATGAGTTGGGAGATAACTCGGTTCATCTTGCCGTACAGAGACATTCCTTCCCCTCCGTGCAGATCAATGTGACATCTGGACAGAAATTATCCCCTTCCATTCCGACTGCTCCATCAGGGCCAGTTGCTACCACACAGGCTCTATGCAGCTGAGGCAGCAGCTGCCTCGTGGTCAGGGGGCTCAAGAAGAGAAGAAAATGCAAGAACAAAATTCCCAGCCATGCACAGCACCACTGACACAGGCTCTGGCCAAACCCCATTTTCCAGCCCACTATTTGCAATGTTGCTGAGTCTCTGATATACAGAAATACCTAAGCAGCCTGGCACTCAGGACAGTGGAATTGAGCAGAGGTATAAAAGATTCATAATATTGAGCAACACAAAGAGGGAAATCGCAAAGCTTTCAGATGACAGTACCATTAGCTTGAGGCTCCGTGGAGAAGCACGTGTGGTCTCAGTGACAAAAAAGGGGCAGACAAGGGGTCACAGCAGGCTGTCCTGGCTCCCCATGCAAGCCTTCACTGCAGGTGCCAGAGAGCCAGGCTTTGTTCCTTGCAGAACATGCAGGGCTGGTCAGCAGTTTCTACAGAACAGTGTGAGTGGGATGTGCAAGGTGAAGAGTGCAACAGTGTACTCAAGGGAGGGGTAGGAGGAAAGGAATGGTTCCAGTTTAGGTTTTTATTACCTCAGTTGCTTTAAATACATTTTAAACAGACACTGCTAAACTCGGGAAGACTTTTATTTAGTCAATTAAACAGTGGATCAATAACTTAAATTTTTAAGAAGTCACTTTTAAAGCCAGCTGTGAGCCTCCACAGAGAGGATTGTACTTTTTCAATGAAAGCAATTTAAACATGCACAGTGGTTCAGAAGTTCGGGCCACATCCCAGCACAGGTAACTCTTAAACACCTCTGATGTTTCCTCCCTTATCAGGGTATTTTCAATTCCCCAGTCCCTACAAACACACTGCTCAGTCTCCAAGCAGGCCACCTGCAGCTCAAACACACAGCTCCTGCCACTTGAAAGAAACGCACCAAAAAGCCTTTTGCAAAGAAAACCCTCCAGGCAGCTGTGTTTGAAGAAGCAAAGACAAAAGCTTTTGCAACTAGTGCAGGCTTCACAGGCTCTCCTGGGCACGCGACTAAACACCGTTTTCCCTGGAGAACCCATTTCTTCTTCCATCCCTACCAGTTTCTACAAAGGACAGCCATGTTGGCAGCCCAGCAGGACTCCTCTGCATGGCAAACAGCCCAAACACATTCCTTGCTATAGGAACTCTGCTCCTGTCCTTGCTGCGCTGCACCAGGACGGTGCCCAGAGAGCACCAAGCACTGTGTTCAGTCCAACAGCAAAATGCAACGTGATACCCAACTGCACCCGCTGCTGAGGCTCCACAGCACTTCCACATTAGGCTCTCTTTTTCTCAATGGAGATGTCTAACTCTGCCCTCTGCCAGCCTCTAATGGGTTCCCAGAGCTGATGTTGCTGTCAGATCCACAAGACTTAATACAGATGTACATGGACCTCACCAGTGCGGGTACAGGCACAAACTGAGGGTCAGTGTACAAATGCATCCAGGCATCCTTACTCTAATCCTTCTCCCTCCTCTCCCCAGCATCCCAACGTTTCTGATCTCCAGAGAGCGTGCAAGGATAGCCCAGGCTCTGCAGGTGAGGTGACAGGGCTGTCATGTTATTCCCTCCTGGTGCAAATGTCACTTCTCCACCTGAGTAATTAGGCTGTGAATAGACCACATTTTCCTCTCTCAGCCCTTACTTATACTGCTCCATTCTGTTTGGGCCCTAATTACAGAGGATAATAAATCCAGCTAGATAGTGCTTTTCTGAAGAGCAATTTGGCTTTACTTTTCCCAGCACTAATGAGTTCATGAATAGAGGGATTTTCCCTCTCCCTCCCCTCTCTTAATCTATGTTTCCTTAAATAGCATCACACACATGGGTAGCTCTCCCATTCCACAGCAGGTGATGTCTCTCCCCAACCCATCTCCTGCACTCCCCTGACAGCAAGAGGAGCAGAGCAGTGCACCTCCTGACCTTTTCCTTCTGTCAAAGGAGATGGAAAGCAAGCATGATTAATAACTCTGTTAACTAGCACCAGGAGGATCAGTCAGCAGCTCACAAGCGTGGCAGACAAACACTAGGTTCGTGCAGCCTGCCAGGTCAGACCCAGCACGGGTCTGGGAAGGCAGCTGAGTGCTGGGGGAGCAGTTTAGCTAGGAGAAAGGGGATGGGAGAAAGACAGCATACAGTTCTTATCAAAACTTAGCTTCTTCACTCAAATCAAAGCAAGAAAAAAATACAATACGTAAAATTTCCTAACAACAAGGCCTTTGTGAAAATTTCACCCCTAATTTTTGTACCCAGGAAATTAAATCAGAATTTCCAAGGAGAGATGTTACAGTTGACAATTCATTATAAATCCAACTCTAAGAGGAATTCCCCAAGGTACAGACGGGAAATCACTGCATAGGTAACCTCGTCTGCATCATCTCTGCAAAGCACAATACAGACCCTGGAATTCCAGGTTCCATTTTCATATGAAATGAAGCATTTGGTATCTTTCAATTTCTAGTTTCAAGTTTCTTTTCCAAAAACAATTCCACTCATTCAACCCAAACTCAGCGTCAGTTGCCCTTCACTCAGACTACCACCAGGGCAATTTCATGCCTGCTCTGGATCTGAAGATGCGCCCGCTCTGACCTGAGGAACAAACATGGTATCCCTGGGTATTTCTCTTCTTGGAAACCTTTTACAGTCTAAATCTAAACTGACTTAGCAAGTCTGAGACAAGGAGTGAAGGTCATGGTGCTGATGTTTGGGGTAAGGAGAGATGCTGGTGATTCTGAGGATTTCAGTTTTGCCTTCGTGCTCCGACTTTCCCCTAAGTCCCTTATTTGACAAAACTATTTTCTCGTATCTCTCTGCAGCCCATTTATTATCCTCTCTATTAATAAACCTTCATTCCCTGATGAATGAATGCAATTTATCATTAAATTAGAAGATGAAATGGGTCTATTTTTTTTTAACAAGGAGATTAACTACTATCAACAGGATATATCTCCATTATAAAATTCCATCTTCCTCACCAAATGCAGGAGTGGCATTGTTTAAAGCAGCCCTAAGACGAGGTGAGGCAGGAGGGCCAACCAGAAAGGTGACATGCTGCTATGTAAATATATGAATCAATCTAAAAGTCACTGTGAAAGGAAGCACATGGCATTACAGCCATGATTCAGTTCGGATCTTTCTAATAAAAAAAGGAAAAAAAAAAGGAAAAAAAAAAAGAAAAGAAATTTGAGTTTCCAGGAGCTGACATGGCAAAACACAATCTAGATAATAAAAGCCTTCTCTCCATGCATACACCAGCAATTAATCACACAACAAAAAGTCAGTCAGGAAAAGCAATCAAACTAAATGTGAAGCAGCTTTGTACTGGAAAATGAGGCCAGCCTCCCGCATCATCTGTTCATCGCACAGGTCCCAGGAGCTGTCCCTCAGGAGAGCAGTGGAAGTTAACACCGGCACGAGCACAGATGCATTTTCAGTACTGCTGTGGCCAAGCAAGCACGCTTCCTTCGAACTTCTTGGCTGCCATCTCTTTGTGATAGTAAAATTGCATTCACTGCAATCCTAGGATCTGATCTTCTACAGGAGGGCAGTGGGAAAGCCTCAGTGTTTCCTGGGAGCTGTTGATGCCTCTAGAACTGCCCCTGCACGTGTCATGATCCTCTCCTGGAAGCCTTATCGCTGCAAGGGCTGTGCTGGCCTGCTTGCCTTTCCTCCCATATTCAACCATCTTTACTGCAGAATTCAGCCTTGATAGAGCATTAGAGAAGTCAGCCAGCGCTGGGCACCGCAAAAACAAAACAACAAACAACCCATCCAGTATCATTCCATACCAACCACCAGAGTCCACCTCTGCATGCCTAGTTACTTGATTTCTATCTCCAGAGCTTAAGAAGTGATTCTCTTTCATTCCTGGATGCTAAGGAGATGAGCCACCTTCTATCCCCACAGCTGTGAAGCACAGAGAGAAGAAAGAATTGGATTTCCACCCCCCATCATTCTTTGCCTGTGATGAGCTTTGTTTTACAGCAAACACAAGTGAAAACAGGGCAAGACCAACCCTACTAAGCATACTCCCTACATACTAGTGTACTCTTCCACTCCAGATGCAATCTTTTCTGGGGAAGCACTCTCTTGGCTGGGCTATACACAGGCCTGCAATGAAAGAATCTATTAATTCAAAGGAAGGACTCGTTCTCTAAAGAGCTGCTGATAAAATGGAACTGATAAAATGGAGGTAATTTAAAGGTCAGATGAAACCCAGCTCATGTTCATCCTGCATTATAATGGAACATCACCAAGATGCTTCATCAGCTAAAGGGCATTTATGTGTATTTTTATTTTTTAAGAAAAATTGTTTATCTGTAACAGAGACACTGAATGCCTGATAGGAAACCTTCCCACATTAATCTACCCAACAGCTGGCATCCTGCTGCCTGCCTGGGTGTTCTTTTCTGGAAATTAAATCTCCTATCATCTTTTTATCACACTTTGGAGGAAAGAATAGGGAGCCAAATGTAGCATTCACAAAAGCAGCAGGAGAAGGAGCTGAAACTGATAGGGCTGCATTAATTCAAGCATGCAAGAGATGAGTCAAGTTACTGCTATACAGCCACATTCCTCCCATAGTGCCCCTTTGTTTGCCGTGGGACCCACAAGCCACATGGATTGAATCTTGACCTTGAAACCAAATGTCTGTTCTCTTTACACCTTTCCTTTTCTCATCAAAAGGCCAGTTACATTCATGATCAGGTTTTTGCCCGAGGCCATAGAAACTGGATGTCACCCATCGACCATAAACTCCTTCAGGCCAACCAAAGAGATTCAACTCCTCTGGCTCCTCCATTTCCTTCTGCAGGAAGAAACTGTTGCAACCAGATCTCTCTTTCCCTCCAGCCTATTCTCTGCCTCCACCCTTCACGTGCTCCTTCCTAAATCCCTGTAATTAATATGAAATTTTACAGTTTTGTCCTATTAACACAAACTGCCCTTTCCAGAGGCAGATTAAAGGGTTTCCTTTGGGGATTTCTCCTCTCCTTAACAATTTACTTCTGTGATCAGTGCTGACTGTGCCTCTTACTAGCTCCTAGGGGAAAGGAGTGGGAGGGGAAAAGAAGACAAGCACTTATTAGCAACTCCTTCAAAGAGCTCAAGATTATGAATTAAACTGGTGATTAACTTCCATCTTACTATCATGGCAGGTTCCCCTTTTCTTTCTCCTTCTGTTCTTCCTGTGGGAATAGCAATTGGGAATCGCACAGATCACATGCATAGTTTCAGCTAAGTAATTTACTGGGCAGCATAATTCAACACTCTTTCTTTTCCTCTCTCTCTCCATTTCTTTCTTTTTTGTTGTAGGGAAGAAATAAATGCACATAAAATACTTGCACATATAGGCACGTGAGTGTCAAGCTTCACATACATTCCCCTTCATAATCCCTCCAGTCTGTTTCTTGGATAGGAAAGAAACACATATTGGCTCTGAGGCAGGTCTAGATGCCTTCCCGGCTAAGTCCTTAGTGATATTTTAGCTCTGAACTTTTAAGAGGCATTTAGGGACAGACTTGACTCATCAGAGAGCATCACCTTCATTCAGCATCACAAGGGCTGGCAGAAAGTACCCATACTTCCAGCACCAGCCCACACCCTATCTGAACCCATGCATCATCCCAGCCAAACTCTTCCAAGTTCCCCCTGGGGCTCCTTCCTACCAGCAGTTTCCAGAGATACCTCAAGTCCAAAAGAACAAGTAGTGGTCCCCAATATGAATTTGTGAATTCATCACCGAGGTCTTTGGCCACCTTCAAATTTGGTGACTTGTGAAATATACCCCACAGCCACATCACATGTGCTTTCCCAGAGACAATGGGAGGCAGCAGAGCTTCTCCTTCCTAAAAGCACCAGTTCTGGGGGAGGTTGACCAGCCTGTGTCATTGAGGCTTTAGACAGAAAGCAAAACAATCCCGAATCTTTCAAGCCAAGTGAAGAGCAGCATGCACATTATCTGGTTTGTTAGAAGACCATAAATAAATTACTATTTCCAGGGCTGTCAGGATAAATGGATAACTGAATTTTAACACTCACAGTATCACCAAGAAAATCTGCCCAATGAGAATTCACTATGACAGCTCATCATACTAATTGCAAATCAATATTATCATGAGATTTAACATCTATGAAGACGCTTGTTTAAAGTGAATAAGCTATTTTCAACCAAGATACACTTATTTAGTGTACAAATACAAAATCTGAGTTAAATACAGATCTACCTGTACACATGTGGCATTTATTTAAAATGTTTCAGGATGTGGCAGCTCTTTCAAAGAGGACTTAATCAGTCCCTTGAGCTCTCCCTTCTTCTGCTAGGGAAGGAAAGTGCAGCTGTATTGATTTCTAATATACATTTCTGCCACGTGAACCATTTTATTGAGCCAACAAACTGTTTAATGGACAAGGTCCCAGAGGTCTCTGATTTTCGCAGGAGCATAGACACACCCTCTGTAGAAAGCTGATGTAACATTAACTAGAATTTACAAGACAATACATCATGTTAATCTGTGCCAGGGCAGAGCCTGTACTTCAGTCTGCCTCAAGTCCATTGTAACACCCTGTGTCATTCATTAGTTACTTTGACCATCTTCTGCTGTTAGTTCCAGCATTTTGCAAACTAGTTTTCTCCTCAACTTCCCACCAAAATAGTACAGACTTTCAGAAGAATACATGTTACGGTTTTGGCTCATATTTCCCACACAGAAAGCCTGTGCAAGTGTTTCTTCACAAACAAATTAGCCAGCTCTCAAACACCAAGAAAACTGCATTAGAGCAGCTTGACTCTATGGAAGAAAGCTCTCTTAAAAATTGAATCCAGTAGCTCTCTTCTAGCTCTTCGACAGAGTTCTTCCACTTCAAATAATATGAACACAAAGAGTGAGACATCAGAAATATCTCCAATATTTTTGTCCACTTAGAAGTCAGGTATTAGTCACCAATGTTCTGTCGCCCTTACAATGCATAAGATTGCTTTGAACCAACACTGCTTCCTGCTTTATTCTTGTCATCAGAGCCCAAGAGGGTTTAAGCAAATGCAAATCATAATAAAATGAAATTCTCCACCAGTTAAAGGTACTGATTTTCCTATGGATATATTATCTGGGAAGGGAGGGGCAGATTTTCTTTCCAGTTAGGAGAAATCTCTCCTAAGCCATGATGTATTACATGAAAAGTTAAAAAGTTCTATTTGCAATACCATATGCAAGCAGAAATGTGCATAGATATGTTATAGCATCTGCTGCATTCAGACAGCAAGCCAAGGGAGAATACGGCATCACAATTTTCTTTGGTTCCCACTAAAAGATGCCCATTGATTTGATTTACTGCCTTTTGTTTCCAGACAACAGCTTCACAGACTCAGTAACCAAGCAGCAAATGCAAAGTGAGGCCACGTCTGGTCATAGGCATGGAGATTTAATGAGAGGATTGTGATTCCCCATGTCTCAGCCAAGCTGTTTCTCACCCTCAGTGTTCCAAATCTTCCCTGAAACCTAACAAAGCCTTTTCTCTCTGCACAGCCTACATAAATCACTTTTGTCTAATTCAATCTTGGTAGTGAACTATCTACACGGGAAAGGAAAGCTATATAAAAGAAAAACGCTGTCATGTTGCAACATCATGAATGGGCTGCAATTTTTCTCTCTGATTTGTCCAAAGGAAATGCATGACAATATTCCAGTTTTCACCATAAAGAACTGTATTGATGGCTGGAAGAAATCAGAGCTAGCATTTCCCCCTTTCTCCCCTCCCCCGAGGAAATTCACACTATTCACATCCTGGGGTTTATGCTTCCATTCCTCTTAATAAATAACAGTCACTGATGCTTTGTGGGAATTTGCAGAGATTTTGCAACTTTAGCTTTTTACCACGTATGCAGCAGGTGAAGGCAGCAGCAGAATAGCACTGCAACACTTGTACTCAACAGCACTCTAGTGCTTTGCCATAGCCAAACTGCAGATGCAGAAGCTATCTGCTTTCGGAGTTTCTCAAACCCACAATTTTTTGAATATTTTCAAAAAGTATGAGAAGATTTGGTGCCGTTCCCCAATGTGTGACTTAAGAATACTCACTGCATAGAAGGAAGGTCATTAGCCATTAGTTTTTTAGGAACATCAAGAGGTTCCACTCACAGTGGCAGTCATTTGGAGGAGGAGCTTCGCCAACTGCTGTGATCAAACAGGCCATGCACAAGCTGTCATCAAAGAGGAGTGTTCCTTCCATTCATATTTTGCAGGGAGCAAGTTAGCAAAAATACCTACGCCAAATTCCCTTTGCTAAACCTAATGAATAGTCCACGTTGTCTAACACATTTTCCCAGTGGAGAGTCGACAGCTTCACACAAGAAGTAGAAAACGGAGAGTACACTGAATAAACTTCACAGACATCTTATGGGGGCAACATTTTGCCTGAGCCCAGGGCAAACAGCAGGCTGAGAGATGGCATGAAAGCAGACTTGTACCTGTTGTAGGATTTAACTCCACAAGCTGCAAGGGAAGATATTGCCCAAGGCAATAACAAGCTACTTGGCAAGTGTGTTGAAAACCCTGTTTTTCCCATTCTTTATGAGAAGGACACCTGAGGCACGAGGTACCTCACCTGCGGCAGTGAGGATTTAGGTGAGGAAGCATCTTGATTTGCACACAACCCAGCCAAGATTTTCAAATGATGCCTTTCACCTGCAGATGGATTTCCAGGAAGAGTTATGTGCAACCCTAATGCAGAAGCACCCTTAGTAACCCAATGCTATAACAGCGGCTTTCCGTCTCAAATAATGGGGTGTTTTCATGAAACATTGCTAGCTAACAAGCTGACTGCTTTGGATGGCACTGAAGCAGACAGAGCTTCCAGAACACATTAATAAAATAAGTACATTCACTAACCCCAACAGTTCAAAGAAACTGTGACACTGAAGCAAGAAACACTTCTAGAGAGGGACCTCTACCAAAACAGTACATCTGAGCAGAGCAATCAAACCCGGAGGCATCTCAGGTACTGAAAAGCTGTTTTTTCTGCTAATGCAATATGATAACGTACCCTATTATCAGCACTTTCTGGAGCATGGAGATCTGTAGAAAGAGCAGTTTAATACTTCCCAAGTCAAAGACCTTCATTAGACTGGATGGAGGATCAGACCATTTTTATTCACTAAAAGAAGAATGAACCTAAAGAGTTTCATTTTATCCTTCGCGTGTCTGACATGCAAATATTTCCATTATCAAAAGCCTTAACAAAACAAGCAAACAGAAAACAATCGCAGCTTGCTTCTTTTGCTCCAGAAGATGAATTACTCTACTTGGTCCTGTGAGCAAATTTGGGCATGCAAGAGGATGCTTCAGCATCTAAACGCGTGGACACTGAGGGGCCCCTTCACCATTGCAGGCTGTCACCTCCTCATTTGCTTCCTCAACCAACTGCTTGCAGTCAGAATTTTCTTCTGAAGGGTTCTGCTTCTCGGTGTCCACTCCACACACACTCCATTGAACTCAGCAGACAAAGAAAGCAATGGAGGTAAGGAACATTTGTTTCCCTCTTACCTTTTTTATGTATTTATTTTTGGACTATGACAAGAGGAATGAAGAGGGTGAGGTGAATAGCCCTTGGTGTGACATGCATACTTCTGTGTAAGTTTCGCTTAAAACTTGGCGCCCCCTCACCTCAAAATAAATGGCTTCTTTCTTTTACAAGCAAGACACAGGGTAGAAAAGTTCTATTTCCTGCAGCACCTGAGTGTTGCTGAGGCAGGAGCAAAGAGCTGCACAAAACTGGAAGTCAAGATAATATCCTAAACAACTGTGTGATGTTCAGCACCTGGAAAGAAAAGTTCTGGCAAGGCTGGCTCTAGAAGCAACTCTGCTTTATTTCTTATGCACATTATAGTGTAATCAAAGATATTTTATAGGCCAAGACCTTGGAAAGAAATAGTAGTTCTAGGTTCTCAGGGATCGCCTGGTAATTATTCTGAACAGGTCAGTAGATAATTAGCTTCTGACCTTTGACTCAAACTTCCTATAGAAGGAGCAATGTATTTTCTCTAGGGCTACAAGGCCCATGCTGCATCTTAATAGTTACCCTCCCGATACTCCATAAATTATAATAGTGACAAGCCCATGAAATGCAGCAAGACAGCTCACAACTCAAGTCAGGTGTCATTATATAAAACATGAGACATTGAAAAATATTAATAAATCAGTACTGCTAGGGGAAAAACGACCATCCATTCTTTTTTAATTCCTCTTCTTCAGGGATTACCACCTTAACCTGGTTCACACACCTGAGACAGGAGTCAAATACACTCACAAGAAGACCTGAATGCTTCACTCAGCAAGCTTTTCACACAGCCTTCTGCATGCATACAATCTGTCGTGCATTCATCTAACCAAGGGCTTTGCATCACTTCCCAGGACTCCACAACCACAGACCGGCTATGACTGAACTTTCTGTGGAGACTTTCCACCAATGATAAACCAACACAGCCCCTAATCTTTTTGTCAATAAATGCATTGCCCAGGAGAGTGAAGATCAAGAAGGATCTCTATAAAAGCAGGGAATGATGTAGAGTAGGGGTCTTCATATTTAAGACTTTGAGCCTAAAGTTTATATATGGCCTTACAAGGAGGGAAATAGTATGGGAATTGATTGAAACAGGGCAGCCATCAGACGCACCACACAGCTACTTCAAATGGCCGCCTGCACAGTCTGTAGGGCAGGAGGAAAACAATACAGCAATTCTGTTCAGGCCACTTCTACTAGAAGCACTTGTCATCCCAAGGTGCAGCTCCCAGTAAAGAATCGTACAGAAACCGGGAGATAATTTTATAAGGATCCACCACGCATGATGGAGTACTTCATAACCAATAAGCTCCAGCACAGTGACCAAATACAGCTTTATTACTTTTTCTAATAAAAGCTGTTTCTATTATTAGACCTCTCATTTTTTAAACAAATTGAAAACATTCTATCACGTGACACATGGTCTGAATTTCAGCCAAAAATCACTCACTCACCCCACAAATCCCTCACTTCCACATTAACTGGCCTCTTTACTCCACCTTACTCTGCAAATATTCTGCAATCTGCTGAATTTCCTATGCAGAGCTCTCCACTGGATGTTTTCCACAGATCCTCTGCATATCAAAACAGACCTTATCAAACATTTTACCAGCATTCAATTTTAAACATTGTCATGGTTTTATGATTTTACGGGCGTTTGGCCCGATTCCGTGACAAACATATTTTTGGAATTATAGATAAGACGGACATTTAAATTAGTTCCAGTGGATCCTCTTTCATCTGGATATCTTTTCAGCAAAATTCTTGACTAATCACTTTAGAAAACATTGCAGGAACATTCTAGGGTGTTATTTTACCAGTAATTGTGAAAAAAAAATGCCACAGGCTCTTGAGTTTCTAGGAAATTTTTTATTTAGTTGCACTGTCTTACATACAAATAGTTTACTACACAAGGAAATTAACAGGATATGAATGTACTTTTTAGAATACTTTGTAAAATTCAGTGAACTTAAAATTCAAATCTGTTTTTCATTCTTCAGCATCAAAAAAGCAAGCATTACTACTGCAGCAATTTGAACCTCTGCCTTGAGAAGCACAATGCAAATACTTGGGGCGCTGTCTCTTCATTAGCTATTCTCCAAAGAACAAATTGACAATAATGGATTTAGTATTCCCATGATACTCTGAGTGTACTTTACTGCTGTGCTAGCCACTTCTTCACTGAAAATTCTGTAGTGTATCTGGGGAAAGAAGGCAGTGTGTGTGTGTATGTTCTGTTTTCAACTTGAAGGAGCTTACCTTCATATATGGGTTCAGTAACAGAATTTTAACAAAGAAAAGAAACTGAAAATGGCTCTGCTGTAAAATCCAGAGATGGAAATCAGAACAGAGCATGAACAGAACCAACTTGCAGTTGTGAATGAGACTTTGGGTGAATTATCCAAATGGGGTGTATTTTCATTTAGTCACAGAGTGATTTCCATGGCCTTAAGGCTTTTCCCTTTTGTTAAAATGATAACAAAGGCCAACTATCAAAACCAAAATGAACTCACAGACTTCCAGGAGCATTGAAAGATTCATTTTCTTCACAGAGAAGTGAAGAAACTCACTTACATACTTCAGGGGGAAAGAATCAGTAAGTAACCATTTGAAGGACGAATTGACTCTAAAGGAATCTGAGGGAATAGGTTCTCCCTGACTCTCACAGGCAGAAAAAGCACAAAGAAAAGAGGAGACAGTTAGAAAGTGGTTTCTTATTCCAGCCATGAAAGGCTTGGACCTACTGACAGACATATCACCTGAATATATGTACACTATTTTCTGTAGGTGTGCGTGCAAAATAACAAATTTAGCAAGTTCAAAGCATTCTGCACATTCTCCATAGCATCCTACCAAGAAGGCCTGATCTGCTCCTACTGCACAAGAGATCAAGAGAAGAGACATTGAAACAGGCTTATAGCTACAGGTGCATTTCAGCAACTCCATTCTGGATCAGATTTGGTCTTTCATTGGCAATTAATATATACCAACAAAAAATGCAGTGATGTTTATTTTTTACAAGCCTCATTCTGACCAATAAAGTTCTCAAAGCTTCAGACACGAAAACTGAGCTTTTGGGGGAGAAAACAGGCCAGGTGTTTTCTTGTACAATTGCCTTATACAATTCACCTGATCACCCTGACCTAGACTGATGAAAGGGATGAGTTGAAGTAACTAGAGAAGGCAAAAGAGTTATTTCACAAATTCTTTGCCATGTTCCTGTTTCCATTTCCCTCAACAGATGCCATTCATTGCATCACTCATGATGGCCCAATCTTGATTACAGTCATATCCTGTTCCTGGTAATCACCGTTCATAGAACAGCCAAACATAACACTGAAGGTTAATATCTTGTATAGAAAACAAACATCAGAAGCCAGTTATCCCTAAACACTAATGAAAAAATGGAGAAAAACAGAAAAGCCACCAGATACACTGCCCGGACTATGGAGGCCTAAGTCATCAATACTAACTGAAATGTTTGAATCACCAGAAGGAAGGATAACAATCAGAGTCACCTGTAGTGAAGACAGTAACAAGATTGTGATGATAAAACAGTTAAGATCTAGCCCTCTGTTCTAGAACAAGCAGCCACAATCCCAACCACACAACCCCAGCCACTTCCTTTTTATTGAGGTAAGCCTAGAACTGCACAGAACAAAGTCCCATCTGTTGAGTGCTGCACTGGTGACACTCCGCTGTCAGGAGCTGCAACATTTAATCATATCTTATGATGAAAAGAATCTCTCAGTCACAGACCAGAAAGATGACGACACAGAAGCTACCCAGACAACTTTATCCAGGACGAGTTTTACAGGATTGTAAATGTTATTATTAGTTTGTTTCAAAACGAAACAAAGTGAACACACAGCAGGTAATTCTGGCTTTAAGAGCCTCACTGAGATTACGATGAGTTAAATTTTGTCCTGTTTGAATGAGTTCCATGAGGGAAAGGCATTTTGTAAGTGCCTTTCAAAACCATTGGACTCTACTTGAAAAATAAGAGACCTGGCAAGTAAACCTTCCCAAACATCACAAAACACTGAAGCAAAATCAAGCAGAGAGCTAAAACCCAGCCTATGAGCAAGCCAGGGTGAAAAGTCCTGCCAACCAATACCATGGGGATCCTTGTAGAAGAGTTTCATTTGGGGTTAGTTGGCCGTTTCTTGAATCAACTGGGTTAAACCAGAGAATGAGTACTCCAAAGAACAGGAGCCAGCTCTAACCACACATGTAAGTAGAATGTATATGGCACTGTTCCAAGACAAGCAAGTAACAATTGCCTTGGTGCCAGGAGGAGATACAAGAGTATATAATCTAGAGGCAGAGGCAGATATCTTAGTCAAAAATGAATAAATAAAATAAATCCAGAAGACACTCTGGATAACAGCAAAGCATGTGATATAAGAAGTGCAGGTACATTTGGGGCCTCCATAAAAAGACTTACAAAACTTACATCTCTTAAATTCACATCTCTTGATTTTATTCCCTGTTCTAAATTGTTTGAATGCCCAGGCTTGCTTCAAAACATCTGTTGTAACCTTTTTTTTTTTTTTTGCCTTAGTTTCATCAAGTGCCAGAAAAAGCAAATAATACTCTTATTTCTCTCCAGTAACAAGAAATGTTCAAGGACCAGCAGAAGAGTTCCCAGACCTGAACAAAACTCTCAAGTCTACCAACTAGCATCACAAGGAAGGGGAGAGCAAAGCAGGTAAATTCTTCCCCTGGGAAAAAAGCAGTTTTGCAGCCTCCAGCAGGAACAGCTGTGAAGCATCGTTGTGTTGTACACACACACACACACACACATCTGCTTTCTCAATCTTACGCATAGCCACCCTACCGCCCAACCCAAGGCAGTGCAAGGAGAGCAGGTGATTGGGAGAAAAGAAGGCAAGTCTGAATTCCTTTGTTATAAAGATGAAACTTACAACCAAGGGAGAAAATCCCATGAGCTGGTCAAACCTCTTACAGAGCCAATTTCTAAGGGAACCAGAGGGCTGACTAACCTGAAGATTTAAGGCACAGGTGCCAAGAGATGTTTTTGCCTTCTGCCCTCGGTCCTGCTTTCCAATAGAAAATACAGGGTAACACCATTTCCTTCCTAATCTGTGGGTCCTATTAGCATTCCCAGTCTGGAGCTCCTCCTCTCGGCTGTCAACACAGTGCGGGCTGGAAAAGAACAGTGGCAAGAGGCTTGCCCATGTGGGGATAAATATCAGCAGAGAAAGTACAGTGAGGAGCCAGCAAGCAGCAGGGAGAATGCTACTGCACACAACTGCACAGAACCGTGTCCCCAGGAGTAACCATGAACTGAAATCAGAGCCTGTTATTAATCTAGCTAGACACTGAGACCCAGTAGCTGGAGTAAATCAGATTCATCTCCTTCTCTTCAATGGATAGGAGCCAAGCAGATTCTTTTCTTCCCCTTTTCTTTTGAATGATAACCCAGGGGATATTTCTGTATGTTTGGGTAAACAAACTTACTGGTTTAAAACAAATAGAAGCAGGAGATCAAAAACATCAGGTTAATTTTGTCACTGAGTAACATCCTTTGTGATACAACACAATATGAGAAGAAAGACTTGGGTAATTCCTAGCCTGGGGGACTACAGTACTGGTGAAGCAAGCAGTCTGTTTCACACACCCCCACCCCACCTTGAGGATGGAAAGATTCTTTGAATACACTGGAAAAAAAAAAAAAAAACAGCTAAAAAGGGGTTAAAAGTGACTCTTTCTTTTCCACGAGGAGTTTTACAGAGCGCAGGACAAGTAAACAAAGTAAAAGAAGAAAAATCCCCTTACACTGGGACAAAACAGAAGGGAAAAAACATTCTATGTGATGTAGGAGAGCTAAGTTTTTATTTAAATATTCAGAAATTAATGAGAAGCAAAGCAGAGTTTCTGACTTACACTGTGGCTAAGGAGCCCATTCCTCCCTCCCAAACAACCACACTCAGCACCCTGAGAACACAGCAGGAGCCCAGGGAACCAGAGCTTTGATATTAAACTGCTAAACGCTCCTTACCTTTCCCAGCCTTGACGGCTCTGGTGTTCACCAAACCTCTTTGAAAAACCACATGCGAGAAGAAAAGAAGAGGGAAAAAAAAGGAAAAAAAAAAAAAAAGGAAAGAAGAGAAACAACAGAGATGATCCTTAAAAGCCAACAGCAACACATAGCAACTGCTACTCAAGTAGATCTTCCACGAGATGGAGACTTAAGGCACATTACGCTTGCCATGCCAAGGGAGATGATTTCAGAGACTTCTTAAAAAGACAGTGATTTGAGTTAAAAAAATGGAAATAAAACAAAACGTATCAGCGCTTTAAAGGTTAACATCCTCTGCTGAACAACATGCGTTTATCCAACCACATCCTAGAGTAGTTTTTTCAACCCTGAGACCAATGAGCACAGCTAAGAGGAGGGCCTTGGGATGGTGGAGAGGCTGAGTTACCCCCTCCTTTCTGCTTTGCCTCCTCTCCACCACCACCACCCCCTTTTTTTTTTTTTAGTTTAGTAAATTAATGCAGCAAGAAACTCCTAAGATCTGGCAAGCCCTAGCAGGGGAGAGAGGGCAGAGGGGAAATGAAATGCATTAAGAGGACACTGAGCCACTTCCTTTCCGAGCGCAATGGGAGTGCTTCCCAAGAAACTTCCCCTTCACTCCCCTCCACTCTGGCCCTGAGCAATGGGACATCTTCCCTACAGCAGCAATAACTTATTCGGGAGGAAAATAACCCAGGAAGCTGGAATCAACAGCAGCCAAACGGCAAGCAGGAAAGCAACACGACCGGGACTGCAGCACGGCTTCACACTGACAAATTCCTGTGGATGTAATTAGGAAGACACTCCGGCTAACAGCAGAGATTAGAGCCTCGGGTTGTTGAGGGTCGCCCCCCTCCCATGCAACCCCACCACCCCGATGGCCAATCTACACCCCCTGCATCTCTCCCACTCGCCAGCCTGATGTCCGGAGCGGGATCCCGCTGAAGGGAGATCTCAGTGCGGGAAGCCTGGTCCTCCGGCCCCGAGCAGCACTGCAGTGGCGGGGCACAGCGGAGAGGCGGGCCAAGCTAAGCCAAGGCTACGCCGGAGCGGAGCGGAGAGGAGCGGAGCCGCCGGCGGCCGCGGAGCGCCGATCACCGCCGCTGTCCGGGGTGCTGAGCCGAGCTCCGCTGAGCGCTGTCCTCGGTGCTGAGCGGGGCCGCCCTCTCTGCTGCTGTCCGGGGTGCTGAGGGAGCCGCCCCGGCCTTGCCCCCGGCCCAGCCTGTCTCGGGAGGGGTGGCTCGCTTCCCTCACCAATTCTCCCTAAGTGCCGGGTTACTTTATTGGCCAACCCCACCGGCCCACCCCTCGCGGAGTACAAAATAAACACCACAGCGAGAGCTGGAAAAATGTGCAACGTCAACGCGCTCGGAGTCTACGTGTGGGAGACGATCGTTTTCTTCAGGTAAGGCTCAGCTTTGCGGGAGGAGTGCGTGCACACCGGGCTGGACTTCCGTGCCCATCTCGAGCTTGGGGCACAGACCCCAGCACGGTCTCGGCCTTAAGACAGAATTGTTATGCCATTCTCGAGCTGCCTTTTCCCCTCCTTTCTGTTCCCCGAGATTAGATATCCCAGCTCCCCGGGTTCGGGACTTTCCGTAGCTTTGCGAGTTCCTCTGTTTAATTAGCACCGCAATCTCGCTAACCGCAGTGCTGAAAACACCGACCCCGGCTGGTTGCAAAGTGACAACTAGTGGTGGATGGGAATGCTGCACTTGAATTTGCCCGGGTAAATATCCCCACCTCACCCCCTCCCCATCCTAAGATTGCGGGTTCAGGTGAGTTCTGTGGGATGCTTTGGCTCCTCAGCTCTGTTATCTTGCGATATCGTGGGCTTCCCTTTCGAGGAGACCTCACCCTATCACCCCAGCTTGCTCTGCTTGCAGTCACTGAAAGCAAGGAAGTAATCATCTTCCTACCTCAACTTTGCTTTTCTTTCATGTTGTTTTTGACAACTTTCACTTGTGGAATCTAATCAAAAGCCAGAGGGGTCACTGGGAGTTTTAATCCAATTATACCTGTTATGGAGTAGCTGAATTTTGACTTTGTTTTAGGTGCATTCTGTTCCTCACTTAAGGGGTAAGGTAGCAGAAGAAGCAGTTTTACCCTTCAAGAATTGCTTCCACTCCACCTCTCCTTGCAATGCGTTTATGAAACAGACAAGGGAAAATATTGGAAGGGGAAAAACTCTTCCCATCTGCATGAATGGTGCAGCCTGCTGTATAGCAAGCGATAGGTGCCAGATGTATGCAACTGAAAAAAAAAAAAAGCTTTCATGACCTGAACTACTCATCAGTCTTAGATTTCATTTTAGTTACATGACTCTTGTTTCTACGTTTCTGACTTTTTTTCATAGTCTCATCTTACAGTTTTTAAAGGGCAAGAACAGACATTATTTGTATGTACATCACCGTAGTAATACTTCTTATTTTCCAAATAACACTAACATTCCTGCTGACACTGGACAGAGCTTTCTAGCTTGTGCTCCCTTTCTCTAAGAACACTAAAGTGTTTTCAAACATTAAAATCAGGATATCTCCCCTTCTCTTATGATTCCATAGGAAATCAAAGACAGCATGTATTCAAATCACTTAACAAAATTTATCTGTTAAACCAAGAAAGAAGTTCTGGAAATAAGTGAAGGTATATTCACGTATACCTTCTTATTATTCACTTATACCTTCTCATACCACTTATTAGTGAGAATATCTGAAAAGCAATGCACAACACTCAATATTTCAGAGCCATTCTTTCCCGTGTTATTCAGTCGCAAGTGAATAAGCAGCACTACAAAACACAGTGGGGTGAAATAAAAATATACATATCTATGCACAATGAAAACTCTTGATTAACATACAACGTTGAAGCAGAGATAAAAAGCAAGGTTAAACAGCACAAGTACTCTGGAATGCTCTCCAGAAAAGCTAGAATACAAAAGGGGGAGGAAGGGGAAAGAAAAGAAAAAAGAGTGCATTTCCAGACTTGGTTTTCCGATGGCTGTAATATTAAAGCCATATCTCCCTTGAACTACCTGCACAAATAAAATTGGTACATATTTGTTTTGCCAGTCCTGTTCTATGATGCACACTGTTATGCATCACTCTACACATCTGAGTACCCACAGATTGTCAGCTCAGTTAAAGTCCTAGACATTCAAAATCTCAGTAAAACAGCACATTCAGGTTCTAGTGTAAATGTTTATGCTGTTATAAATCATATATATGCATACGTATATACATCTACTCTGCATTTGACTGTCATATTGCATACAAAAGGTATGCAAGATGAAGCCCTCTTTGAATATCAAAGGTATGCAATATCAAGTCTAGTATACTTGAAATAAGTATTTAAGAAAATTTGATAGTGTTTAATTGCAGGAAGTCACAAAACCAAATTGTTCTCTGTACTGCAATCATTTTCCAAACAAGAACCAATTCAGTAATTCCTGCCTGAAACTGACTCTAAACAATGCTTTTCTTCCCACCCTCCATCCCCCTTCATGTTATGCCTTCCATTTATTGCAGGCCAAAAATCTACCAGCCTTTCTAGTCTGGGAATAGCTTTGCTATTTCAGTTTCAGTAAGAGAAGTTTATTCATTAATAGTCATTCATAAACTTAGCGTGCCAATTACTCAAGCACTCAGTCATGCATAATGTATTTTTTTTTAAAAAAAACAACACACATACAAGCTGATAATCCAATAATCCATAATAGAAGTATTCATTGCTTAAAATTACAGAGTATACCACACTTCATTGCCAGCCTGTTGAAAATATTCTGGAAAGAAAATCCATGCTAGTATATACACTACAAAAATAATAAAAGAAAAATCCGAAGTCCCAAAAGAAAATGCAATACAGCCAACACAAGAAGTCAGACTAGATCTGTAGATCTGTTGCTTAACAAAAGTGTCCTTTGCCAGGCTTTTAAAAAACAAGACCCCGTGGGAAAGAGTAACAGCTGGTGTGTGAATGCAAACATTATGGTATTGCCAATGTAATATTTGTTTCTGTTACAGCCGGGGTGTTTTAGAAGGAATTTGCCATAAGCAGCTTATTCCAACACTCCTTTCTTTATGGAGAACATTTCCCCTTTTGCTACCTGTCTTCACAGACTGCAGCCACATAGCTATGACTAAGACATTTACCAACAACCTGGGTAGAGATAGGGATGGAAGCTGGGTTGGAGTGGGAGGAGAAACGGGTCCTCTGATACTCAGACTGCTTTACCAATTCTTCCTTACACATCTCTGGAGGACAAAATAATATTTCTTGAAAATAATAATGGATTGGACAATATTTACACAGGTTCTTCCATATGCCCTCCTTACATCTGTGGAGATGCATATAAATATTCTCCCAAGGTCTAACTACGTACACTACATCTTCGTACCCAGTTCAGTTGGGAATTCCTTCATGTAGAGCAAAACACTGCCCATGCCCTGTGATGATTTTACCTGGACTCTTTGCTCTGTCATAGCCTTTTAATGGCTGTAGTGACCCAGAAACACTGCTGCAGAAGCCTGAGGTAAAAAAGATAAAAGATGGTCAAGAACTCGCACTTTACCCAAGCGGACACTGTCCTGTGAGGCTCTGAAGTGGTTTGTGCCTCATTCTTACCCCTAATCGCTCTTCTGTATGTCAGGAACCAGAAGCATGACCTTCATCTAACCAAAATGAGTTAGCTCCTTCTGGGTAGGGATCAATCAGCTAGCAGGAGTGATTCAAGGCCACTGCTCTGAGAGATTCACAGGCTCAGACACTATTGGACTGCACTACTAGACTTTTCCTATTCCCTTTGGTCAGTAACAGAGCTCTTCAATTTCAGCTTTTAAAATAAGAAGATACTATTGCAATACTATTCTTACCTTTAGAAGAAAAAAAAAAAAACTGTTTTGCTTTTCACAAAGTAGACTTTCAAGTAAAATAGGTAATTTGAGATGTCCCGATTTCAGCTCCTTGAAAATGCAACAAAATGGAAGGCAGGGGAAGAAAAGGACAATGTGTATGCTTTTCCAAACCTTCTGCTATACCTCTGCAGTGCTAGATAGCACTATAGCACTAGATAGCACTGCAGAGATACCCGTGAATGAAACATTAACCAGAGACTGACAGAACTGCAAGCTAAGCAATGTAACAAATATTGTTAGTAGATAAAGAGTGGTTTATTCACACTAAAGTCTCCTAGAAGTTGTGCTTTTGACCTGTTATGCCTCTTCTCTGAGGCTGTCAGCTACTCCATGAAATAAAAATGATTGAGCAGAGCCTTAGACTAGGCAGCTCTAAGGATACTCTTTAGCTTCTTTGATCTGCAACCTATGATAGCCCCATTAGAGACCCTGCTAAAACAGTTACCTATTCAAGGTTGGAAAACACGATGAGGTAGATAATTTTACCTAGAAGACCTTATGAATCATTCAACAAAGGAAGATAAATTTGTCATCTCACAATAGGTGCAAAATATTTGGGACTCTGCCTCCCACAGGGATTTTATACACATTTCCATCCATCCATAACAATTCACTCACAAGTAAGACAAATTAAAATATGTGAAATATTTTCTAACTCACAGTTTGATCTTAACTTTTCCATCCAATCAGCTGGCTTAAAGAGCCCAAGACCTGCTCTCAGCACAAAAGAAAGGCTCCACATGTGTAAACAGAAACTTTCCCCTTTTACATTGGATGCAATGAGCAGGAGAACAGTAGATAAGCAAGGTGATTAACAAACACATCACCAAAAAAGATGCTGTCTCTCATGCATTAAAAAAATATCCTACAGCTCTGGGGCACTAGTGCTGTGCAGAATTTAGATAATGTAGACTAGTTGTCCACTCCTACTCCTGCTGAAAATTACACTACTCTGCAGAGAGTCTCATTGGCAGAACGTACCTTTACTCTTCAAATACACGATGGGAGATGCTTCTGGAAAGAGATCTATACATAGAGGGAATAGTACACATTGGGGCATTCCATCACATGAATCCTCTACAAAGAATTCCTTTAAGAACAAGGCTTTGTGCATGTGATTTTGGCCCTCCTCTCACTCCTCTCATGAAAGAGATGTTGGAGATACTTTGCTTGTATGAAGCAAGTCAGTAAAGAGCCTTCGACACTGTTTTAAGTGTCTCAGATTTGATAGCAGAGACTAAAGGCTAACGCCTTCATTCCGTTACCCACCAAGTGACTCAAGTCAAAAAGGATAGCACTTGTAAGCAGCAGCACGCAGCAATTCTTCTGTTCTTGAGCAAACACTTCCCTTAGTTAGATGAATTTTTTTTAGCCAACAGACCCTTAGAAGACAATCTGAGCAGAAAAGGATTCCAGCATCTGAATTAGGATGATAATGCGTCCAAGATTAAATTACTTTATTATTCCAACACTGACCAATGATCTGTGATAGAAAACCAGCAGAGAAGCCTGTTCTCATTTCATTCTAACACGCAGGTTAAAAGGGCTCTCCAAATTTCAGTATTAAGAACAAGATGTCAGACCACCTAATGAATATAACTGCTATTTAGTTACTGATGAAAGACAAAGGTTTTAAGAAATAAATCATGCTTTGAAATCACAACATCTAAATCAGAAGCACAACAACTAAGTCAAATGACCTAATTCTATTCACGGAGTTTCACCTGCTCATTCTCTTTAACTCTGGAGTTTCTCTGAGAATGCTGGAGTGACTAGCATTAAGACAGATAGAAATCAAAAGGCACTTCCAGTTTATTTGTCTGTATCAGCTCTCAATGTTGTGACACATTATATCAGGGCAACTCTATTTCCAGTAAATTACCCTTTTGGTTGGCTATTGTCTTGCATACTGTCTACTGACCTTTGCCTATCAGCAAAGGCAGAATGATTTCTATTCTTATGAAGAGTATGGTTACACTTGTGCACCCCACACTACCTTTCAAGAAAAATGGTTCATTACGTTCATTACACACTAACAAAAAGAATAATAGTTTCTGCATATCCTCCCCACCATGTTTTGATTCACCAGCTTTGATAAAAAAACAAAATCCAAATGCTTCTCAGAACCTTATTTTGGAGGAAGAGGGAAAGCTGCTAACACTCGTGGTCTTGGAATAAATGGAGCACAGAGGAAGCTGTGAAAGGTGCTTTGATGCGAGGCACAGGAAGGATCATTAGCAGCCATGAGCAGAGATGCTTCATCACCATGCTGTCTGGCTGTTGCCTTCTAGATCTACTTGCACAGCTCAGAAAAGAGCAACTTTTCCATTGCACTCAACTTTAAATATTGCTAATTCAACAGGTCACCTTTCCTGCAAAACAGCAAAAAAGAATTCACCTCTCCTTTCTTTCCTCTTCCTTTCCCCAAATTATTCAAACAATTTACATTTGCATTTACGAAGCCAAACAACAGAGAGCATCTCCCTTGCGGGGAAAAGATTTACATTGGTATCTCTTAGCTATGATGACTGCTTGGTGCAAAATAACGTAGCCCCCATAACCTCTTGGGAAGCTGTCAATTTGCTCTAGCTGATCTGGTCTTGGAGGTCTGCATGCTTCGATCCCAGTGGTGCTATGGATTAGATATACACCTCCCAGCTGCTGCTAAATCTCTACGGATACTTCAGGAGATCAATGCTCAAAAAATGAAGAAAGAGAAATGTAGTTTTTGTGCCTCTCAGTAGGGCCAAAGCACAGAGAAATCTCGCAGAGAACAGAAATAGATGGAGACAGATGCACCCATCATTTATACGTGCTGAGCACACCCCATTATGCAGACAATTATTTCATCCATATAATGCACCATGGTAAGCTGCTGATTTGGGGACTGCACCACATCTGGCTGCTACATAGACACAGTTGGCATTCTGTAAATACATCTCTGTTGGATTTAAGTACTAGCTGAGAAAAACAGGAGAAATCTTAATTTAACAAACCCCATGATTTTGAGGGGGAGGGGGAAAACGAAAGTGTTCTGCACCTGCTTTCCTTTTCATTTCTCCCTTTACCATCCTTCCACTGTGGCTCACAGCTCACTAGTGGAAGAAAAAAAAAAGGAAAAAAGAAAAGAAAACAAATGCCTTAGCAGACAGCCAAGGAACTCCGCTGTTTTTATCAGTGCCTCATTGTAGGGTGGGAAAAAAGGGGGGGAAGCCACTAAGAGGCTGCCAAGACAAGGAGTGTCGCATGCACAGAACTGCAGGGCTTGCAGTGCAATCAATCATCACATGTGCTGCCTTCAGCTGAACGCCCACAGCAGCTCCCAACACGCCTGCCCTCTGACCACGCAGCCAGAATGCGGATCCTGTCCCCCAGCCGAGGCAAGGCTGAAGCAAACAAACACACAAATCAATGTGTAACAGCTGTGATCAATGGTGGATCGGACTGCTATCACACGCGTCTGTTTCGGCAGCGAAATCAGCGAGCCAGAAATTGGGCAGGAAACCCGATAGAATCCATCACTTATCCTCTTTACTTGATTTCCTTTGGAAGTTTTGTTTGCTTTTTCATTTTGGATGATGTGGGTAAAAAGATGCTTTGTGCAAACCCCCAAGGAGTGCAACCACCTCCTCCCCTCACTTACTGAGGAGGTATAAACCTGAAAGCAGGTAAGGGTCAGCTGCTATCAGCACTCTTAAAAACAATTCTTAGCTCTAAATGTCCCTGTTGGTGACAAGGACCCCTAGGTAAGATGGGCAGAAATTTAGCCATCACAGTAAGATCTGTGCGACACACGCATTACTGCAGCTGGGAGCAGGAAAGTAAGATGCTCTGAATTCTGAAGTGAGGCAGCTTTCTCTTATCTTGTAAGAACTGCAAAGACAGAGGGTGGACAAGAAAGTGACTTTTCATGGGTTATCTTTACTATCTTGTCTCTCTGTTGACTCCCACTGCTTTTCCTCTGTAGAAATATTGTTGAGCCAGGCAACTGCTCCTGGCATACCCCACTTACTCAGACAGAGATCATCCTCCCGCACCAGAGCTCCCAAGATCTGACCTACAAACCAAAACGCATGCATCCCACTCCTTTTTCTGCCCCATGCAGCTGTGAATCACAAGTGTTCTCCAGCTTCCAGCCCCATCCATTGCACCATTCCAGCCACCATGACACAGGGCTGTGGGTTTAGAAATCAGCCACTGACAAAGTACAAACCCCATCAAACATGGCTTGCTCTCTTGCATTAATGTGGGACCTGCAGCATTGCCAGGACTGGAAACACAGGGTTTTTTGGTCAGGGAGCTGAAGAACCCAGTCAGAGGGCAGCCAGGAAGGAAGAAGAGCCCACCAAGGCTGGAGTCCCAGAGTTTAGCTGTTTGTTCCAGAAGTTACATTACATTATAGATCATGAATAAGCTGATAAATTACACCAGAAATCAAAGACGACACAGAGGGAAAATTTCTCCCCTGCTGCCCTTACAGGGCAGGGCATTTGCTTCACGTCTGCGTCCCTAAAGCTATGCCAATCAAGCCACACTTTGCCTACAATGCTTTTGGACACAAAAACAACAATTAGTTCTATCAGAAGGAGACAAAATGAGTTCTCTTCTCCCTCATCTTACACAACACAAGATATGTATGTCAGAGAACCCAAGCTGTACGCAGGGCACACAGTTTTGTAGGTAGGCCATGTGTTAGCTCAGGTTCCTTCTGCAAAGATCTGTAATAAAGTTTCAGAAAATAAAACCCCCCAACACTCAGCTCTGGATGTTAAATCCCTTCAAAAAGGGTTCTATTCATACGCCTCCAATTTATTACGAATGAAAATGGCACTTGCAACGTTCTTATTCGCTCATAACAAGCAGCATAAATCCTTAAACTAAAACTAATTTTTAACAAGCTGCCGTAGCAAAGTATTTGAACTGATGAAAATGCGACTGATAGCGCGACTGCAGAGCTATAGATAGAAGAGCATCCGTGACTTCTCGTAATTCTCTGACACTTGTCTGGTCTGTGATCTAAAACCTTCTGACGTCAATAGAGGTTCCCACTGCAGCTCTCCATCCTAACGTTAAATCAAGAACGCATCAACGAAGAGAGTATTACCACCTAGAATGTGAAATCTTTTCTTGTAAAGACATTTCTCTCCTTTATTTACCACATTCAGGACGGTGGTTTATGCATAACTTTATACATCTGACTAGTCCCCTTGACTTTAAAGGGAATATTCAGTGTGCATGAGGCTAGACACATGCTTTTGTCTTCACAGGGTCTTTTTTCCTTTGTTTTTCTATGAAGCTGCAATTAAAAGTCCTTTTTAAAACCCTTCAGTATACGCGCATGTAAAATTCAGGGCTGGTGTTTGCTGGATTTATTTCACACCTCGTTAAAATCTGAGCGTTGATTTGTGATCCTCCACTCTTTATGAGGTATGTTTTCAAACCTTTCTCAGTGGTTTCAGTTTATGCACGTCCAGAAGGTCAGTACTTGTGCTCTAAGAAATGTGCTCTCTCCTGGAGAGAGATTTTAGTTGAGAACAGCACCAGAGAGAATGCCTCTGGCTTCAGAACAATGAATTTAAAGTACTCCTTGAGGGAGAGAGGAAAGAAGAGAAGGAAAAGAAAAAAAAAAACCCCACACCTCCATGAAGCAGCATAAAGAAAATGGGTTTAGCTTGAAATACTAGCCCCTGAAAGCTTTAGCTGTAATAAATGAATGAAGACAAAGGCTGAACAAACCTTCTCTGATGGCTGCCTGTGGCACATCTGGAAGCCACAAGATAGCAGGGAGAGCAGTGCTGCAAGGGTGCAAGGGCAGTGGCTCTGTGACTAGTAGAAGGAGCTGTGACTGTGCAGGAGAGTTTGAGTAGCAGTCCTTGGAAGAGCAGGGATCTTGCATGCAACTGAAAGTTGTTCCCAGGCAAATGTTTGCTCTCAGTGAGCTCTTTCCATCTCAACTATATACAGCACAGATTTCTTTTGCCCCCTAGCTGGTTGCATAGTCATTTATTACTTTTTATTATTATTGCTCTGTCCAGGCAGTGTCAGCAATTGTTCCAAGCGCTGGTGTCTTTCCATAGAGTTAATCAGTGTAATTGGGATGCTTTATAGCTCTAGACAGGATGTTTTGCCATATGGGGTAGGAGCCATGGGCTGCAGGAAAGTAGCAGTGGAATAAGGAGACACACAAATGCTGCAGTCTGACAAAGATTCTCTGACTCCACTAAAGTTGTCACAGATTCCCTTGGCTGGGAATGATCATCAAGGGTTAATTTGCTGAAGGCTGCAGAATAGTGCCTCCCAGCTCCTCTGCTCCTGTACAGCCACAGAGACAAGTGGTAAAACAGTGTGTGGGACCTTTAACCCAGAGGATCCCTAACTGCTCGCAAAACTTTAACTGATTGCATCCTGCGGCTACTGCAATGCAGCTACTTCTGGTGCAAAAGCTGGAATTGGTTTAAACAGCTCACAGCAACCAAGTACAACCACCCAGGATGGAGACAGCAATATTTCACAAAGCTTCCTTTCTCTTCCCTGCCTCCCTCTTTCCCCTATAAAAAATAATATTAAATAAATAATAACCAAGCAGATCACCGCATAGCTTACTGCCCATTTCTTTTTCAGGGTGAAACCTCATACGTTCTCAAATTCTGTATCTCACCAGTCTTGCTGTACATTGCTATCTTCCTGACCTGCCCCAAGGTCCAAGTCTGTTCCGTGCCTCACAGAGGTTCTCAAATAGCAGTCCCCCTCCTCCCAAAAAGCCAAAAAACAATCAAATCCCAATTCTTTCCCCCCTCAACCCCAGCAGCACAGCTCACATCTGCGCAGCGTGGCCTCTAACCTCCAGCAGCTGAGCACGGCCACATGGATTGCAGTGAGTGCATCTGTAGTGCTCAGAGCTCCTTCAGCTCTGCACTACATCACGCCAAAACCAGCCCCAGGGCTCATTTGTCCCCCCACACCTCCTCTCCTTCCATCCTGTCCATCTCTACCGCTGCAGGCTTCAGAGGCAACATGACAGAGAAGAACACGCAGAAAATGAGATTCATCCTTTTTAATTGAATTGTATATCAATATTGATTGTGCTATTCATTTTGATAGTAAATCTAATTATTTTTTAAAAAAGTCAGCTTGCAGTCTCTGGCAAGCACTCCCAGGCCAGCGTCTGGCAGCGCTCCCCTCAAGATAACACATCGACGTGCAGTCAGAAATAGCAGTCTGGGTGCGGGGTTTAGGACTGCCCCTTCCACCCCTTGCCGGGAAAGCTCTCATCTGTCTGTCCGTCTGTCCTTCCCCCCCCTCCCTCCAGCTGCTGAGGACAAGATGAACAGCCCTAGAGGCAGGCTGAACGCAGGTTGGGCTGCGCTGAGCTCCAGTTTCTGCGGCCTGAGAGGTCTCAGGGGTGGGGAGACAGCTCAGAAAGCCCAGGGGAGCAGAGTGGGATGGAAAGCGCTGGTGGCCGTGCTGGTGCGTGGCCTCACCGAGTTCCCGCAAAGCCCCTTCCCATGGGAGAGTTGCCATGGGTACGGCAGCTCTCGCTAGTTAATCATGGACAAGGCACTGCATTGCTGTGCCCAACCGCCTGACGTTCTCCTTGCGGCTGTGCCTCTCCGCAGCGCCTGCCGGAGTCAATAAAACCGCTGAGTTCCTGGTCCGTGATGCAGGTAGAAGTTGCTGGCTCCTCTGCAGCGCTCGATCCGAGCACCCACCATTTCCAGGTGTCTTTAGGACCACCTGAGTTTTCTTTTCAAGACTAAATGCATCCAAACAGCGTCATCAACAACCTTCTCCCCTTCCACCTCTGCTCTGCAGAGTAGTGGGGGGCTGCTCTTTCACCTCGCCCCAACTTCTTCGGCTGCAGTGCCGGGACCACTCAGATTCAGCAGGCAGCACCATCAACTTCAGCACAGGAGGAAAGTACTTGGATTTAAATTCCCAAGAGAACAGTTTCCACCAGGATCTTAACTGGCCCAACTCACCTACTTCGGCTTACAGAGGGGTGATGCTGTCAGCATGTAAAGTGGCAAAAAAAAAAAAAAAAAAGAAGAAAAAAAAAAGACCCACCACCAAGAGCACACGGCACATCAGCAGACAGGTGCTGTGTTTTACCCTCACAGCCACACAGTGTGTCACAAATAACCCCCCTCATCCTTGGGAGAGAGGAAAGGAAAAACAGATGTCCCCATCCCAGTGCTCACAATCAAATCAAACAATCCACCCAGGGACAAACCGGGATGTTCTCCAGCCTGGGAAGAGGCTTGTGGAGGTGTCAGCACTGCAGGGCCAAGCCACGGCCAGCTCCACGTGCGTCCAAGTGAACAGGGCAAAGGCTGAGACCCAAAGCTGTGCAGCTGCAGCGCTGCTGTGTCAGAGCTAACAAGCACAGACAGCAATTTCCTTCTGCTGCATACCAAGCCCCCCCAAACACAGAAACAGCACGTGCCATGAAACTTGCATCATGAAGCAGATATTCTAGGCTGAAATCTAGCTGTACTGAGTTACTTCAGTAGCACCTAGACCTAAATCTGCAGTGACTGGAGACATGAGTAATCCCTATGAGAGCTGTGTTGTGTCCTGAAGGTCCTAAACCAGGGGTGCAAGCCCAGGATGTGGGGAACAAGCTGGAGCTTGGGGTAAACAATCAGGTATCTTCCATTCCATCAACCTGCAGAGAGTCCAACCAGAGCAATAAACCCAGCACACGTCTCCTGAGCCACAGACATTGCACCATTTACCCTCACAGGTACCTGATCCTTCCTCTCTTCTCAGAGATACAGTTCCTCTGCAAACACTTGTTTTGCAATAGTTTGTGCTTTTGCTGCCAGACAGGGTTTTTTTTTTTCCCTCCTCAGAATTAAAGATTAACAATTAAATTATTTGACAGGGGAATAGAGGCCCTGTGCTAATTAAATTCCTTGGTCTCTCCTCCTTGCAGAGAAAAAAAAAAAAAAATTGATAGCTCTCAGTATCAGCATTCAACCAGAACAGGGCAATGTGTGATGTCGGAGTTAATTAGATGGGCGGCCATGGGCACGGTTAAAAAAAAAAAAAAAAGAAAAAAAAATTAAAATATTTCACGAGGGACATACAAATGTTGGGGGGAAGGAAGGAAACAGCCAACCGGGGAGCTGGGAGCTGAGCAAGTTGGCATGCCCGACTGCAGCAGGCCCACCTCCTAAGCCAAATATCTGTTTATAAGAATATTTCGTCTGTGTAGCTGAAACAACAACGCAGAGAGACAAAGCCAACAGTGCTCGCGTAGGCTGGGAGAAAGCAGTAACAGGTTTCCTGCAGAGCCTGACTGTTCCATTTTAAGGAATGCAATTCTTCAATGTCCTGAGCAGTCCAGTGGTACAACCACCAGCTTCAACTCTCACGTGCCCGCTGTTGGGCAGAGCTCCCGCGGGGTTGCTGCTGGCTGCACACACACCAGCTCTAATACCACAAACATCATGCCTGCTCGCTGTCCCCGTGATGCAATCCTTTCTGTTGTTGTTACTGTGGTGATTGCGTGATGGCACTTTCTCAGCCAGATCCACTAGGGATTGCACCACTGTAAATAAGATTATCCGCTGTCTGGCTGCTGATAAAATGCACCAAGGCACTCAGCTCAGGCAACACTCCTGCACCAATGCAAGCTTCTTCCTCTGTGTTTTTGCTACGTTTTGCCTCTTCTTGTTTATTTGGAGAGTATTTTTTCCTCTCTCAACAACAACCCACTGTAAAGTTCCAGTTCTCTTTCATCATCAGGAATTTCCTAATCACTGAGATTTCCATCTCCTCATCTCGGTCGGGCCAGGAGATGAGCAGTTCTGCGGGACTTCCAAGGGCGCTTCTGCATGAACTAACAGATGGAGAAAGTCCCAGAAAGCTCCCAGGGGAGCACGCAGCCAGGACAGATCTGGAGGAGAATAGGAACTGAAGGCTTTTTGGGTGCAGCCTGAGCTGCGCTGTTACAGTAGAGCTGTAAATCTCAGCTGTCACACTCAGAGCGAAAATTTCAGGGCTGTGTTAGGTACATCTCATCCCTAGAAATCATGGTGGGGTGGGCCAGCCTCTCTGTTTTAAATCATTATTGCTGACCTTGAATGTAGATGCACCTGCTGCTGGAAATGTTTTGTTATTTCCTCATCCTTTACTTTCTTGTCAAGTTGGGGGAGAAGTCGTTACCCCTAGTTTTAGGAAAACATTAAGTAATCAAATGCAAACAGGACAAAACTCAGGACTAATCATTGCTAGGTCACCCTGGTACAACACACACAAGTCAACAGAGCTCCTGAAACACACACCAGGAGGCGCGAAACCATTGCTGGCAGTTCCAGCACATCCCCAGTGGATGGGCACAAAGCTGCAAAAAGCAATGGGACTATGAGAGGGTGATCCTCACCCAGGCATCACATTTATTAGACATACACTTCCATGCAGTAAATGAGCCTATGAAATTAATTCTACTCGCAACTTGCAGATAGAATCAGAAAATGGCAACCAAGAAGTATCAGCAGACTTGTTCACTGGAAGCAGCATCAAGACATTCAGCATGGGCTCTCACACTGAGTTTACAGAAGAGCTGAACACCCATTTCTGTGCTCTTCCATCTCATTTTTTAAAACAAATGCCACAGGAATTGCAGGTTTTAGGTTTTTTGGGGTTTTTTTTTGCGCTTAAAGGTTATTAAATCTGTAATGTTTCTTTCTGTTCCCCACCCCCACTTTTCCACTTCCATCATTCCTCCAGCCTAGAGTTAATGAGAAGAAATCAGTGTATTGCACTATCTGGCATCTTGCTGCTGAAGTGGCAGGACTCTTTGGTTACCAAGTCATTTGCTGCTTAATTGAAATCTTTTCTCTGGACTCATTGCCATGCAGGCACTCTATTGGAATGCAGCATTCAAGCCCAGTATTGATCGTCCTCCCAGACCCAGCTTTCCTCCTATATGTTTGCAAATCAATTGCACCAGATTGTTTTCCTTCTTAAAAAAAATAAATAAATAAAAATAAAATAATCACCCACCCCCCATCCCCATTTATCCCCGGAACGCACTGCCTGGGCTTTGCATCAGCCCTTAGAGCAGAGATGGGGATGAGTAATGCCATGTGGCAATAGTAAAAGCTAGAGCCCCACTTTGTCACATCAACTCTCCGCATGAGTGTGTAGAAGCTAAGCTCAGATAAGGTTCAGTCTGAAAATAAACTGTGAAGACACAATGGTAAATGAAATCCTAGCTTTAGACTCTCACTGGAGACTACCTAGAAATTATCTTCCCTTATAGCAGAGAACAGTGAAGAGGGTAGTGGTCAGAGAACCCTAACAGTTGCAGCTTGTGAGAAGTCAGCCTGCATTTGTGGGTTGGCAAGTCACCATCTGCTAATACTGGAGAAGAGAGTCAGTGCAACACATATTGCTACTGACACCCAATTTAGAACTTGGTGGTTCAAAACGCTCTTGTCAAGGCTCACCTAGACAACATTTGCATCCTGAGCTTCAGCCCACTGGCATTGTACGAACAGGTCTGAGAGCTGAGTCACGTTAATGCCATACACAGAAACTATCTCCAAATTCCTTTGGTGGATCTCACGTCAGAACTTAGCACTACACTGCTGAGAGGCAGTGGGCCTGACTTCTGCAGTCTCCTCAGTGAATGAGAAAACATTTCCCAAAGTGATGCCCTCGTGCCACAAGAAGACTGTAAGATGATGCCCCACATGTAGTCAGAAGGCACATGGGCAGCCTTTGTCAGGCTTCTAGAGGAGAAGGTTTTCACCTTTTTAAGAGATAAATTAGGAACTTCTCTCCTTCTGCCCTTGAGGCTACATATCTTCCTAAAAGATTTTGTTTTCTTCCATCCTCAGCCCCAAATAAGCATAATTTCAGAATCAGATTCCATACAACTCCCAGTCCAGAGACTGTGTTTCCATATCCAATAGCAAACGCTGACCTGAGCAGGAAGCAGGAGGCAAACACATCTATCCCCTCCAGTCCCAAATGCTCTGCAGGAGATATGAAATCATACGACATTCATTTACACTTCATATTCCAGATTGCTCCAATCCTACCTGCCTTTGGAAAATTAGACTGGGTAACAAATACATTCCTTGCTATTTGCAGTGTAATTAAGCAGTAATTGCCGCCTAAGGCTAATCTCAGAGTGTATTTTTCCTGTGGAGCTCAGTGCCAGAGTTCACATTTGTAATTTAGCGGCATGCCAAGGAGCCGTACCTAAACTCACAAAAGGATTTTCTCCACTCATCATCTCTCTCCTACTTTGGTGGCAGCTGGGATTCTATATTCAGAGATGTTTGGGCTGGGCAAACAAATTAGCAGAGACCAGCCTCGTTAGGAAGCCATGTGGGCACCCATCCTACCTCACTACAGGAGTAAGAGGCTGACTGCTCTGTTTCTGGACCCCAAACCCTCTCCAGTATGGGATATGCATTAAAATCTCCTCTTTCTTACTCACACAGCCTGGCAGCCTCCAAAGAAGCTGAAGCAGCAGCACGATCTGCCCCCAAGCCCATGTCTCCTTCTGATTTCTTGGATAAGCTGATGGGGCGGACTTCAGGATATGATGCCAGGATCAGGCCGAATTTCAAAGGTATGCAAAAAAAAACCAAAACCAACATAACAACACTTTTGTGGATTTGTTTCATTTTGTGGCTGCAGACTGCATGAATACCTCACTAATTGAATAAGGAACATGACGTATCTTTATGCTGAGATGGAATAAGTATGATAATGAGAATTTGGCACATGGGTGTCCTGTGCATGTCGGGAAAGGCATCTCATTTCCACTCAGAATGAAAACAATCTTTTAACAACTTCGCATACAGTAAGCATACTTAGATATCAACACAGAAAGAACTCAGGGATCCTGCCAGTCCAGGCAGTGACCAGCAGGGAGCTGAACCTCTTGCAGGTTAGGAGAAAAACTGGCACCTTCTGCGATGTGCCCTTCCTACACCTAGTGAATCCAGAAGGAATCCCTCCCATCAGCTCCAGATTTCAGCCAGATTTCAGGGACAGCACTCTGCAATGCTCATTTCTTACATTTTATTTTGTTTCTTACCACCAAACCCTCTTGCTTCAGAGGAGCCACTGGCCACGCTAACACAGGATTCCCAGGAACCATTAATCATGGTGACAGCACCTGCCATCCAGCTTCAAACAATACGCCCCAGCCTGGGCTTTTAAACTCAAAGCAGGATGGGAAGCTCATGCCCTAGTAATCAGCCAGGCAACAGAAAGCATCGTCTGAAACACAAAGAGTTAAAAATAGTTTGAAAACCGTTCTGTTACTAAAATATGCACACACACAAAAGAAATTAAACTTTAATATTTAATGAAGTGTGTACATTATCTTCCTGCTGAAGGCATCTGTATTGCAATTTTGTTTGAGATAATTTAATTTCAGTTTTATTTCTGTGAACTACACCTTCCCTACAGGGCAGTTTTGCTGGCTTAGCCTCCCACACATAAATCAAGCTCCAATTTACATGGGACACATAGGAGGTGTTTTACAGAGCTTGGGGTTGCAGCTCTCAAAGCACATCATTAAAATTAACCATCAATAACTCATACAGGCATCTTGATGGCTTAGATCTAAATGAAAATAATACCAAAGATCCCTATCAGATTGATTTTTGGGGAGAGGAAGATTAACAAAAAGACTGCATTTTCCATAAGTACTGGGAAGGCTGAACTTTGCTGTGGATTCACATTTTGAGAACTAAGGAAAGAGCAACCAGGCTTTTTGTTAAGACGGAGGATGAAGTCCTAGAGAAGGCTCAGGGGAGACCCTACAGCTCTCTACAGCTACCTGAAAGGAGGTTGTGATGAGGTGGGGTCAGCCTCCTCTCCCATGTAACTAGCAATACAACTAGAGGGAGTGGTCTCAAGTTGCGTCAGAGGAGATTCACGTTGGATGTTGAGAAAAATCTCTCCACCCTAAGAGTGGGCAGGTGCTGAAACAGGCTGCCTGGGGAGGTGGGGGAGTCACCAACCCTGGAGGTGTTCAAGAATCGTTTAGATGTGGTACTAACGGACACGGTTTAATGGGGAAATATTGGTGGTAGACGGACGGTTGGACAGGATGATCTTGGTGGTCTTTTCCAACTTCGGTGATTCTATGATTCTAAGTCTGTAACTCAGGCAGAAATGAGTTGGACCCAAGGGGTGTGAGACAAAGGACAAGGGCTGTAATAGCCTTAACCCCACTGCTGGAAATCTGAACGGCTTCACAACCACATCCCACTGCAGTGGGGGCATGTCTCAGCTGCAGGCAGGGAAGCTTCTAGAGCCTAATAAAAACCTGTCTAAAAAAAAAAAGAAGAATAGTCCAACCTGTAGAGTGCTCACAGTGAATGCAGCACAAAGAGCACAGTGCTGAGGGAGAGTGGTACTGCCCCAAGGAGGGAGCCAGCCCCATAGAATCATTAAGGTTGGAGAAGACCACTAAGATCACCAAGTCCAACTCCAACCCATCCCCAATGACCATGTCCCTCATCTCCACAGTTCTCGAACACCTCCAGGGATGGTGACTCCATCACCTCCCTGGGCAGCCTGTGCCAGTGCATCTTGTCTCATTCTGAGAAGAAATTTTTCTTAACATCCATGCACTGGACTGAGTTCAGCCCATGCTCAGACTCACTGAAGCACACCAGCACATGAACAGGATGAGCATGGCCAAAATCTTCCGTGCATATCAGAGGCACAAGCATATGCGTTCGTTTAGGATGTTAGCTCAGCAGTTTGCTTATGCTGTGGCCTTTAGGAATGGAAACCACATGTATGTTGAATTTCTATAGTTCACAAGCTGGATGCAGAGAAGCAACCTCTTCCTCCTGAGCATTACAGAAGGCATAAGACAAGTGCTAAATCCTGGTCAGATGTTCACTTTCAGCTGCTGGATAAGCTGCCAGCAGAAGAGTTGATTAGCTCCAGATCCCTATTATACAGGCTCATTAAAACCAGGCCTGTGAGCCACAAGCCAGTTGGATAGGAGGGACAGCAAACAGGGGAAGAAGAAAAAGACACCATTTTGTATCTGATATTTCAGTGCATGCTTGTGTTTAACTGTCTGGAGAAGGAGCTGAGCAGATTGCACAGCCTGGGAGCTGCTGCTGAGCTGGCAATGGGCTGTCTGGGAGCTGGTTAGACAGAAACCTGCTCGGGTTGCCTGGGACTCATACCAAGAAAATCCCAGGCTATGAAAACCATTGCTGTAACATGACTGCAGCCTCAGTCCTACAAAGGATGGACACAAAGTTTTAAACGAGGCCAAAGCAGGAGATGAGGGAAGGAAAACAGAGGAGCAAACCAAGCTCCAAGCATGCCGTTCATTTCCATGCAAGAGGAAGTTTGAACTGATTATGGGCACTAGCGTCTTGTTAAAGCTGCTCTCCCGCTCCCCAGAAGTATTTCATCTGACAGCTGCCAGACTGCAGATGTGGCCTCAGAAGGCAAGCATCACTCCCCAAGCACGGCACAGCCATCAGGCAGTGTTTGAGATGCAGACACCATCCCAGTGAAGGAGGGATGAAGAATCTAAAAATCCACACTTGCAATTTCCACAGATCTATTTCCTCCCAGAAGCATATCTCAGGGACGATGAAAGATGAATTCACCCAGTGTTAAACAGGGACTTTTGTTCCTGGGGTGTCTGCTTTCCATGCAGGCACCTTTCCCCACCATGCTCAGGGCAGCACCAGCAGCAGCTCCCTGGGCAGCCCCCAGGGCAGGAGCCCCTTTTGCTTCTCCCCTCCCCTTGTTAAAGCTCTACAGAAATCCTGCCACATGAGTAAATCACTGCTGTTCCAGGCACAGGAGGCAAGATATTGCTCTACTTTCAAAGTATTCTCTAGCTTTTTTGATTTGTGCTGCACCACAGCTCTCAGTATCTTCCTAGGTCCAAATGCAGTATTTCCACCTCAGACTCACCAGGTGATATTGTTATTCACATTTATTAATACCCATACCAAACAGACTGATATCCCCCAAACCCTTTCAAACCACAGTATTTTCATCCTTTATATCCCCTAGCTGTCCCTTTCACTTTTCTAATATGAACAGGTTAAGCAAAGCTTCATTCTAAAAGCAAACTCAAGAAAGGCACAACCCAAAACCTGGCATTGCCTTCTCCCAAAACAGGATACAGCCAAAAAACTTCTGCTGGCATACCCTGGCAGTCTTCCATCCAGCTGTGAGCATCAGCAAACATGACAATTACCATGTAGGATATTAGCTCCACTGCCCCACCTGAGCCCTACGGCATACTGCCTAGTCCTCCACCAGCTCTATGAGGAGCCTAGGGTCCTAATCCAGACATTCAAAGGCTTTTAAAAAAAGAAAGGAAGAAAGAAAAACAATACAGCTCTAAACACCAGAGCCCTTCAGTATTCTCTTGGCTCTTTCCAATGCCATCACGTTCAAGGTGAGCTTGGCACCCACACAGCAAAGTCGAGATGCCTAAAAAGCAAGTCTGCCTGGCTGTGATCTATTCATTTTCATCAAAACAGTTTACAGCAGAGGTATATATACACTCACCCAAACAGTGGAGCAGAGGTGAAGCAAGAGCACTGTCTGACGTCAAACCGGCGTCAGATGTGAGGCTAGACTCAGCCGGGTCGTCCAGACAGTATTCCCAGTCTCACCTCTCAGCCCCGCTGTGACCACAGTACGCTTCAATACTGCAGAGTGGAAATATTTTGTCTTATAAGCACGCAGTGAAGTGCTGTTCCAATCTGTATTTGTCATGCAGGCCCACCAGTGAATGTCAGCTGCAACATTTTCATCAACAGCTTTGGTTCGATTGCAGAAACGACTATGGTAAGTAAAAATCACAGCACAGCTGTTCTGCTACTGGCTCGGTCTCATTGCGCTCCCAGCCAACGCAGCATCCTCTGCTTTAGTGTGACCAGAGGAAAATGTCTCTGTATTCCCAAGTTTACCTGAGGTTTGAGTAAATTGCTGGCCATCACACACCTCTCACAGGTTAAGATCGCTATTCATTTGCACCTCTATAAAAACACTGTACAGGCAAAGTATAAAGGTCAAAAAAGGGAACAAACGAAGTCTTTCCTAAAAACTTGACCAAGACTCCAAGCTCAGAGACAGCTGCAGTTGCTTTGTATTTAAGGGCATTTAGATCACAAAACATTTATTGAAATCTCTTAAATGAAGGGAAAACAGCTGAATTCAAATCCAGTATGCAACAGATCCCGTATTTGCATTAGGTCACTACATTTGGATTGTCTTGGAGACATTAGAGAAATCATTGCCTAGGAGAAATTTTTTTCTTCTTTTAAATCAATATTTGCAAGTTAAGGCCAACTTCAGACAAAATTAGTGAACATGGCTAAAAGCTTGATCTAATTGGCAAGGCACTAGGAAGAGAGAATCAGGAGAACAGGAGATAATTGCTCCATCTGAAAACTGTTAAAGATTGGTTGTGACACGATCAGTGAACAGCAAACAAAAGCAACTGAGGTGCAATACTTTAGCTCCGTGCTAATTAAAGCTAATCCAGAAATATGGTGTTTAATTACCCTGTGGTAATTCTTTTTCTAGGAAGGGGTTGAATGAAGACTGCAACATCCCAGTTTCAGGGGTTCTGTGCATTCTCTAAGGATGTTATAGACCTTACATATGAGTCACACGCCCTGACTCCACAAGTTACGTGTAATGCTCACCACTGTCAGAGGAGATCAGCAGTTATATATACATATAGAATTATGAGTCTCTTCTAACACTACTCTTCATGCTTTTCTTCTGGCAGTGCTTGGCGTGGGGGGTGTTCCGTTCCAGGAGCATACAATAGCTGTGACTCTGTCCAAGCTCAAAGAAATTTATTTTATGGGTGGGTTGCACAATGTCAGAGTTTATAGATGAGAAGTGCACTCGTGGATTTGTATATAAAGTAAGAGAAAGAACTAGAACTGAAACACACCTCTGTTCCTAATTTACTGTTTTATTAGATACATCCTATGATGTTACAGGCAATCCTTCACAATTCAGCAGGGAAAACCCACAGACTGCAAGAGAGAGTGGCAGGCCCACAGGGGATCCCTGTGTAACACGCAGAACGCATTACACAGTGACGTGTTTTCTAATATATCTGTCCTACAACTCAAGATGCATTGGAGCAGTCACACAAAGATGCCACAGCACCCCTGTAAGAAGGATGATTCATCAAATTAGCATAAAGTAGCACAAGAAAGAAATGCATTTCACCTCCAAGACATGCTGCAGGGACTTGCTATCCTCTCCAGATGCCCCCCCATTTCATATTCTATCTTCCGTAAAAAGAAATTCCCATGGGAACCCAAGAGCACCCTCTGGGCACATTGCTTTGTCTAGAAATACCCAAGCCAGCTCTGACAAGCTAGTCCAGATGTCAGACTGACACAACATTGCACACAACCTAATATAATGCACTTCTTTGGGGACTGTGTTTTTGCTTGTAAATGCTGACAAGGACACAGGCAACACAGGTACTGAAGTATTTAAAAATGAGAACCCAGCAAGTAAATACAGTCTTTGGAATTTGCTGATTTGGGATTTACTCTGCAGAGAAGCCAGGCTCTCCTTGCAGCAAATCCAACAGGCAATGTCAGGTCCCCACCAATGTTTTTGGGAAGGGAAGAAGGTCTTGTTGTGGAGCGCTTGAATTGTAACAAGTGATCAAATTACAGGAGAAAAAAAGTTTGAGTGCTTAAAGGACAAAGTCCATCACTGACTTGCAGGACTGATTACAGTAACGCTCCACCAACTGCTTCAGTGGCCACAAGGGAGGGAATAGCTTTATGGTTTAAAAATCACAGCCACTAGGCACCCAAATGCTGGCTACATCCAGGTCCAGGAGTACTGCATCATCCTGTAACCTCACTAGTAGATTCAGGAAGAGGCAGATCTTTATAGACACCACAAACATAATTAGAGAAGTCCTCAAAATAATCTGTAATGGTGCTGCTAGTTCCTACACAAAACAATACTGCTGGTATTTGAGTTTGTATTAACTGAATCTTCCATATCATGAGGTCACCAAGCAGAGGGTTAGAGAGACTGGAGGTGAACGTTCCATTACAGCTTAAGGCATCATGGAAGGCAGACGAAGAGGAGAAAATACCAGAACAGAGAATGAAATGAGCATTTGACACAGTCACTGAGGTCTACTAGTGCACCATCAGTAGGGTAAAACTCACCTGTCTTATGACAGTCTAATCTGAGCTCACATTCCCTATTTTTGGGTGAACAATCCAATCCAACATATAGGATCTACACATCTCAGAAGGGAGACAATGAGTTGCAACTAAGAGTGGGCACAGAGCTCCCAACACGTGCAGAAAGCTGGTCTCCGCTCCACAAAAGTTCAAAAGGAGTCAGGCAAGAAATGGAGTCCTACAAACTCTGGCAAGGAGAGGAGAAAATAAATGCAACTAACAAAAATAGAAGAGACAGTCATCCACCATACTGAAATCCCCAAAAGAGGGCTGAATTAGAGCAAGGGAAGTAAACTCCTTTTAGCGTCCTGAAGAGCGGGAGATCCATCATGAAAGCCTTTAGTGATGCCCATAATTGATGGGACATTTATGTTAGATTGTGGCTCATATAGTATACTCATCAACCTTGCTTGCATTCAACTCTAAGGACAAGGGAACATGCAATTGTGAACCCAGCAAGTGCTTCTACTGGAAAGACACTGCCAGATATAGAAGCCAGATGGGTCCAGACAGCTTCCTTCTGTCCCAGAGCATTACTACAATAGTGTGTTCAACAGTAGGGGACTCCAGATGACAAACAGAGTGGATGCATCCTCTATCAGCTTACTTTTATTTTAAAAACAAACAAACCACTTTTCCCCCAGCCTTACCAGAGTAGGAAACCTATAACAAAGCTACAGAAAATCATTCAAAAATGAAACAGAAGTCAAGCACCCAGGGAACAGAGTCTTGTTCTTCAGTGAATAAACAATTTAGGATTATCTGAGCACTTCATCTAACAGATTTCCTGCTATAACAAAAGCCTTGGAATAAAATGATGCCCTTGATCTCTCTTCCTGTGGAAGCTCAGCTTTCCTCATGGATATCTAGCTGGCTTAGGCAGCCAGGAGTATTTTCTCTACAGTGAAGGCACATAATGGGGGAGAAATATTCTTGGATATCATCATCTCAAGTTGCCAGGAGCAGGACTCAGTGCTCAAGGCAACTCCTCCCAATCTCATGTTTTTAAAAGGGCTCACAATAGTCTACAAAACTATCAGCACAGTCTCCTTCAGACACAGTACATATATGCAAATTTATCCTTGCTGATTTCATGACATAGACATCCCATCTGAAAAGGACATACCAGATGTAGCCTCCCAGACAGCTGCAGCACAGCCACATTTGCTCTCCCAGCATCTCCTAAGGACAGGAGAAGCTAGAGGCTGTGACTGTCCAAATGCAAAATACTTGTTGAGAGACATCTGCACACGAGCTTTCCAATCAGATAACTAACCATTCCTGCAAAACAGGCTGAGCAATTCGCTCCAGTCTCACAAGCCACAGGGCAGCAAGCAGCAAACATGACTGATACAGTATAAGGGTCACGTATTTAATAAAGAACCCACCCACCCCAAGGTCAGCAGAAGACACGAGTATCAACACACAAAGCCTGCAACAACTGTTTTTTTGAGCTCGGTTTTCTGCTGTCTGTCATTCTTAATACTATCAGACCGACAGAGAGGACAGATAGGTAACAAGTCACCCAATGCAAAATGAAAAGGTTTGCACAGCCTCTCAAAGCCTGCTGCAGTTCCAGTGTTAGACCTGCAGTGTTTTGGCCCTCTCTGTTGTTGAAATTTGTTGTTGCATTGAGTGGACAAAGAAAGGAAGACTAACAAAGTGAGAACGTCCAACAACTTAAATACAGCAATGAATACACAAGCTGAAGAACAAAACCTGATTACTAAGTTCCTAAGCTTGAAATTAAGGATGGTTACTGCAACAAGAGAAGGGGTTTTGCTCTGGAAATCAGCATGATTTTTGCCCAGGAAGAGATGGAGAATTCACAAAGGCTTCCCCATAAACCCAGATAGCAGCTTACTTCCTTACATTCCCAATGCACTGCATGCCAGTGGCTCTGCAATTCTGCAGGCATTATATGCACAAACAGCATTTGTGAATTCAGAGAGCATTTGCATACACTCTACTGATGAAATCCTATATTTTATATCCTGGCTTTTCAAATGGTTTTTCACAGGATGCAACGTTTCTCCAGCTCTTCACTTATGGTTCCCTTACAGTGATACACTACTACAGTATACAGCAAGGATTCTGCTAGTAAAGATAACTAATGAACGAGTAGATGAAACTATCACAAATGACAAGAAAGTCTTACATGGTAAACCCCAGACAGTCTCAGCTGTGCGCAGCTATTGTAATAGGGCAGTGCAAAGAGGGAAAGAAGGAAATATTCTTCTCTCCCCCCTGAAATGGTCACAGAACATTGCTTTTCCAAGCTGGAGAAATAAAAGACAAAATCTAAACATCTAAAAGCATGAGATAGACCAGGCAGGGAAAACCAAGGGCTTCCCATTTCCTTATACCATCACACACAGCTGTCAAGGCATACAGGAAACACACCTTGGAAAATGGGATTTTGCAGCAGCATGTAACACAACCAGTGCTGCAAGAGGAGCAATGGAAAGCAGCGCAGGCAGAAACAGGCACATTTTAGGATGGGGAGAACAGTTCGAGGCTTTCACTAGACAGCACTTAGGCCTCAATTTACCCGTTAGTTACACTATGTGCAGCTCGCAAAGAAACAGGAGCTGTGAGCACATTCAGTGCCAGGGCCTTCCCCAGCAGGGTGAGGGATCCCCAGGCTAGGCCACAAGGCACAGTCGCACAGCAGAGCACACAGCCCTGCTTCCTCATCCCCCCTCCCTACAGCAGCAGAGGCCCAGCACAGGCCGCTGCCCACAGCCAGAGGATGTAGATTCCCCTGCCTGGTAGGGAAGCCCAGTAAAGCTTCCAGCACCAAAATAAAACACACCTATTAAACACCAAGACGCAATTTCTCCCCTCATCATGCACCTACTTTTCATCGAGCAGCAGTTCCTCCTCAGCAGAGCCTCCCACAGCCATGGAGCTGTTCCCACTGCAGAGCTGGAACCAGCTGCAGCTGTGTGGGGCCTATGAGGGCCTCATTAACCCTGCTGGAGTCTGCACCTGGTGGGGGACTGTAACTTTAAAAAAAAAAAAAAAAAAAAAGGGGGGGGAGGGAACAACATATTTGTTCCTATTCTAGAGAACTGCCTCGATGTGACTGCAGGCCTTGCGCTCTGCCAGCCGAGTGGGACATCGCCTGAGGGAGTTTAGTCTCTGCCTTGTTTCTTCCATCAGTGAAATGCAGAGTCTGAGTCAGGGACTGAAAGATTTTGGGTTCCCTGGCAGCCTCCATCCCCTTGACTCACAGCCGTTCTGCAGCCTGCTGCTGCTCTCACCACCACACTGCTCGGCAGGCCCCACGATCGTGGTACCTTGGGAAGGAATGGTCTCAAACAACCTTCCATTTCCTTAGCTCCTTGTGAGGTCACTACAAAGAATTTCATTTCAGCATTATCAAATTGAATACCTTGAATACGTTGATCACTTCAATTATTTCCTTCCTGCCCTGTGGCATTTCCCTCTTGGAAGCAAAAGGTCTTTGTGCCAAATTGCAGAACTCCTAGATGCCATCACAAGCCAGGCTTGCTGCTCCCCAGCCAGCCAGAGGAGTGGGCTGCACAAGGTAATCAATGCCTGGATGTGATCAGCACACAAATGAGGAGCTCAAGTGATGAGGAAATGGAGAAAGAGATTTTTTTTTTTTTTTGCTGAGTTTTCATCCCCAGTTCAATCCTTTTCTGCTTGAAAGTTCGCATCAGAAATTGGCTTGCTCTGTCCATCATCTAGCACTGTGGACTTCTTGGTGATGCTAACTAAGATCTCAAACAACAGCATCCAGGAGAAATGCTGTATAACTCCAGGTAGCCAAAAAATGAGCGTTATTCAGCTCATCGCTTCTCAGCTTGACTGCATTGCCTAGGCTCAAAGCTCTAAATGCACAGGATTCTCTGGCTGGTACAGAATGCTGCAGCCCATACTTCTGGCTGCATCACAGCCTCAGGCATGGCATATTTGCTCTCCATGCCTTATGGTGGCTCCTCAGGCAGTGTCATGTCCAGTTTGCAATCACAGTGTGTGTTTTCACATTGTGTTTGAATAAGCCTGGATGCAAGTAATCTAAAAGGCTGCTCAACATCTCCACCACTACTGTGCAGTTCAGCTCCCTATCATTAGGGAAAACTGTCTATGAGGAGAAAACCATTCTCCGTGGCCAGGCCAGGATTGTGGAATAAAACTAGTGAGAATAAAGATCTTCATACACACAAACACACAGCTGAACAGCCTCTGGAAGGACATGGTGCAGTTATCACATTCACGACATGTCTCTGGAGCGTTTCCATTTTGGACACAACCAGAGGACACACTGCAGATGTTGTCTGTGGTCTCATGACTGCTGCAGTGGCAGTGAACCACAGTGCACCTCTTTTCCCACCCTTTCCGTTTTCTTTTGGCAAGTTTTGCAGCTGAAGCAGTGAATTTACTCCAGCAACAAAGCTTGTCTGCAGTAACGCAGACCACTGTAGAGAGATTGGCTCCTTTCCCCCCCTTCCAACAATCCATCAGGCTGAGAACACTTCTGGGCAGCTCACACTGAAGTTCCTTCCAAACATGAGTTTAATTTGTGTTGTACATGACATAAACCCCCACCTAGAGCTGACCTGCTTGCATCTAGCTTATTTGTAGCTGAATAAGCAAAACAACCTTTTGCTTTCTACCTATTAGGTCAGTGACACTGATTTCCCCTGACTGCAATGGCTGCAGGTCTTTACACATGGAAAAGGGAGAACTGAAAGCATACAAGTTGTTCAAGGAGCTGCTGCGTGCCATGGGAAGTGGAGATTCAGGGTTGTTTTCCTCTTTCAGGTTTGCATGATTGCACTAAGATCTTGGTTCCTAGCTGTCCACAGCTATTCACGTTTTCTCAAGGCACATTATCTAGGGGGGACAGAGATGAATAATTAAGTCAGAGGGAGCCAATAGGACTCATGAAGGTGACATTTGGAATGTCAGCAGAAGGAGAGAGTGTTGCAACTCTTTTTCATGTTCAGAAGTCTGCTCGTTTTAGCATCAAGTCCTTGGTCCATTTGCTGTTGTCACAATCACTAATGTCATTACCAGCTTCTCTGCTCCGAGGATGCAGATGCCACTAAGTGGTCTGAAACAGAGTTCCAGAACATAGGCTATGAACTACCCTGTCCAAAACAGCAAATCACCCAATACACAATCCTCTCCCAACCCTCCAGTGTGACAGGATCTGTGAGAGTCATGTCCTCTCACACAAGAGGCTGTAGGTTCATAGCTGAGTGAGCACATGAGGTTGCAGTATCAGCCAGACACTCCTCCAAATGAACTCTTCAAATCCAGAGCCTTGCGTTCTCCAGATGGAAAGAACAGATCTGATGGCAGCATCAGAAAGCCCCTTGCTGATGCCAAGTATTGTCTCACTGAAAGATCCTAGAGCCTGCAGCAGGTATTAGACACTGGCAAGCACATCCGAGCTCTTCCATTACCCATCTCTTAATAGAAGTTTTCAAAGTACATCAGTATAAGAAAGGCACCAAAGAAACTCTTAATCATGATAGGAACTATTAGTTTGGGATAGAGCAGTGAAATTGGTTTAATATGTGCTGCTTTTTAGATGTAGCTTGCCTCTATACTTAGAAATGTCAAATAATTTATGGACATGGAGCTTTTATTCCTCTCCTGATAGCTGGCATGTCCTCTCCCCATTTCAATTTGTTGGCTCACTTTCTTTTGTGAAATTCAGCAGAAAAGGGACATACAGACGACCCCAGGAGAACAGAAACTGTGTTTAATTATCCACAAGAGCAGCCAGGACATTTGAGCCAGACCTCAGCAGCCAGCCTTGGCCTGGAGAGCTCAGGGGAGCTGTAAGACACAAGGTTGTGAGGTAGACATCTCTGCAGCATTTATGGCATTTTGACATTAGAGAGGGGAAAACAGAACAGTCATGATTAAGAGAGGAGACATCATGAACATCCCTCCTGTGTTCATATCCTCATCAAGGGCATCTGCTCCCATCCAGTTACCCTTGTATTTGTGTACACACAAGGCATCTCTCTTCCATGGATGCCTGTGTCACTGTGCCTTTTTTTCTTAACAAGGCTGAAGGAATCATAGATAGTCACAGTATGGGATGGTTCAATGCTGAAAGGAAGTTGGCTTCAGTGTCCCTCTCTCTCCCTTCTCTTCAACAGTTGTCTTGCTGACACCAGCCCTTATGACAACTGCAACTGAACATTGCTTCTCCAGCCCTGGGGTTAAGACTAGAGGTCCTGACATTTCACACATAGCTGATTTCTGTGATGGAGGAATGCAGAGTTAGACAGCTGTTTGTACTATGAGATAGCTGTAAGCTACAGAGCTAAAAATATCATCAGCTCCACAAGAAATAATGCAAAGAAGGCTGGCCATAACTTGGGAACAGAGCTCTAGGTGGGATTTGGTTTTAGAGCAATTTTAGCACACGCTCCCCACTTCTCAGCATTTTTAGCCTGCTCCGAGCACTAATTGTGTTTCTCTGCTCCCTGTTTGCACTGTGCAGGATTACAGAGTGAACATCTTCTTGCGACAGCAATGGAATGATCCACGACTGGCATACAATGAATACCCAGATGACTCTCTGGACTTGGACCCTTCTATGCTAGACTCCATCTGGAAGCCTGACTTGTTTTTTGCAAATGAGAAAGGGGCGCATTTCCATGAGATTACCACAGACAACAAGCTGCTGAGGATCTCCAGAAATGGGAACGTCCTCTACAGCATCAGGTGAGCAGACTGAATGAGGAGGGTTCTACAAAGGTAGGGGAGGACAGAGTTAAATTCCTGCTGTTTGAGCCTAAAATGGGCAAATGGAGACTTTGAGTATGGGTAAAGGGAATTGAGCTGTAATATTTAAAGTAGGAGAACATCCATTAACAGTGTCAGAGCAATGTGGTGAGAAGGGACCTCTGGAGGCCTCCCATGCAGCCTCCTGTGGGGCACCATGACTGTTTGCAATAGTCAAGGCTCTCAGAAGAAGGTAGACTTTGTCTCACAAACTCAAAGCTCATCAGACTCAGCACTGGGTTCACCTAAAAACACCCCTGGGGACTTTGCTCCCTGATCTCTACTCAGAACACGTTTGTCCAGCATGTGTGTGCTGCCCATCTTATGACATTTCTGCAGCCACAGTCACTCATTTCATGTCTGGTAGATACTTAACATTAATTCTTTCCAAGGAGCTTGTTTAAAGACATAACTCTAGCCTTACATCTCATTGATTAGAGGCAGAGTCCTCTGTCAAAAATGAAAAACAATGTGGTCAGAGGCTACTGGTGGCTCTTTTCTACTCAGATATTGGTTTAAATACAGAAAATGCAGTTGTTCTCATAAAAAGAAAATGTGAACAAGTCAATCCCTTCTTCTGTCACAACATCTTCTGTCACAACATGTCTCTAAACTCAAGCAGAGAATTTCTTCCAACATAAAGATTTGGGTTAAAATATCTTTCCTTCCTGCTAAGTCTCTTGTACATTCAATAGAAAATTCAATTCCTATCCTCAAGAAAATTCTACTATTTCTACATCAAGGCAAAAAGCTGAAAAATCTAAATGCTTTAGGGAATGGCATTTTCAGTATTATCAAACCAAATAACACAAGTCCAGCTATCTGAATGAAATCATTTAATATCAGCTTGTTGGACCAAGCAAACATTTTGAACGTAGGTTGTGGTACAGGACAGCATCACAGCTTACCGTGGGAAATGCAGCTAGCACCTAGTGGAAAGGCAAAGCTAGAGGTCTCAAGAGGCACAGTGGGAATTCAGAAAGATGCAGTCACACTGACTTACCAAAGGGCATTTTCCTTGCAGAAAATCACACCCAAACCTCTAACAGAAACCTGTGACCTTCACCAAAGTTTTTGTTTTTTTTCTGATACAGAAAAGTTCTGTTCATAGATTTCCAAACAGTGTCAGTCTCTAGAAATGTATCTGGGGGGTCCAGAGAATACGTTTGGGCTTACTGCAAATCTAGACTGTTTGAGCCTGAGGCAAGAAATGAAGGCAGAGGCAGCAAAACTTTGATGTGGAAGCACTCTGTTCTGCACAGTCCAAGACAATTTTACAATGAAACGGCACCTGCCGTTTCACCAGTCTCTGCCAGGAATTATTTCACAGACTCAAATTCTTGGCATTTCTGATGCTTTTCAACAGCATGTGTGAAAGCACAGGCAGGGAAGGAGTGAATAATCAGTCATTCCCTTCATCACACCAGACAAATTATTAGCCTGTATGCAACATTTGGTGTCTGAGAGGGCTCACCCCCTCATCAGTACCGCAAACTGTACATCATTGCCCTTTGCTGTCTTCTCTCCTCAGGATCACGCTGACTCTGGCCTGCCCCATGGACCTGAAGAACTTCCCCATGGATGTACAGACATGCATCATGCAGTTAGAAAGCTGTGAGTCCTGTGCACCTCTCCATTTCAAGAGGAGACAATGTGTTTCCTCTCTCCCCTTTCCATGCCATCTCCATCCCCATCTGTAACTCTTTCCCTGTTCAGTCTTCCCTGGACTCTCCCTTTGTGGAAGAGAAAGGAGGGTGGGCAGCTGGGACAAGCTTGCTCGCTGGGTGTGCCTGGGGATGCTCGCTCTCAGCTTTGATTCTCTCACACTTCCCTGCCAGCATCCCCTCCACAAAACCCACTCAATCATCTGCATCTACATCTTCAGACAATGCCAGCAGTAAGGTTTACCATCAGAGGCAGGAAACTCTTAGAACAGATGAGGGCACAGCCAGTTCAGATGCCACCAAAACAAGAACCAACCTCTAAACTGCCATAAAAGTCAGTATGTGATTAGAGACCCCTACTCTTGGGTTGGCCGCTTTTCATCCCATCCCAATAAGCGTTTGTTCAGGATTTTCAATCCATTCAGCATGTGACTTTTCCTAGACAAGCTAAACCTCAAAAGGTCCCACAAGAGATGTCTGGCTTGCTTGTATTTACATTGGCCTTTTGGTTTGGAGGAGAAAGGTGAAAGTGCTCTCTGCTGCAGATGGGATGTTTTTCTCTCTGGATGAACATTTGCCCCTTGCACATTACGTTTATCCCAGAGGAGGGAAAGATATGAATAACTTCTTTCAGAGAAAGAGGTCAAGCTTGAGAAAATAACAGCTCAACAAGCCGTTTTTCAAGTAAAAATATGACTTATTGCAGACAATATTGAACATCCCCACAGCTCCAGCACAGGTCATTACCCTAGCTTTTACCATATACACAAGCAGTTCTGCTTCAGCCTAAATCCCACACTTCACAGCATTGCCAAAACACCAGGTTAAGACCCTGCCTCCAAGCTCTCTTCTACAAATCTGTCCCTTACCAGATGAGTGCTTAGTATGCATTTCACATGATATTTGTTCTCTCCTCTCAATAGTTGGCTACACAATGAATGATCTAATATTTGAGTGGCAAGAAAAAGGAGCCGTGCAAGTTGCTGATGGGCTGACATTGCCTCAGTTTATCCTAAAAGAAGAAAAAGACTTGAGATACTGCACAAAACACTACAACACAGGTCAGTGCTGTTTAATCTTAGCTCACAGGTTCATCAGAGATGAACTCAGGACTGTGCATTTACCAGAATCTCGTGCTGTGTCTGATAACTGTCTGGTGACACAAGCTTTGTTAGGGATTATATAGAATAAAATATAGAAATATAATATAGAAACATGGAAATAAAATATAGAAACATAGATATGTTGCCAAAAAAATATGTAGAAAGAGCCAATAAAAAGCTAACAAAAAGCAAATCTGTGGAATGCTCTTGTCCCCAGTAACATCTGAATCAGTTAAGGGGTGTTTGGTCGGGACCTTTTCTCCCACCATCCTCCTTTGCCGTTAAAGTGAGGGAACAGGTGAAATTTAAGTGAAAAAGGATATGTTGCCACAATCTTTCTTTGCTATGTTGATGTGGTACATATGTAGTTCAGAACAGGTCAAAAGCTGTTTCTTTCCTCCTCTAAAAAGATTCTGGTTCTAGGCAGTGTGAGGAAAATCCCTAGACAAGAGTTGAGAACAAGAGGCTCACTGTGCCTTACCAATAACTTTCCATTATCTCCTGTCCTTATCAGGCAAATTCACCTGTATAGAAGCTCGTTTCCACCTGGAGCGGCAGATGGGCTACTATTTGATCCAGATGTACATCCCCAGCCTCCTCATTGTCATTCTGTCCTGGATCTCCTTCTGGATCAATATGGATGCTGCTCCTGCTCGTGTTGGCCTGGGGATCACCACAGTGCTCACTATGACCACTCAGAGCTCTGGTTCCCGAGCATCACTGCCCAAGGTAAGTGGGGAAAATGATTGCTGTCTGGGGCAGCACGTCTGTAAGCAACAACACGGATCTTCCTGCTCAACACAATAGGTGTTCTACTGCCATTGCACTATTCCGATTTAAGGGCAAGCAGAACAAATTCCAGTCCCCTCCTACAAAAATTTTAGCTTAGTTTCAATGACAAGGAGTCGAGCTTCCCTGAAGACTCAACATCCATTGCAGGTCTCAGTAGCCAGGAGCTCTGTACCTTACAACACTTGCAACAAGCAGACATGGATATGCATGCTGCGATCTAGCTTTAACTCACTTGATCATAATACTTGCACAATAGCACTGAATTTAACTCTTATGAAGATTGTTTGGATTACTATTTTCCCTGCATGTAAGCCATCACAGTGAAAACATGGACAAATTGTAAACTGTGGAATTATTGCTATTAGATAACACACAAGAAATTTCAGTCATCTGTTAATACATTCATGTTAAATTAGATAGATTTTAGTATCCAAGAGCAGCTGTCAACCATATCATGGCTTGACCAAATCCTTCTAAAGACTCTGGGAGTAACATGAAAGAATGGCAAGCTAAAAGGCTTTTTGACGAACAAGCCATCACATCCCTGTCTCTCTGTCTGACTCATAGGTGTCTTACGTGAAGGCCATAGACATCTGGATGGCCGTGTGCTTGCTGTTTGTGTTCTCTGCACTTCTAGAGTATGCTGCTGTCAACTTCGTGTCCAGGCAGCACAAAGAGCTTCTCAGGTTCAGAAGGAAGAGGAGGCATCATAAGGTAATACATAAGGCATGAAGGACACAGCTGGAATTTCACCCAGCAGAACATCACTACATGATCAACTGGCCAGGGAAGTCCTCTGTATATGGTCAGATAGTAAGGAGAGTCATGCATCAAGAGGCAGGGCAAGCTCTGTAAATTCTGTCTCTTCTAGCAGTCTGCTGACCCCAGGTGTTTAGCAAGTTTGTTTTTGTTAGCTAATCAGGCAGGGTTGTTCTCATGGGAAAACAGAGACATGTTCTGTTCTGAGTCCTCTTCGTAAAACACAGTGATGGCTGGGGAGGGAGGCAGGTGGGGGGGTGTAAGGGATGACACTGCATCTCCCCAACAAGTCAATCTACGTTAGTCTGGAGGTAAGTGACACCTCTTTTGTCTCTATTATCTGCAACTGCAAAAGCATCTGCTGCTCAGACTGACTGCAAATTCCTCTTGGAAGAAAGAAGCATTCTTCACAGCCTTAGCCTTGCTCCATGCTCATTTGCTATGACTGACGCCAACCCGAGCATGCACATATCACAGAGACATGCACCCCCTGCAGCCTGAACTCTACTGGCTTTTGGGCTGACGTAGCACAGCAAAAATCTCATTTCAAAGGATGCACTGGAAGGAAACATAAAGGTGACTGCAATCAATTAAAAACTGCCTTTAACTAACAAGTAGATTCAGGTGGCAGTATCAGTTTTTATCACCAGCCCTAGTCTATCCAGGACCAGGGGTAAAATGTGTTGCACAAACACAAGGGAAAAGAAGTAACAGGCAGGACCACTGGCAGCCATTAATTTTGTCAGCCCAGAGCAAGATCCTGCCATCTCAGATCAGCTGTTTTGGGTCAGAAGATGTAGATCATTCAGCAGAACCAAAGCTAAAACCACTCGTTGTGTGTGTCTCATAGTGCTTTTATATCTTCATCCAGATTCAAGCATCCTCTCTCTCTGAAGCCCTGCTATTTTAAGCAGATCACTCCAGACTACTATTGATAAAACAATAAGGAGGAAAGGATACATTAGTATACAGAGGAGTTTAAAAGATATTTCCCAGAGTTGTTCCACTGAACACAAGGCTGCTATTGCAATCCCTGCCTAATCTCACACCACTTTTAATTGGAACAAAGCATAAACAAAAACACTTGAAAAAGCAAAATGAACAAGGTTTGCAGGCTCATCAGAAAACTAGGAGCTGACTGCAGATATGTAAATGGATTAGTACAGCTGCCAGAGAGCCTAATTGCTCCATCTCTGTGTCCTGATGAGTCTGGGTAGTTCTGCCTGGGTCAGGCATGGCATGCCAGGCTGAAAACAAATGAGATGTTGCAGTGTTCATCTTGGCTGAGAAAGGATCACATTTATTAGATCTGCCCAAAACAAAACCTGCTGGTCACTCTTCTCAGCAAAATACCCCAGACCACGTGTCACAGTTTGGCATAAACACAAATGAATCCAGGCACGTTTCTTTCTTACTTTCCTCAGAGTTAGACCCAAGGTACTGGGGTACTTTCTTCTTCTTTTAAAAAACAAAAATCAAATGACTATATAGCTGCTGTCAGGTTTTAGTTGGCTCTTTCCACCTCTTATCTTCTTCTGTTGAGAGGGAGAGGGTGAGCTAGACTAGAAACTCTGACTAGGCAGCTCTCTTTGAACCCTGAACTATGTCCATATTTGCTGGGTGATAGGTCTTGTGGGAGCTGCAGTGACTGCAATGGTTAGGGAGATAAAGCTGAGCCATCTTTGTGTCAGTGCATCTGTGTTTGTGCAACCAGGGCACAGCAGAGACAAATTTCACTTTAAACTGCAAAACAGAGATGTGATGGTTAAGAGGAGGTCTATAAGCTCTCAGCAGCTCTCGTTATTACTAGATGCTCAGCACCTAGCATCACTCAACCACTAGGATCAGTCAGCCCCAAGAGCATCTGCATGCTGATTTGTAGTGCCTCAATGTTCCCAACCCCACACTGTAAGGAGGCAAAGACATTTACAGACTGTCTCAGACACCAACGACCAGATGGGTCATAACCACAGCAGGGAAGAACTATCCAAAGCCTGCACGAATTGTCTCAGCAAGAACTCTGAAACAAATTGTCCAGCTGATAGGTCATACAGCTCAACAACCTGCCACCCTGCCAAAAACATAAAGGCTTGATTTTGTTTGGTTTTGCTTAGATAACACCAGCGTGCTCCTCCCTGTGCTTGCCCACCTCAGAGCCAGTGCAGCGCCTCCATCCCACGCAGCTACCCGCTCAGTGCAGGGGCCATCCAGAAAAGACACTCTGCAAAGAAAAAGGACAGGGCAGAAAGACATGTAGAGCTGGCAGGTCAATGGGAAGGGGCCAGCAGGTCAGCGCCAGGACACCAGTCTGTGCCGGGGGACACAGCATGCATCAGCCAAAGTAGCAGTTAATTAGTGCCATTGGTCTAGCAATTAGCCTTAGTGACCTGTAGTCAAGACCCTGGGGTTTCTGACCCTGCCTCTGCAGCAGACGGGCAGGTTGTGTTACCTTAGCCAAACTTGATTTTCCTTATGATTACATCTCCATATGCAGTAAAACAGGGCTCTGAGAAGCCTGCAAGGCATCCACCAAAAAGCAGTAGTAGCACTTGCTTTTAGATTGGCAAATAAAGGATTTTTTCTGCTCAATAATTGGAATTAATACAATGAGCAATGTCTTACCATTGGCGCATGGAAGGGGCATGTCTGTTCCTCGCCTGGCAGAGGGCTTGTGGAAGAGGGGCTGGGGGTAAGGGATGTCCTGCAGGCAGGCGAGCCGAGGGCTGGTTGTGTGCTGCCTGCAGAGGTCTTTTCCTGGACCGGTCTCCGTGCCCGCACATCCATGTAACTCTGCTGGAAGCCTCGCTTCAGCTGCATGAGTTACATGGAGCCCACTCCTTCTGGGCACGCTAGTACCCCATGGGCAATGCAAAGAAGGTGCTGATGGCAGCGGGGGGAGGGAGGGGCAGAGGCAAACCAGGGGATGCAGCTGGAAAAATAAATGCAGTACTGTAAACTATTCAAGTACGTCAAAGATATCAGTGGGGTGGAAACCAGTCCTGTTCTTCACTGGGTGCCTGGATCCCCTGATTTGCATCTGTGCATCACGCAGCTGGCACCCCTCTATAAGGCTGATCTCCTGAGGGGTTGTATGACAGTGCTGAGGCCGGGGTGTGACGGGGCATTTCGCCCTTGTAGAGCAGGGAGCGGTCAGCGGAGAGCCTTATAGCGAGGGTGCACTGTCTATATCTCATTTTAAGTAGAGTCCCATGCTCAATCTGTTTCAGGAGGATGAAGCCGGGGAAGGCAGGTTCAACTTCACCGCCTACGGGATGGGGCCAGCTTGCCTACAAGCCAAGGACGGCATCTCCGTCAAGGGTGCCAACAACAACAACACAGCCAACCCGGTCCCCCCGCCGTCCCGCTCCCCCGAGGAGATGCGAAAGCTCTTCATCCAGAGAGCCAAGAAGATCGACAAGATCTCCCGCATCGGCTTCCCCATGGCGTTCCTCATCTTCAACATTTTCTACTGGATCATCTACAAAATCGTCCGCAGAGAGGACGTGCACAACCAGTGAGGGAAGGAGTGCAGCTGGGAGGGAGAGGGCAATCCTTTATATATGTGCAATAGCAATGCAGCAATGCATGAATTTAAGAATGTGGCAATATCTACTAAAAAAAAAAGGGGGAGGGGGGCTGGGAGGGACTTTTAATCATGTGAACCGAGGATAAGAGGCACAGGGAGGAGAAAACAAGCTCTTGAGTCGGGGAGTGCAAGGGTGGGGTTTAGTTTTACAGCATAGGAAGGTTTGGATTGCTCCAGCTGCAATCCAAGCACTGTAATATATTAATATATATTCATGCTTAATTATAATGCAAAAGAAAACAATCAAAAAAAAAGATAAAAAAAATCCTTTTTTTAAAGCCTACTAACAGCTTAGATTCCCAAGTCACTGGAATGATCCATAATTCCATGTGCAGAAATGACCACAATCACGCTTTATCTGACTTTTGCTATAGAAAGGCCATACCAGTAAAGCACGTGGGAGAAAAAAGCCGTAACAAAAGGAAAAAAAAAAGGCAAGAAAATCATTCTATGCTTCTCTAGGTTCCACACTGAAAAACTGGATAGATGGGGAAACTTAAGAAAGAGGCTGTGGCTTGTTGTTTATTTTATATATTTACTTTTTTAGTCACGGGCTTGCCGATCAAACTTAATGACTTTTGGATAGAGGAAAGCAAATACATTCTCTCTCTCATCCCCATCAGAGAGCATCCAGTGGAAAATCCAAGAAGGACATCAGGGCCTTCATCAGAAGTAACAGGTACCTTCTGTCCTTTTAAATGACCTGGCAAGATCTGAGTCCCAGGCGTCAGAAATACTCTTCACATCACTAGAAATGATGAAGGATTTTTGCACTTTTTGTTTTCCAATCCCCGTTCTGCCATGTTTGTTTACAATGTGGGGGATGGAAGTGTTGGATGAGTTAAAGCATCAATTCTATTTAAAACGTGGGCACATCGATGCCTTGTCACAACAGGAACGGGCGAACGGCAATATTCTCAGTGAGGGGTGGGTGGGGGGAAGGTGTGTACAGAGAGAAAGGCTGTTATTTTCAGACATTTCATAGCACTAATATTAGTAGTGAAGTTGGGGCAATGGACCCGAAACTCTATTTTTGTAACTATTTTGGTGCTGTATTTAGCTTTAACGTGGATGGGAGGATGGAGCAGGCTGCTTCACCCCTCTCTTCCCCAGGGAGGCTGGCAAGGTGTGCTGGGGATGGGGAAGGAGGGGAGGGCAGGTGGGATGGGGCCCATACGGGGGAACAAAGAGGTCTTCCTTTGGCCAAGTGTTGGCACAGGGTGGTGTCGGCGTTTGGGGTGGGAGGGAAAATGCTGGATGTCTCTGGCATGTTATTTGGAAGGCCTGGCTTGGGGCAGGCATGGGTAAGGGTGATTTGGTCTTGTTTGTTTGCACTTTAGCAAGTCAGGTAAACGGGAACGGGAAGGAAGAGACAATCAGTCTGCACTGAAGCACTTGGCGTAAGGTCTGGATTAGGCACTAAGTAAAGGCAGAGAGAGATGAGTGGCACCCAGGGATTCTCCCACTCTCCCTCCATCTCACGCTCAGGGCTGCTGATCTGGGCTGCAGGTCCGATGCCCACACAGGCTGCTGTTTGCAAAAGCTGCATCCCCATAGCATCTAGAACAGTTCATAGCCAAGTGTCCCCAGGCACTGCCAGCCCCAGGTCTGCAGCACTCAAGCATGGGATGGAAAGTGGGAGCCTACAAACAGCTGCCCATGTCCCAGCCAGTGCAGCAACAAGCAGCTATGGGACAGGGCAGTGAGCATGGGGACTTGCCAGCTGTCCCAGCACGGGGTCGGTGCCGAGAGGAGGAAGCAGGAGAGCACCAAGGCTCTCCTGGGCTGGGCAAAGGGACACCTGTCTCCTATGCTGCCGATTCAGCACCTTTCACCAGCACTAAATACACTTTACTTAAAAAAAAAAAGAAAAAAAAGAAAAAAAAGAAAAAAAAAGAAAAAGAAAGAAAAGAAACAAATGAAACAAAAGGAAAGAAACGAAAGAACAAGAAGGGAAAAATAAGAGAAAAAAAAAGCAACTGTCACTGTGTGGAGTAGGGCAAATGGCAATATTTCCTAACATTTTGGCAAAGGCCACCTGTCTTTGTCTCCCTTGGCACTGTTGGGATAGGGAATGGTCATGCGATACCAGTGTGAACCAATGCATCAGCCCCTTTCTTCTATTCGAGGAACAGAAAACCTGTGGGCTGAGGATCCCTCCTTCCCCTGGCAGACAGTGCTTTCCCAAGGAGGGAGATCTCAAGCTGTTGAGCAGAGCTGCTATCTGATGCTGGGACAACATTCTGAGCCTTGGCTGCAGCCCAAGCCTGCTGCTGGCTCTGGTTTTGCTTGCTGAATTATTGAACTCTCTCTGCGTGCACGACGGCTGGGTGTGCCAGCTGCAGCTTGTGCAGTCGCTGTAAGCAGCTCATCCTTGTCTGAGACAATGAGCAAAACCAGGGAGTTCCCCTACCTGCCTGGCAGCAGAGGAACAACCATCGTTCTGCTCTGGCTTAGAGGTGGGTCAGGAGACCAAAGGGCAATCCCGTGCTTACCCTAGACCTGCCACTTGGAGACACAGATAAGCTCATGGCCACTTCTTGGCACTGGGCAAAGCCAAAGGATGGCAAATGAGGGACTGGAAATCATCATCAGAGTGCCTGCGTTCTCTGTTCGTGTAGAAATACTTTGGCTGACAGTGGAGCCCGTAGTAGTTTAGGGACAGAAGTAAGAATTACACGCTTACCTGCTTGCCTCTGCATCCACTGCAACTCTGCCAACCACTCGGCGCTTGATGCTCGCCGTGAGCAGTATTATTTTCTCTTCATTAAGCAGCCAGTTTCCATTCGGGCCATCTTCCAGCCCCGAGGTGGAAGGGAGAGCTCGCAGCCGGACGTGGAACACGCTGGGGTTTTGGCAAAGGTCTGATGCTGCTGATAGCTGTCCCGTTCTGCCAGATCGCTTCAGCACGTAGACAAGACCCGAGGATTGTGCTAGGAGGTCCTGGAAAATCTATGGGATTTTCAAAGCGAAACAGTTTCCTTCATCTGTACTTTCTTGTGTTTAGTTTCTGTATTGCAGTAGGACTTGCTTTGATAACCTATCTCGTCTCCAAAGCAGGCTGCTTCACTGGTGCCAACAATTATATTTATTAGTAAAAGGTATAGGGTTTTGATATTGCAGGGCAGCTTCCAGGCATATTGATGCAATTTAACTCAGCAGTCGTTAGCTTTCATTAAACATTGAGCTCAGAGGCAAAACCTCTGAATAAAATCAACAGTGATCAGTCTGGCAGTAAGGTCCCAATTCGCTTGGACTCCTTAGAAAAACAAAGCCTTATCCCAGAAAAACATTATTTCCAGATGTCGCTGAAGACGGATCACACCACAAGCAGGGCAAGGTAGGATAAGCTTGCTATTGTTTGCTCGGGTAGATGGGTTTTTCACACTTGAATTCCCAGCAAAAACAGCTTGCCAGCTGGGATCCCAGCGCCACAGACAGCCAGGAGAGGGTCCAGGGCAGAGCAGGGAGCACGGGCTGCTGCAGCTGCAAGGCTCAGCCCTGACACTGGCCAGCACCAGCTTACCTTTATACGCATGGGCTCACCCCATGGGTTGCACAGTGCTGCAGCCCTCCTGTCCCGGAACTTTCTGGAAAGTTTCTGTTTAGTTTTGTTGGTTTTGTTTTTTTTTACTTCCTTCACTTCTGAAGATCTTTAAGTCAAACTCAAGGACCATGGAGGACTGTGCTTGGTGCTGGTAGGAAAAGGTTATAAGTGCATATATATATGTATTATTTTTTAAAAAAGGGATGTATGACAGGAGAAAAAAAGTATTTTAAATGGCAGCGTATTTTTCACGGATTTTCTACAATCTTATTTTTGTACTTTAGTACCATTCCTTAAAAAAACACAGCTCTTATCCCTGTGCCAAATAACGACAACTTCATCTCTCTCAATGACCCAGCACCTGGAAGCATCTGAGCCCTGCTGGAGGTACCTTGCCCCTCCTATGTTGTCTGAGGGAAATGAGGATGGTGGCTTCTGATGTTCCTGCTTCTCAGTGCATTCCCATCATCTCTACAGAGTCAGCACGCTATTTAAGTAGAAAATTAGTCACTTGGACGCTCTTTAGAGTGCAGAGATGAGCACCAAAGCAGAAGGTACTATTTGTTAATTTAACTTGTCAGCCTCTCTCCTTCACCTGAACAAGTATTTCTTAATGGCAGTTTCCCGTCTCTTTTGCTCCAGTGAACCCAGGCTGTGAGCCTCTTACCTCATTCAGAAGCATGGCTTGCTTCTGCATTCATCCCCCTTCTTCCCTCCCCTGAACTTTCATTTCTGTGGGGATATGCTCCCCCGCTCTGCAGCCTTTGAAGGACCTGGCATGGGTCGGTATCTTGGGAAATGCAGAAAGAAACAGAAGAATAGCATTCCTCTGAGCAGACAGGGCAGCAGCTACCAGGAAGGCTCCCGTGCAGCAAAGCGCACATGAAAAGCACGAGGTCAGTGGCATCCCTTCTGACTGTGCCCTGCGTGAAAGCAAAGGGGTGTAAGAGCAGAGAGAAGGCAGAGCTGTGGCTGTTCGCCTTGCGCAGCTCCATGTTTCTCAGCGAGGCAGCTATTCATTGGAAATTGGGTTCTTGTCTGCCCACTATCCTGCCACCAGTGTACGGCAGAAGAAGAAACAGCCTGCTGTGAATTAGCATGTGAGGATGTTTTGCACAGAGCATCAGCTGGCAGCTATGCCAGGCACTGCCTTGAGCTGACAGGGAGAGGTGCTCACACCGAGTCATTCCCCCAGAAGCTCTAGGATGGGCAGCCCTAGGGGACCAGAGATGCCAGCACAGAGGGGGCACTGAAGTACACAGCCTGGACTGGTGATACTGGAGTTTGCTCAGCAGAGGGATGCACAGGGTGAGAAATCCTGCCCGGGATCTCTCTTGTTTGTACGCCTCATCAGCATCTTCCACCATTTAAGGCAGAAAGTGACAACGTGTATGAGCCATCATCAAAGCTGTCAAGAGGAATTAGATGGTACTAAACAAATGGTGACCACTGAGTAGCAAACCATGGTCACAGCCCTCATGCACTTCAGTGTCAGGCTTCCAAGCAGAAATGATAACAGTATCTTGGTATCGTGGTATTGTATCTCCTGGATCAATTGCAGACAGGGCCCTGAAGCTCATCCTGGGACACAGCCAGCTCCTGGCAGCAATGGGGATGGAGAAGCCGGGGCTTAACCCAGCATGCACTGGGAAGAGCCTCAGCACAACAGGATGCTGCCGTTCTGAGGGAGGACAGGGACGGCCACACCGCAGCACAGGGATCCCATCAGCACCCAGAGTGATGCTGCTGGGACCTGAAGGCTGTGCTTAGCATTGGCACCACTGCTACCAGCAGCAAGAAACATAAAGCACAAGGAAGAGGGACCTCAGCCACTTGCTACTACAACAAATACTCAGCAAGTGGAGAGAATACAAAATCCCACCACCAGTTTCCAGCCTGAGGGTCAAAGGCACTGGCACTGCCGCTATAAAACCAGTTATATTTTACTGGGCCTGAGACGATACCACCAAGAAAGAAGTTTCTGGCTTGAAAGTAGATTTTATTTATAGATTTGCCACTCAAAATGTAGCTCATGTCAAACAAGGGCACCTGCAGAAAGAACTTGGCTACACCCAGTTGAGGCACAAGGCACCGTCATTGACTGCGCACCCTGACTCTGTGCTGCAAGCGTGCCTTTATTGCTGCAGGTGACTCAAGCTTGGCCCAGACAGGGACAGGTAGAGTGAGCCTGGAGCTGCCAGGGCTGAAGGGCACAGAGCTCAGCACCTCGTGCTGCTGGATCACAACTAGTTAGCACTAGAGCAGGATGGAATCACCTTCCCTGGGGGAGGTCTGGCTTATTTAGGTACCCAGATACAAGGGCACTGCCAGCTCCCCACTGGTTTCACCATGTCCTCGCTGCAAAGCACTCATGAAGCAAGCTTTATGCTGCAGACCAGCTGAGCGAGCTGGCTGGGGTTGAGCGCATCAAAGCATTTGGGCCTTAAATTATAGCTGCGGGGACAGAGCAGGTAGGAGCCTGATTCACCCTTGCAGTGAAGACGCCCTCACAGTAATAGCAGAGACCTAACAGCAGCCTTGCTTCAGTCAGCAGTGCCGTGCCACAGTCCTGCTGAGGGCAACAGGCCCTGACTTCCAGTACTGGCAGTATCAGGGCATGGGCTTCAAGGGTCATTGCTTGATACATAATCCATAACGTTTATTGAAGTAAAACTATGCAATGTTAAACAGATTGGGTCAAGGAGGTAACTTAGCCACATCTCCTGCATATGCACTTAGACATTTTTAAGACTATCCTCATCACAGTTAACTTGTGAAGTGGGAAAGAACCAACATGAGCCCCTACAGAGCAGAAGCAGCTCTGGGGTTTGTGACACGCCATAGTTGAACAAAGGTGTCATGACCACAAGTGTCCACCCATGAAAGGCTGCAGTGAGAACTGAGCAGGAGCCCCAAGCCCAGCTCAGTGCGAAAGAGAGGAGCAAGGATGAGCAGAGCAGGGCTCACGCAATGGACAGGAGCTTCTAGTACTTATTCCTCACTAAGTACAGCCATGCTTGCAGTCCCAGGCCACGTGCTCCCTCTGAGGGTTGTGGCTTTAAAAGCTGATCATTTCTCAAGGGGTTGGAGTGAGAATCTACAAGGCTTGACGTGTCCCATGGGCAAGAGGCAAATCACGGGCAGGGTCAGCTCTGAAACCTTGACAAACCAGCAATTAATGAAAGGAAGCTGAGGAGAAGGGGCAACAGCAGTAAGTGCAACAATGTGCTGGAAACACATCTCCCTGAACAACTGCATCTTAAGGTGAGGGACACTGGCACATCCTTCACAAGCAGGAGTGAAATGAATGCTCCTGCCAAGTCCTGGCTCAGATGTATGCACAAACTTATAATCGATTTTTTTTTTTTAAATAAAAAGGGGAGAAAAAACCCAGAACACACTGATGAATTGAACTACCACTACATCCTCATTTGTTACTTTCTCCAAGTAACCATGGCCAGCACCACAGGCAACAGCCACTGTAGTGGAGCTCAGCTCTCCAAGCAATACTCTGCTATGGGCTGGCTGCACAGCACCTGAGCAGAGGGGAGCACAGTTTCTTTTCCCTTGTGCTCACCTAGGCTAGGAAACAACAGGGGCTCTGAGATCCCTCTCTCCCTTTGCCTACATTGAGCTTGTACCGCTTCCTTTCTCTCCTGCTACTCCCAAACCTGAGTACATTTCTGTCCAGAACACCCGTGTTCTTCTAATGCCAAGGTTAGAGCAGAGATAAGCAGGGAAATGAAGCTCAGAACAGCACAGACCAAGCTGACAAATCCCTCTGTGAGCCAGCTCAAAGCGGAGGACTGCAAAACAGCACCTGCCCCCCAGGGCAATGCCCCCTCTGCAGTCATCCAGCACTGAGCTGCATTACTAAGCGGGGCAGGCGAAAGACACGTGCATTTCAAATCCTTGATTGATATAGCCCTCCTCAGATCAGCAGGTTAACGTAGGGATCTGTCAGCCTTGGAAGTCTTTGGAAGTGTCCAATTTTGGTTTTTATTTTGAAATAAAAATAAGCATGAAAGCGCAAACAATGTTCTGTGAGAATCCGAACGGGTACGAAATCCACCTTCACCCCGATGGGGAAGAGCGATCCGCTGTGCTTGGACTCTGCCCGTGAGCCCGTCCTGCTGCTCAGCGCAGGCCCAGAGGCGCCGTGCAGTCAGCGCCGCGCTCGGTGACCGCGGCAATAAGGCAGCAGCCACCAGAGCCACAGCAGGGGACACGCACTGAGGCAAAAGGCCAAGTGACAGAACTCAGCACGCACACGTGGAGTAAGCGATCCTGAAATGCACTGCTCGGAGCATCTCATCCCTACGGGGAAGTGGGATTCGGATGCCAGAGATCAAAGCTTGTGTTGCCTGAGCCTGGATTCGGTGTATTGACAGCAACGATCACAGCTAGAGCTCACCTCTTCTAACACGGGCTTACTGAGCTGCAGGAAAGAGATGACTTTCCCAACAGAACTTGGAAGGCCACTGTGCCAAAAGCCATTCACACGTGCGTTCGAGTGACAGTAAAGCTTCAGTGAACTAAGATTCACAGAGCGATGTAGAGACGAAGCAGCACGCTGAGGACTTTGCCAAAAATGGCCTGACATGCAAAGGTCACAGCGCATTCCATCGCAGTTTACCACCCCTGCAGCATCGGTGAGCGCCATTCTGGAAGCAGCCCTTGAACCCTGGAGGATGCACAAACGCGGCCCGAGCAGCTGCTTGCAGCCACCCACCTGAGATAACAACAGCCATAAGCAGGCACAGCGCCGTCATCAGCAGTGACATTGTATGGACTGTGTGGTCTCCCCATATCTACCACAATGTACAGCATATCATGCTTATTATATTAAAACTGAGATGAAGAGCAATGGAAAAAAAAAACTTACGCATAAGCGATGTAAAAAAGGAGGGGAGGAGCCAGGAGTTTCTCCTTTCCAACCTACAAACGCACACCCATTTGCATTGTTTTGTAAATGAATTTATCTTTAGCAGAAAAAAAAATAAAAATCCTTACGATCTTTCTGTTCGAGACAACCATTGCACATTTGGTTTTACTTTGGAGGGGGGGAAATACAAACACGCAGCAGGAACACTTTCTAATTGAAAACATACAGAATAAACAGAAGTGGGAACAGTTCAGCACAGAGCGTGTTTTCATTGTGTCCTTTATAAACAGCATCTCAGATTCCCAGATGTTTCCACCTCACCGGTGAGAGAACCTCCTGTCTCTGAAGGAAGCCTCCCCCAAGCTGAAGGACAAAGAAAGCCAATGAAGCAGTCGCATTTTGTCCCGTGTTCTGTCTCTCTCCCATCTGTAAGCCATTTGCATGAAGAAAACCTTTGTTTCAAAAGCTTGCTTGACTTACTAAAGCTCATTTGTTCCCAAACACAACAGAGCCTTGATACTGTTTATACCAGGGACAGCGGAGGGCTCTGACAGAGGAGCTGGGCTGGATTTAGCAGCTGCAGCACAAGATGTTAGTGGCAGCCCCATCCCAGGGCCAGAAGTCACTGTCCCACACCCACAGGACAAAACCGGTCACCTCCGTTCCCCGCTGCAGCTCAGCATGGAAACGTGGGGTTTGTCAACACAGAGCAAGAGCAGAGCTGCACAACACACCTTCCTGTGAAGGGGCAAGGCAGGCAGCTGTGGGTTACACCCTCCCCCCAACATCCCCACCCATCACAGCCCACTGATCAGCGCCCTTTTGTAAAGGCTAAATCCAGGTTTGCACTCCACGTGCACACTGCTGAAGCTCAGGATTGAGGTATTCTTGCCCATCACGCAGGAAGGGCTGGCAGCAGGGCAGGGCTCTTCATTCTTCAGTCACACCGCAGCCTCAGAAGCAGCAGCATTAGAACCACTCTGCATTCATTCACTCAAGCACAGGGAAAAACAGGAGCCGCTGCAGCTACCAGAACCAAACCCAACCCCTCTAAATAAGCTTCTATAAAACAGGGAGAGAAATGGTTCACTTGTCCCAGTCTGCTTCCTTACAAGGGGAATGTTGAAATACCATCAGCTGCTCACAGGGGGTCACAGAGAAGCATTCAGTCAGCATTAATCCCTCTAGTTCAGGTGATAAGGAAAGCAGACAGAGCTGATGTGTTCCCCCAAGCGCCGCTGCAGGATCACTGACAGCTTCCCAAAGAACATCCCATGGAGGAGTCAACATTCACGTTACTTCCCCCTCAAGAAGGCAGGGAAAATATAGAAAAATACTTAAGACAACAGAATTTCTCAAAGAGAATAAGACTTTAACACGAAGCACTTACACGGCTTCTCCCTGCCCACCTTAAAAATAAACCTTCCTTTCCTCTATGAACGTAGTACATCCACACCCAGGACTGGCAGGCAGCACGCTCCATTTAAGGACATTCTGCTACACTGCTCAGAGCACAAAGCCACTGCTTCCTTACGAGCAGTGTTTGAAAACCACAGTGCAATAAACCTGGGACTTACAGCTCACACAGCCCATCCAGAAACAGTGGCAGACACCTCTTCTGGCTGGTAAAATGCTTTGGATAGAAAGCATTGCAGCAACTTGAGGGTGTAACAACTTCACTTCTCATGTATTCAGTTACTGAACCATACATTCACACTGATTCCAATATCAGAAAATAAAGATTTTCAAGATTTTTTCCTGAAATCCTCTCCATAGACTGTCAGTGCCAGAGATCCCAGGCTACAGCCCATGCTGCTGGTACAGCTGTGCCAGTACATCATCTGCCTGTGCTAACAGAACATTAATGAAAGCAAGGCAGAAGCCCACTTGTGCTGCTAAACCCTTCATTCTGAATCATCTCTCCCACCCCACACAGCAATTCCTACAGGACCAAAGGAAAACTGGGTAAAGAGGTGCACACATCATGAAGACGAAACATATCATGTCTTGTATAAAATACGCTGCTCTGCTCTTTCCAGCAGCAGCCACAGTTGCTCAGATCGAAAGTTCTGATGGTACCTTCACAGTATCCTGGATTTTGAAGTGAGTCTCATGACAGTGGTCCCTCCTATAGAGCCCAGCTAGGCCTTAAAAATCCCACACAAGCTGCAGCAGGTCCTGGCAAGAAGCTTCACTCACAAGGCCAGGAGTCACATCAAGAAAGCAAAGGGGTGATTTCCCCGTGCCTTTCTGCAAGCTACCACACAGCATTCTTTATAGATCACCTTAAAATCCTTTAGGAAATGAACCTACCACAGTGCAGACACCCTAAAGGGTATTTTGGGACATAAGCTGACATTGAATCGAGAAGACAGACAAGATTAAGTATTTTCCCTTCAACAGTCACAAGCCTCATCACACCTGAAACCATCGGTGCAGCAGCAGGTCCAGCTGGCATGGCAAGTGGGAGTTTGAGGTGGAACACAGGGCAACATCCTGCCCTTCAACTCTGAGAGCACGGCAGTAGTTCATGGTCTGTTATCTCCAAGGAATGGAGCTTGGAAGTACTTAGATTGTGGGTTTGTATCTCCCAACAGAAGCTGGGAATACCTCACCACTCACACAGCCTTTAACCCATCTCCCACACAACACACAAATACATCGTCAGGATCTTGAGAGTAGTTTTGCCGCGTTGCCAACCAAGGGAGGAACGGCACTGCATGGAAATGAAATAATCACTGAGATAATCTGCGCATGCTTCAGCAGGAAGTAATTAGGGAAATTGGCAGTGTGTCATCTGCTCTTGGCCCCAGGCAGCACATAAAGGAAGAACTAAAAACAGTTCGTTCAGAGATGTCAGATGCAGAACCACACACTGCTGAGACCAACTCAGAACCTCGACGCTCGCACCGAGAACCATCCTTCTCACCAAGGAAAGCAGGCTCCCAAGAGCACATAGCACAGCCAGGCAGGAGCACAGGAGCTTCCGCTCTCAGCAGATTCCTCAGAAGAGGCAGCTGTCACCAGGGCCCTGCAGCACCACTATGTGATCCCTGCCTGAATCTGACTGCAGAACACTCACAATCCCAAACAGGAATTTCAGTTTGGCTTTATACAACAACCCCATGCACATGAGCCTGGGCTTAAAGACACTCCAGGCATTTTCTCCTGCACAAGAAGAGAGGGTGAAACTGGTGAAGGGCTTTGCACAAGTAACTAATGCAAGTGCAGCACAGGAAGAATAGCTTTCTGTTCTGCTTTGAGTGGTAGCAAGCATAGCTGAACATAAAACACATTTCTACACAACTCATCCTATGCTATTAAGATCAGTCAGAAGAGCGCAGGGCAGATCTCAGCAGGCATACCCAGAAGCAGTGCCGTGCCCTCAGGAGATCAGAGTTAAGGTAAGGGCTGGGAGGTGGGCCTTGCACTGTGCACGTTATTGTGGCAGGTGAGGGAGCAGCCCAGCACAGGCCTGACCAACTTTCACTACCACTTGGTATTCCGTAGCACACCGGACATCAAGAATACTTCCAAGAACCCAAGATCCATCGTTCGGATGAAACCAGAGGTGCTCTGAAATCCCCTTGTGGCATTTTCTGTCCCAGAAGTTACTGGACTTCAGACACTAGATGCTGTTTTTGTTGTAGGTCCTCCAGCCTGGTGCAGTCACAGCCAGCCAAATCACAGCTTCCCCATTAAAGCATGCAACGCATTGAAGACTTCACACAATAGCTACCAAGGTTTTAACAGCGCAGACAACGCACGAACCAGGAGGGCACGAGGCTACTGAGCTTTAAGCAAAAAAAGCCAGCCTGACATTTTACAGGTCTGCCCAGCATGGTTGATTCTTTGGTGAGCACAGAACCACAAACACAAAACAAAGACATCTTTCGGAGCCGCTCCATGTTTTGTTTGAGATGCTGTCAGTGTAACCTCCTTCTCAGAAGTGTTTCTGCACAAGATACCCCCAAGAAAAAGGTTTCTGTAAATATTTTATTTTACCTGTCGTCTTCTCTGACAAGATCACTCCCCAGGTCTTACTGTTTAACATATCAAGAATGATTAATACAAAAACAAGCATACACTTTACAGGCTTCAGTTCCTTGCTGACATTCCTCAGCCATTTCTCAACATAGATGAAATGAGCCAGAACTGTCTAACTCCACTACTGAAAAGTTTTTTTTTCAGGTTTACGGATGCTTTCACAGATTTTAAGAGCAATAGAAACTTTTATTAATAGCACCTCCACAGCTGGGAAGCGCAACCTGTTACTGCAGTCTTGGATTTAACATCAAGAACACTAGAAACAACATACGAGAAATAAAAAGGAAATCACAGACAAGGACAGCTCAGTGAAACAGTTCTGTCGCACACCTTCACGCGATGGTCATTCCTAACGGGAAGTTTCTTTAGAAAAGAAACAAATAAATACCAGTTACCACCACAAGAGGAAGCAGTTCACATTTCCAGTCCTTCTGGCTGCGAGAGGGCACGCACCACAGCTGTTACTGCTGCTGTGCTTCAGCTCTCCTTCACTTCACCAAGACATCGGGGAAGCACTGGTAAGGAGGGAAACGCTGCAGCACTAAAGATGAAGCCAAAACAGAACAAACCCCAACGCTCTACTGACATTTGGTACAACCAGGTTCAACCACGTTTGGCAAGAAAGTGACAGCCAGTTCCTGGTCTGTAACACCTACCTCCCTTTGCAGGAGGGCAGTTTTCTCTGGCTTTAGAGCAAACAGAGCTCAAGAAACCCACACTGCATCTGCACAGAGGTTATATTAATACACCAAGGAAACGTGGAAACAATAAACCCTAACACAGATGAAGAAGACTACTACTCAGTTCTTGCGTACTATCAAGAACTCTGAGGTCTGGTGTAAACTCAAGACTGCCATTTTTAGCCAGATATTTACACAGAAATATAATGTGGTTTTGTATAGCATGAGCTTAAATCCCCTTAACTGAAATTTATTTTATCAGTTTCAACTTCTGTAGGAGTACTGGAGAGCGTCCAACATATCAGCTCCAAGACAGAGAGGCACCTTCTGTGCTTACTCCATCTATCAGGTCTGGCAGAAGCAGGGAATTAAATTAATGCCTAACTGGCAAAAATAACTACCACTTACAGCAGAGAGAAACTTGAAGAACGTGACGGAAGTACTTCTACAGCATCGCTAATGGAAACTGCCCAGCCTCCAAAGCAGGATTTTTTTTTTTTTTGAACTCTGCATCCACAAAATCCTTGTTTTTGACTATTCAGTGCCATCAAACTGAGGAAGAACAGACAGCATTAAAGACTTGAGCTACAACCACCTCTACCTGGCAAACCTAGCGACAGAAGCAAGGACATCTTCCCCTTGGAAGAACTCCAATGTACTCTTGACTTGATAAAGCAAATCTAGACCTTTTTTATTTTTATTACTTTTTTTTAAACAATTTGCCAAGACTGGAATGAGAGATAAATAGAAGGCACAACAATTTTGCTTTTTTTTTTATACAAATACAAACTAAACATGAAAAAACCTCCCTATTTCAATAAAAAAATTCCACAAGTTCAGGAAAAGTGTTTTGAGAGTCAAGTTCTAGACATTTAAAACCTATCCCACAATCCACAATTTTAAAGTGGTAAAACAGCAGTTAGAATTCTTTTCCGTGATCATGTATCAAAAGAAAAAAAGAGAGGATTCTATGGATACTCATTATTCCACTTTTACAGCGCCACAAGGAGAAAGGTGAACGTCAATTTTTCAAGTGGCAACATCTCCAGATCAGATGATGTTCGTATGGACCCCCAAGGGATAAATCAAAGTTTTATTTTCCTGCCCTTGAAATACTTGCCAAGTACTATGTTTTCCTATAGGCTCTTGAACGCATGCACGTGAAATATTATTCCACTGACTGAAATGCACCCAAATTCAGTAGAGAGGGGAAGGAAAAAAAAAAAAGAACAAACAAAAAGACATTTCTTCTAGGAAAGATCACTGGTACCAAAAAAATCCAGTCCGTAAGTTTGAGGTGAGCAAGGAAATTCAGTTCTGTTCTTTTTAAAATCCACTTTTCCTAAAGCGTTGTTCCACAAAGCTGGTATCTGGGACAAGGACTAGAAAAAAAAAATCACAAAACCATAACACAAACAAAAAGGGGCCAAAATAGTATCAAACGTAGCAGTCTATAACAGGCTAGGGCCACATTCCAAGATACCCAAGGCTGAAATTCACAAATCTGCAGGTAAAAAGGGGTTGCACCACCGTGTCAACATCCGCGATGCATTCACTGGCGTTGCCCGATCCCCCTTCCAGCTCCAAATCCTGGCTTCTGGGACATTCCTCCACGTGGAGGCCCTCGAATCCCACCTCCCAGCCCCCCGCGAGTGCCTCCAGGTCCACGGGGTCTGTTATCTCTGCGGTCACCCTCCCTGGCAGCTCGTGTTTTCTTCTCCTCCACATTCAAGCGCACCTCTCCCCTGAACATGATGGGCTGTAAAAAAGAGAAAATATTCGCATTAACAACTCGTCTGGTGGTCTCCAAAGTCGAGCAGGTTTCTGCGGCCTTCTCTCATCCCCTCCTTTCCAACCAGGGAAAGAGAAGTGCTCGTGACTGACCATGGCTATTTTCATAGAATCATAGAACGGCCTGGGTTGAAAAGGACCTCAAAGATCATCGAGTCTCAACCCCCCTGTTAAGTGCAGGGTCGCCAACCACTAGACCAGGCTGCCCAGAGCCACGTCCAGCCTGGCCTTGAACGCCTCCAGGGATGGGGCGTCCACAACCTCCCTGGGCAACCTGTTCCAGTGCCTCACCACCCTCTGTGTGAAAAACTTCCTCCTAATATCTAACCTAAATCTCCCCTGTCTCAGCTTAAAACCATTCCCCCTTGTCCTATCGCTATCCACCCTCACAATCGATCCCCCTCCTGTTTACATGCTCCCTTCAAGTATTGGAAGGCCACAATGAGGTCTCCCCAGAGCCTTCTCTTCTCCGAACTAAACAAGCCCAGTTCCCTCAACCTTTCCTCATAGGAGAGGTGCTCCAGCCCTCTGATCATCTTGGTGGCCCTTCTCTGAACTCTTTCCAAGAGCTCCACGTCCTTGTGCTGGAGGCACAAGTGGAAGTTTGATTTCTAATAATCAAACTGTATAACCAGTCCTGTGCTTGGCTAGAGAAGACGAAAAGATGTGGAAAAGTGATACTTCTGCAAACACAACATAAAAGTTGAGTGCTAAGCATTCTGATACCTCTTAGAAAAAGAACTGAACTATTAAAAGTAACCTGATCTCATTGATATGCACCAATTCAGTCTGTCACCGCGCAGAGTCCCAGATGACTTTATCCTATGGCATGAAGAATGTCAGACCCTCTCTACCACCTTGCTATGCAGGCCAAGGAAGTCTTTCACTTCACTCTAATGTTTCAGGACACATTTTTGCCCAAAGCACTGGGTCTACTTGCAAAGCAACAAAATTTAGTGCTCTTCAAAGCAAGGTAGGAGGTGTGTAAAATTGCTTTCAGTGATTTATGTATTTAAAAAAATCTAATTTTAGAAAAGCATGTCCATTCATTATAATTTAAGCACTTACATGAGCCTGCATGAAAGATACTCTGAATGAACTTAGAAAGCTTATTACACATTCCAAGTCTAAGAATTCAGCATCCACTTTGTTCTCTGGCTCCAGACAGAGTGGAATAATTAGAACAAGTACACAAAGGCCACAAATACCCCAGCTGAGCATGCCTCTGGTATTGTACTCCCTGCACACAAAGTCCAGCACTCAGCCCTTAGCTACTTCTCCCACTGCAAAAGGGCTCACAAATGGACTTTTCTCGTTTTAATTCAAGAGCTCAAACACGCAAGTTTAAGTCACTACTAAAGGTGCTGTATGCACAACAGTTGTGGACAAGAAACATCCTCAGGACCCACTGCCACTGAACTATTTGCTCCCAAACCAATTCAGGTCAAAGTCAGATCGACCCAACCTACTTTTAGCAATGGTTTCAAGTCACCCATTTCAGACTTTACCTTAGACCACACTGGAACTGCTCTCTCCACAACAACAGGAAAGCATTTAAGGAAGCAACTCTATCAGTACTAAGATCTTAAATTACCAGCTCCCTTCAAGAGCTTCTATAATGCATATGAAGCCCAACAATACTAACTCAAACACTGCTAGAAATGCTGCTGGCACTCCACAGCTAAAGGTGCCTAACCACACAAGATATCCTAATCTCAAACTGAACCTCAAGGAACAGAAGTCTGCCTAGAGAAGTTGTTGAAGCCCCATCTCTGGAGGCATTCAAGGCCAGGTTGAAAGAGACCCTGATCTAGCAGCTGAAACCCTGTCCATAGTAGGGAGGTTGGAACTAGATGACCTTTAAAGGTCCCTCCCAACCTAAGCCATTCTATGATAAGCTACCTTTCAATTTAAGGCCAGAAATACAGGGGTAGTAGTCATACAGTAATGAAGAAAAGAAGGATGCCACTATCTGCTGAAATAACCCTGCTGTAAGGCAGCACACCACACAGTTCAGGTGCATCCAGATTCACTGCCTACTGTCATCCCACACAGGCACGGGATGTACACCTTCCACAAACAATCACTGCTGACAAACTAAGCAGGTACTTTTCCTTTGTTAGAAGAAACCTGAGCACTAGTTTTTTCCCCTCTTGACCCCTTTTGTCAACAACTGAGTAAGAAAAGATCCTACTTGTCCCCAGGATCGGACTCTGCCCTGTCTCCCTGAAAGCTATTTGCCTGCTTCCTGTGTAGAGCTCAACAACTTCCCTTGGAAAAAAGCCTCTGTAATGAGCAAGTTTACATTCACTTAAGTCATTACAAGCTGCTTTGACAACAAAAGGCTATCTGTAAAAATGCTGTACAGGTCTCAGCATAGGAGGGAAAGACACTTCACTTACTTGAGAACACTGTAAAATTAGAAAGTGATCAAGAGAATACCACCTTTTGTGTTAGAAGCATCTGGAAAACATTGCCTGTTACTAACAGAGCAACAAGCCACTGACTGAAAGTTTATTTACCCTGTTGCTAAGGATCTTCTGAACTGGTTCAGGATCATCAAACACCACAAACCCAAAATTGGGGAGCTTTCCACCACTGTTGATGCGCAGTTCAACAACATTGCCATAGCCTGCAAGAGAAGAGCCAAGTTCTTGGGTCATACATTAGAATGCTCTGTTGACCACACCAATGGCTACAACCCCAAACCCCGAGGAGTAGAGTAGAACTACCAACTTACTTTGGAAAAAGTCCTTTAGTTCACTTTTATCCACATCATGGGGAAGGTTCCCAACAAACAGCTGGTGACTGTCCGGGTACCTCACAATCCGCCTTGTTTCCACATCACCTTGTTCACCCTCACGAACTTGAACAGAAGAGTGAAGTTTAAGAAAAGCCAGTTCCCACAAACAAATGTGAATAACATCAGTTAGAATTAGCACCTTACAAAAAAAAAATCAGAATTCAAACTGTCTACTAATTTATTATAGGAAGGTAAGCACCCTACACCAGGCATTTTGCAGCTGCTTGCTTTCTGTCATCTGACTGAAAGCAAATACTGAATAAAAACCTGGAAACTTCAGAGAATGCTAAAAAAAACTCTAGAGCTTGGCAGACATTCAGACCCAAACCATTTAATAGCCAGGTAAGTAGAAATACTCACTGTTAATGAGACTTCGAAAACTCTTGTATTACTGATTCCCCAAAACCACCAAATCAAAGAGCAGAAACGTTTTACATTCTGTAGCTTTTCTTACTTGGCCTAGGACCCCTCTGTGGGGGGATGCTTGTTCGCTGCTCCCTCACTCTCTGATCCCTCTGAGGTCTCTGTGGTGGGGTCTGAGATTCAGGCTTTGCCTCAGGACGGGGCTGTATAAATTCAAAAGAGAATTATTATGCAAGAATAAAACATAACAGTAGAGCTTTTAAGAGCTCCCTATCAAGTAATTTATCAGTTCTCTTGAAAATTGAGTCAGAAGTCTGAATTCCATTCTTTTCACCAGTGACTAAATACATGTTAGGCTGTGGCACTCCACATCAAGTTAAAATTTCCAAGTCACTCCACACATAACTGCATAAGAAGTGACTGCCTAAAGTATGGCTCTATTACAATACACTCATTTCATGACCAAACCTTGTTCATCAATAGGCAAAGGAAAAACATTAGAGAAGTCGCCTCTCCTGTTAAGTGCATTTGTTTTAGACTGTAGATATAATCAGCAGTCATGATCTCTTTTCTGTTCAAGGAATTACTCCTCAGTCCAAAAACCAAGGAATAACATTTATGACACCCACCATGGAACACTGAGTTGGACAGTCTTCAGAGCCTAAGAATTCAACTCATCATCACATTGATTTCACTGCTCTTTCACCATCTCAGCTTCCTGCCAGCCAGTGCAGCAGGGAAGCAGCTTTGGGTGCTGGATTCCTACCTGTGAGACTGGTACTTTCACAACATGAGGTGGTATTCCTGATACTGGAACAGCTCCACTGGGAGGAAGGTTCTTACTGGTTACTGATGCCCAAGAAAATGTCTAAAGAAATAAAGATTTAACTCAATTCCATATTCCTGATGATACAGCTAATAGAGATGGTAATAGTAACAAACTCTTAATTAATCCATGACATTATGGATTGAACCACTATCTGCTTCCCCACAATTTCCTTCAAATCATCCCAATTCAGAAGACATAGTATTACATACAATAACAGAATCACACTTCTAACCTATTTCTGAAATCCAAGTAGCATTGAAATATGAGAAAGCAACAGCCTAGCACCAAGTACTACAATAAGGTTAATCAAAGTACTGCTTCCTAGAATACTCATCTGCTAAAAGTTGACTCCCTTGACACTAGAGAGTAACAAAAGAAAAAACCACCAGCTAGGAATAAAGTCACATCTCAACCATTTTCCTGATTCAGCATCTTGGTTACAGTCTGCCAAGAATTTCAGAAGTTCTGTTTACAAACTAAGAATCTAAGAAACTGAGCCTCTTGCTATTACCACAGTTCCAACACCTCCAAAGTTTACAAAGCATTCCTTTAGATCATAGCAATTTAGTCAAGTAGTCACCACCTAGAAGTTCAACATCTGTTGTATAAAAGCCAATGGGAAGAAGGCAACTGGTCATGAAAAGAACAATCTGGCCATAGGAAAGAGCTACAGCATTTAAAGACTTGAATCTAATTCCAGATACTTCCCCCACTTGAGCAAGAAATGAACCAAGCAGAGTGTCAAACATTCTGATGAAACTTAAAAAAAGAGTCACATTGTTATTACCCTGGAGTCTTCTTGCACTGCAGGAGCTGGATCAGCAGGAGCTGGAGAAGGACTCTTCTCCACAGTTTCTTCTGGAGCCGATTCCTCCAACACAGGCTCAGATTTTTCTTCCTGCACCTCTGGCTCAGGTTCCTGTTCAGGTTCTGGCTCTGGCTCAGGCTCTGCCTCTGCAGTTGTCTCTTCCAGGTGTTCTTCAATGTCATTGCTATTAGCACCACAAGAAAAACAGGCAAGGGTGGTATTTACTGCATCTGATTAGATTACTGGGTAATAAGGAATGCTACTTGTTCAATATAGAAGCCAACTACATTTCATTAAAGAGGAAGAACAAAGCTAATCTAAATAAAGCTACATTGTACAAGCACGCCAGCTTCACATTATTACACTACAGACCAAAGCATTACATCTTGTGATAATCTGGAGTCCCTGCACTAAGCCTAACAGCATTTAAGTTCCAGCTGTCTTTCAACTGTCAGAAGGGAAAAACCATACGTAGCAGTAAATTCATACTATTTGTTCCATAAGTAGTCAGTATTACCATCTAACTTCATCTAGTAAAATTATTACCTGACAGTCTGCTCATAATAAGCACTGGTATCATCAGGAACAGCCTCAGGTGTTTGTTGTCTCTCCTCAGGTTCCTCCCCTTCTTCCTCTGATTCTAAATGAAGTTAGAAGAAAAAACACCACACAGCTTTAGCATTCAATTCCAACTCATCTCCCACCAACACACATTTGAAGTCTCTGCAGAGGAGCACAAATAAGGAAGCACTATCAAAACATGACACTAAACAGATACTTCCTTACAGCTATGCTTCCACTTCAGTTACTCACTTTTGTCTGACATCAAATAACATTTTCTAAATACTCCAGAAAACAACTGTTGCCTACAAATCTGATCGCTGCTGCTCAAAAAAGGTCTTACAGCTCTTTCAATAGAAAGAGAAGATACCAGAAAAATAACTACAGATAGCAGAGTGATAAAAGGATAAAACTACAGTCAAGGAAAAGACCCAGAATGCCATTACAGAATGCTGTAAAAACAGACTTCCTCTAGGTCGGAAATGAAGCACTAAAACACACCCAGGCACAAGCACCAACAGAATCAGACAAAGTCTGCTGGTACTTACCTTCAGGAGGCTCAGTGTCAGAGTCACCAAAAACTTCATCTTGGTAGCGGAAGATATCATTGTGGACATAAAATTTGTTTGCAACAGAACCCTAGAAGCAAAAAGGGGGGGGGGACTCATTTAATGTAATTAACTGTAATATCAAAACCTAAAGTAACAAAACAAGAACAGTTGGAGCAAGTCATCCTTTCCCCACCTTAGATATAAAAGATCAAACTTGCTTCCTTTTAAAAAGTGCACAATGGAGATAAGAAGATAGCATCATGCTAGGAACTCAAGCATGCATGAATCAACAGGAAATTTAATGCTTTTTATTCTTATAGCTGACAACACCACCAGCAAGCAGAGCATTCTGTGATTCAAGGTACTAATTCTTAGCTGCAAGACAAACTGAAAAATAAAGTGAACTTGCAATCCTCACTTTTTCCACTATGATTTTGTTCAAGGAAAGTGTTTATTTTGAAAGCCACCTCAAAATGCCAAGTAAGCGCTTTACCAAACAAGACAATCTAAATCCCGTCCTCAAGGGACAGAAAGCCTTTTCCTCTTCTCACTAGTCTTTGCCCAATGCAAGAAGTAGCTAGGAAAGCAAACTAAGGATAGAACAACTTTAAAGAATGCATAAAAGTGTTCTAAATACCAAGAAGCCACAAGTCAGGGTATTTACGTCTGTAATGATGACACCCAAGGTTAACTGATGAACATATGGAAGTAGTACGAATTCCTTAAGAATTTGCAGAGTACTCCTACCCAACTGCATGGTAAACTACCCTCCCAGTACAACACTTGAGACTCCAACACTGAAACAGGACTCAAATCTTGACACGATAGTATGAGCACTACAATAATGCCAGCACAGTATAGCATACCTCAGGTGCAAGTACAAATGTTTGCATGAACCTGCGCACCGGCTGCATGTTATTGGAGAGCTCTCCCATCACCTGCACCACAACACCATCATTGAGAGTAGCATGGGCATCCACGTGACGGATCTTTGTGTGGCAGTCCTTGAAGTTTAACGACAGCACCTTCTTGTGGATATCCTATAAAGGACAGGATACAGGTTACACTGCCAAAGTCACTTCTGCTAAATCAGCAGCTTCCAAAGAAAGATAAAACAGAACACTTATATTCCCAAACTCAAGCAAGAAAGTTTGGCAGCAAGCTCTACATTTGCTTTGCAGGCTATTTTACACTATGAACTTCAACAAAAGGAAGCGTATCTTGATTGACTATTGCTGTGTAAAATTAAGCAGTTGTTTCTCCCCTTTTTCCTACAAGAAGCCATTTGACAAAGTGGATAACTCACAGCTGGTTATGTGTCTCAAGCACAAAGGAGACAAGAAAGAAGGAAATGACAGTAAGTTTTTCCAGATACTTACAGATTGCCCATAGACTGCATCAGCTGGTTTTCCATTGGAATCCAAGCCACCATGGACATAGGAAGAGTTCTTTCCATAAAACCTGTTGGAAAGAAAGTTCTCCTGAGTAAGCTGTAGTGTTCAGGTACAACAGGTACCCAAACAATAACAGCCAGCAGTGAAGTCTCTCATAGGAACTAGATGGTGCAAGTCTGTTCTCCTCCATAAAGGCTGCAAAGAAACATAGTACCCTAACACACAGGACACTGGAGGCTTCCCTCAAGCTCTGGCTTAAAGTTTGAGGCAAGAAGTAGTAGTATTACTTTGTTCATCTACAGTAATTAAAGCACTGCAGGTAAGTTACCCATTTTATAAGTATTGATTACAAGCTGAAGCCAAATATCACGGGACTACATTCTGACAGCAGATAAAGGCTAGAACTCAAGTCCACAACATGTCCTAAACTTTCTCTGGTCCAAATAGAGGTCAGCTGTCCACTTAAGCAGAAAAAAGGTCTGAAAAGCCTTTTAAGAGTTCCTGAGATTAGAAGGAATGTTTCAAAAAACTGTTTGAATACCATCTCAAAGCACAATGAAATAAAATGCAACTATCTTCAAAAATGAAGCTAAGACACAGGAATAAGTTTGTTTACTGATTTTTAACATACAATTTAAGAAAAATCACATAGAAAAACTGATTATGAAGTGAAGCAGGAGCTTTACCTGTGCAAATAGTCAGGTGCCTGGTTCAGCAGAGTATAGTACTGCCTCACAAACTCCCGCCCGACCAGCAGGGGACTTGGCTTCTCCATCACCATTTCTTTGGTCAACTGAAAACTAAAGAAAATCAAAAGCTCTATCAAACAGTAGCATTTTTGTGTTGCTGTTCCCATCCAGACAGCATAAGCCACATAATCACAGTGGAAAGCACACACCAAAACCTATTAGCAGTTTTACACAGTAAGCAGTTTAACCAGTGTATTTTCAGAGTCATCAATCTTTGGTGCTGAAGAGAGGGAGAGGACTGCAGGGGAGCAAACCAGTGGTGGGAGAGGCTGCACAGGCAAGGGACATTACCTCATAGCATTCCAGCATTTAGTCATCCTACATTTCCTCCGCAAAATGCAGGTAGCAAACACGTATGGTTCTCCAAGAGGATTTGCTAAGTAGCTAAGTCATTTACCAGTTGATCCAAGTTCTACTTACCTCACTTGACTTCACAATCAGAATTAAAAGTCATACGTTTCAAAGTAAAGCCTGTGCTACTGTATTAAGGGCATTTATAAAAGGTCAGAAAAAGTCCAATCTATTTTTATCAGCAGTGCAGCACTGGCTGCTTGGGAGCAGCAAGCACTGGAAGAATATCAGATGCTATCAAAGTTACTGTGCTACAAACAACTGCACGCTGCTCTTCCCTTATTTCTCCTGAACTCAAGTCTACTATCACTTAAATCCAGAAGGTAAGATGCACAGCACCACTCCTAGGCCAAGGAACAAATTGATCTAGGTACCTCCTATCTCATTTCAATTTGCCTAAATTGTAAGAAAGAAGCCTTTGTGGAAATATTACATAGCATGCATCTCTGTTTCCTTCTGTTCAAGGACTCATACAAACAGTTCAAAAAAAAAGCACCACAGTATATTCTTCCTGATATAAGGAAAATTAGGTTTTCTGCTTTGTGTTCTGTTACCTGTGATACCAAAAGGTAGCAGAATGGGTGCTTAGCTGACAGTTTTGCTGTTGATGTCTCATAGGCTACATGGTAGTCAGTTTTCCTGCAACTATTCTGGCTTTGTAGTGCTGACAGTAAAGAGTTCACAATGGTACCTGCAATGAGTCAAGCAGATGCTAGCACAAGGACATTAAGATCTAGATGTAAAAACAGAGAGAACTTTCTCTCTATTACTGACCTACTGAACGCTTCCCCTACACAAACGTCCCCATACAAATGGTACACAAATGCAGTATGCAGATACTTAAGGAGCGTGCTGCAAATCAAAACCAATACACTACTGACGTAAGCCCGCTACGAAAAAAGAGAATGATGTGAATGATGTCTCCTGAATTTGTGTTTATCTGCTTTTGTTAAATACTACAGCTGTAAGCCTCCAGAAGTAGCAGTGCTATCTAGAAATAAGTCAAGCTAAGCTAGCTCAGACCAACCCTGATGGAGTCCGCAAAGCGCAAGCCTTGGCAGTTATGCTGGAACAAGCTCTTCTGTCACTGCACAAGACAGCATCCTTTACCCTGAGTTGCCCACAGCTCTCATCTGTTCCTCCCTGGCTTCACTCAGATTGCCTTTCCTCTGAATTGCTCTAAGCCTTGTTCCAGTTCACTCCAGAATCTCATATGATACTTTCATTGTATTTGTTGTACTTCAGTCAAGGAGTCCCTCAAATGCTAAGAGCCAATGACAAATTACAACTTCAGCAGAGCTGACCTACCAGGATAGGCCATTACACTGACAGCCCAAATGCACGTCACATGCAGGTCTGCAAAGGAACCAACCACACTGCAGGATGGATCACAAACATGAAACACAAGCTTCAAACCCCAAAGGAAATAAACCAGACTCAGAGCACAGGATATCACATAAAGCTGAATCCAGTGGAGGCTGGCACACTTCTTCTGTATCAAACCATAGTCTAATACCAAACATACTGTAAACAAAAGACATAAGGCAATATTCAACCACAGAGGCAGAATATACAAATAACACATTTGAGGATGTGATCCCGACAGCCAGCAATGGTCAGAAAGAATTGGCTACATGGAGATACAGTACATCAACTCCTATCTCAGGAGGTATGCAGCTTAAGGTTTGGAACAGAAGATATACAACACTGTGACTAAGCCAACAAGATTTGGTAGAGTTCTGCATACACTGACATGTATTGCTCTGCTTTTAACATAAAAAGGACTGGAGTTATTCATACCATCTTTTCACTTCAAGTCTAAAAAGAAACGAAGTCTACTCATCCTATCTTAGAAATGCACTTTTTCGAAGTTTAAATACAGGGGAGGAAGATCTGACAGGCTCCAGAGGGCATACATATACAAAGCTCCCACTCTTTCAATAGGAAGTACAAGCATCAACACCAGACAAGGAAAAACTACTTACAGGACAGTGTGCAGAGCAGGCAAGACCAAAAGTTACCCAGAACTGAAGAAGGCTTTTCAATACATTAAGAAGCTTTCCATTGTTTCACTCTATTCACAAGCTAACTGCTAAGCAAGTGATGTGCCACAGCTGGCTCTGCCCTGCAGGAGATGCTCAGATTCTGCAGATCACTTTCATTTTAGGAAGTTCTCAGTATCTGTGGTTTTAAAGAAACCTTTCGATTGTAAGCACAGTATATTACATATACAGATGTCCAAGACACAGCACGGACTGGAGTAACTAAACAAACCCTCAAATCTATGAAACTGAATGCCTTCAAGCATGCATTACGTAAGATCCCTACAACATATCAGGCATTACCCCACAGGGAAATTAAGGGTAAGCTGTGAGTACCATTGCTGGTTTCCTCATGTAGCCACTTCCTGCAAAGCACTTCTGAAACACTATCACAGCAAGCAGCAGAAGGACCCTGAAGGAGAGGGAGCAAGTGGCAGACAACACCTTCACATTTAGACTCGGCTGGTTTAACTGGCAATGCAAAACTGCTGCACAGAAGAACCCTGCCTCTGTGCCATGAGCTTACACTTCAGAAACAGTCCTAGAGCATCCCCTCAGATCACCAAGCACAAGGGCTCCATATAAAACATACACGAGCTGCTTGTTCACTCCTCTTTTCTTTTTCTGGGTGAAGGTGAGGCTATGGGGAGGGCATCACCCTTTCCAAACACCCCTCCAGAATCCAGGCTCATTCTCACTGCTGTCCAAAGACCTCCTACTCAATTCTGTTAAATGCTACACTCAGATCTGAACAGCTCACAGTACAAGTCCTCACCTGTGGGAGCCCACTAGCACTCCCATCTCCAGTGCTGTTCTGACTTACTGTACTGAAGGCATACAGAAGGCAGTGGCTTGTGATTACATCTCATATATATAGTCTTGTAAATATAAAGGATCTTCCTACTGAAAGGGAAGATGCCCAAGAAGCCCTATCAGAACTGACTCTTACTACAGAAAGAATAGCAGAGAGCCCAGTTCTCATTAAGATCCAAAAAGAAACGGGAAAAACCTTTGCATGACCTGAGCAGAGGACAGCAATCTGTTTTCACTCCGGCTGCACCTGCTGCTATTCTGCCAGCAGCCATCTGTTCCTGATCTCCAGCCAGCACAACCTGAACGATACACGCCAAGCACCTCCAGATAGTACTTGCTCCCTACTACTCCAAGCAATTTCTACTGCTCCTCTATTCCTTGACCCACGAATAACGGCAAATATTTTATCGAGCACAGAACGTGACAGGACCAAACGTCTGGGCTATCACTGCACTGCTCCTGAGAGAAGCTTATCCACACATTTTTGTCAATTGAGATGAAAGGGTGTTCACAGGAAAAGCTGAAAATTTGATGATTTAAAATACAGAAACACACATTCCTATTACTCCATATCTGTCAAGCACAAAATAACTCAAATGACAGCAAATGTTTTGTAACAATTCTGCAGTGTAACCGATCCCATTCCTTAAGCCAAGAGACTTAGGGGAAGACAAATACCTCCTTTACAGTGGTTATCACCTGGCTGGTGGAAAATTCCGCCATCTGTTACAGTGTTCCTACTTGGCAGAAAATCAATGCTAGGCACTGAATTTCTAAAGTACAGTTATGTAAAGTAGAGCCATTTATGCAAATGGTGTATTAAATTTAGATTTAGGTCCAGAGAACCCATTAGCAGCCACAAAATTAATAGGGTCAAAGAACAGCTAGTTCATCGGTTAGTGTCTTCTCACCCAATTACTATACAACTGCAAAAAAGAAATCAACTGACCACTGGCTGTCTACATTTAGAAAAACTCCTAAGTCTCAGTCTTGTTTCTTCCATACTGCCCACGTAGAACACACACCTCTAACAAACACTACAGCCTTCAAGTTCTCAGGACAACAGGACCCACTCCACGTGATGTGACAAGCCAGAGGACCAAACTCCACCGAAGTAAATCTTGCCGGCTAGAATAAAACAAATTTCATTTCCTCAAGCACACAGCGATTTTCATTATCTTCTGTCAATAAAAATGACTGTACTAACAAAGACAAGTACAATTCTTAATTTGGAGCCTATTCCGAACAGGCCAGTTTGTTTTTCATATCATCCTGGTGCCTCTGTCCTCTGCTCTTTTCACATCCATATTTTTAACTTCTATTCCAACAGAAGCAGCAGTCTGTCAGGAAGCCCACAGTGCATCCCAGATCTGTCTGAGTGGAATATTACACAGCAGGTAGAGGGAACAACCCTACAGCAGTTCCACATGCTCGTTAGGCTGCTGGTGTGCTACATAAGCAAGAATGTAATATCAAATGAGTCCATCTCAACAAATTGGTGCATTTTACAGAGCACCAAAACAGTTTCCCCCCCCTCATGCTTTTAATTACAGGTTTAACTGACTAAGATACTACCAGAGCTGCTACACTGCTTCCAACACTAATCAACTTCTCCCAAGTAGAATTAATATCCTTCATTTTTGCAACTTTCCCTCTAAATATAGAAAAGTAACTGAGATGCTCTAACTGTGCTCCCTATACAGAGATATTTTGCCCCTTTAAACCAGGAATGCCAAACTCCTCACACGACTCAACTCCCTTATTTTCATATCAATTAATTCCTTCACATAAAAAGAGTTAAGAAACACCCAGAGGAGCTCACGTGAAAGAGAGGTGCCTGCATCTAAGCACACCACAGCACAGAGATGCAAATTGCAGTTTGGCTGGACTTTAAAAGGTTTGATCAACAGTTAATAAGGTCACGTTAAGTATCATTTTAGATTTCTTAAAGTGCTTAGGTGAGCATATTCAAAGCCACAATCTCTCTCCCTCTATATACATGGCCAGCATTAGAAGCAGATAAACTTGCTGCTCTGAAAAAACAGCCAGTACAAATAGTGACAAAAGTGCCCCAATGTGCTTCCAGCAAGCATGACTTACAATAGAAGTTAATCAACAAAAGAAAGAACTCCAGTTAATTCCACCCTCCACTATTTTACATGACTAGTGTTTGCTACTGCTGCTGATTAAGCAAAAAAAAAAAAAGAGCCAGTACCTGTATGAACTGAGACACAAAACATTAGAGTGAACAATGAAACACAAACAAGCTAAACTTGCATCACTAGGCAAATTCCAGAGCCTGTCTCATCCAGGGATTTATCTCATGGCACCAGCTTTCTCTCAAGTAGGAAGAGTAATGTAAGCCTCTCCAAGGATATGCATATTTAAAAACAAGATATCAGATACACTGAGATGTGAGATGCCCTTCTTATTTTAAAACAGTCTTAACTATCTGAGGGAAAGAAGGAAGAAAGAACAACCTGTTGTTCACCTCAAGACCAAACTATTAAGTGCTGGAAAAGCAGTTCAAATGAGAAGGCAACAGAAGTTTCAAAACATCAATCTCCTTTAGAAGATCAGAGCCTCACTAGAGGCATCACGCAGAAGCCAGAAGTACAGTGCCACAAGGAGCACTACCACAGCAATACAGCCTGCATTTTATATAGAGGCCATTGCATACCTGCCTGTAGCTACTTCTATTTTTTTTATATTTTGACAGAGTCAGATGAAAAGCATTCTGTCTGAAAAATCTTAGAAGGCAGCACTATGTCAGAGGAGGCAAGATACTCTGAAGGCAAATGCTGAAAGTTCAGTGATGGGATAGCTTGTCCAAAGAATAATGAAAGCTTTAAAGAACAAACTTTGTGAGATGATCAGCATTCAAGTCTTAGTAACTCCTCGAACACTAATACAGTCCAAAGGAATTAAGTATTGCCTAGGAAATTCTAGAAGCAGGTACTCCTCAAAGAGGAAAGCAGCATGCAGTCCAGAACACACTGCACAGATGAGCCTTTAGTAACAGTCTTCAGGATGCATATCTGGATGATCCTTAAACTTCATAGCCTTTTCTCCATTTGTTATAAAGAATGGCATTTTCTGTACAACAGTCACACTATCTACACAGAGGGAGTGCTTCACAGGGTATGTGAGGCATTGAAGAGCTGAAATGTAGAAGTCAGTCCAGAACCAGAATGCACCATCCTCAGGTGAGCTCTATTAACATGATACTGCAGGAAGGCAGAGCAATATCTGAACCACTTCCTAACAGTCTTTGATACATACCAATGGAGGACACTACAGAAAAGCTGGACATCGTACCATCTGTAATCAAGAAATAACTCCAAAGCTTCACTGTTTTCTATTCAGGCTATCCAAACAATCAGGATAAGAAAGCATCCAATGTTACCTGTAATTAAATGTTTCTATTACAAAACTAAAAAGAAGTTGTTCAGAATTACATTCAACAATGCCCATGCTAGCATTGAAAAGCCCTGCTCACCAGGGGCAGATGGGAAACCTCACCCAGGGGCAACACACAGCCCCTTGAACACTCTAAAAATACAAATAAACCATGAGGTGCTGCAGAAGGGCTGTCATTCTAGAAGTCAGGTTTGTTAGCAAAAACACAGGCTAAGTGGGAGCCACAAGTACATGGATGTGATGGAGTCTGACAGTTTCCAGTCGACATTCAGCATTTCTCGTAGTGTTCAGCTCTGCCAAGCAAGAAAGAGACAATCTTGTGATTTTTATTGCTATTAGTCAGAATCTAAATGAACAGTGACACTTCAGAGGAATACAACTTCAAGAACATTAAGATCAAAAGCAGAGAAACAGGATACAAAGACGACCCAACGCATAACTGAAGCTGGTTGAGAGCAGCATCTGTACCTGGGCACCAAGGAACGGTGAAGCAGGAAGATAAAGTACATACTACCCCTGTAGTCAGGAGCATCAAGGCCCACTGACTGCCCAAAGATGGGCAGCAAATTAAGTTCTGTTTAAAAGGGAAAGGAGAAGAAAGGGATCTAACTTAGAATATATGTTACAATAATAACATAGAGGTAAGTGATATCACAAGTGTTTCCCACCAGTTTTCTTAGCCCTCACCGACAAGACACTTCCCCTTTCCTGAATGTAGGGTCTACTCCACGTGTTTTATTTTCCCTACTCCTCCTTTTTAAAGCTTTTTTCAAGTGGCTTCCAATTTCCTATTTTTTCCCCTCAATCACTCCTTTTATTCAGCAAAACCGGTAAAGTTGCTACATGCAGAGGGATAACACTTCAGCAGAAGCATCTGCGCTCCTGCTTAAAATTATCATCAAGAAATGAGTTTTATTGGAGAGGTAATGTTCACAACAGCTGCCTTACACCCATGGCAGATCACATTTTACAGCCAACTGTGAGAAGCTCACTGCACACTGCCACTGGGGTATTTAACATTACTTTTTGGAAAGTGCTGCTGTTCTGTACCACTGGAGAAAAATGCCCCAACTCAGAAGACTGACGCCAAGTTATTTCTTATGTTACCAACAGATAAAACACTGACTTTCACAGGCATATTAGTTACTTTCGTTTCAATAATGTGCACTACAGACCTATGATAGGGGAACACAAAATGTTTGCATCTCTCAGCAAGTTACCAGAAGCTGCACGTCACTCATTACACAAAGGTGACACAGAACAGGTAAGGAAGAAGCTCCAGGGAGCACACAAATTTAAGTTCCTAATATCTAATATGCACTGACTGAAAAAAAAATACCAAGGCACCATACTATACATCTTAATCTGTGATCTTTCTAGAGGTTCTAGAGGTCCAAAAAGCAAGAGAGGTCTGAACTGATGCTGCTTTTCTGAATTCCTCCTGAAGGACTCAGCTATTGAAAGCAGAGTTGTACATAGTCTCACAGGTACAAACTGAAGTCCAATAGCTGGGGGGGGGGAATCTTCTTAGGGAAGCAGCGAAAGCCAGTTTTCACCTGCAGCAGGTGTCACCATACAGGTCTGTAAATAGCCATTGTTTTTAGAGCACCCCAAGACAGTTTGGAGTCCCACCCCCCCCAAAGACCATCACAACAACCTCCAGACATACTACCCTTTGAACTCCATTGTTCATATCTGGACATGCACTTTTACTATTGAGAAGCTGTAACCAGGGATGCAATGTTAGCAAACAGCTCCAATACAAGCGGCACATGCCTCATTCCATTTCCTCTTCGTACTAGAACGCTTCTTGGGCTGCTTATATCCTGCTTCACTTTCATGGAGTAAACTGGAAGTGTCCTGATACCAAAATAAAACAAGCTAAGGAAGACTGCTGCAACAAGTCCCTGTACAAGAAACTAAGATAATCTGCCTTGAGCACAACCAGTACACCTCAGATGATCACAAGTTAGCTACACTGCATTAAGCATTATAGAAACCGGTCCTTGTGATTTGACAGAAATCCAAAATTAATTCCTCTTGAAAATCTGAGTTCTCTCAAACCTCAAAGCCTTGAAAATTCACAGAAATATTCCTACACTTTTAATCTGAAAGATCAGATCCTCCCAAAGAGGCTATTCTTCCCAACCAGGGTGAAGGATTTTCGTATCTAACTGGACACGTTCCAACTTCACTTATTCTATGACGAGAAGAATCCTTTCTCCACACATTTTAGCCATGCAAGTTTAATTCTTAAGGGATAGAGATAACCTGAATTGTTTATCAATTATTTTCTTAATGAAAAGTTACAGTCAGCTTTGAGTCTAAACTGCTTCTCTATTAAGTAGCAACTTAAACCCTATGATTTTGCCATTAGAACAGGTTTTGTTTTGACATCCAAGAGCTGCTCCAACAACTCGATGAAGTTGGCAGCAGCTCCAGTCCTCTTCTCTTAGCTCTGCGATTTTTCCATTTGGCTCCACTGCAGCTTCTCAAAGAGAAAAGTTACTCACGAGCACTCAGATGAAGCAGATTAGAACACCTAGCGACACAGATATTACTGTGAAACTCAAGCTCACTCCCATTTGGATTCAAGTCACAAGAATTAAGGTCTAATAAAATGCTTTCTAGATACCTTTCAAGAGTCAACTACAGCACTGCTGTCCATTTTGCCACAGAAGGCTGTTAAACCTCAGATACTTGGATCAGCCAACTCTGACCGATCCATCCTGGATACATTGTTAAGACTTTCATAAACAAAACAAATCAGCATAATAAACAACCATAAGCTGAAGTAGAGACAGTAGGAGGCAACACAGAAGGAAGCGGAAAATGGCCACCAATGCTTTAAAATTCAGTATTTCATATTTGCCTCAGTAAGGAATGTACAAATCTGTGAAGAGCTCCATAACTGACAGCTCACCATCTCCCAGCTCTCAAAGCAAGTACTCCACCAGCTATGCCTTCCTGGAAGAGATCCAGTCTTAATATAGCAAAACTAGGACTCCAGACCAGTAGAATATTCGCTGCCCGCAAGGTTTTAGGCATTCTGAGTAGCTGAAGATAAGGGGTTTTGTTTGGTGGGGGTAGCATTTTTCCAGTTTTAACTACTCAGTGAGCTTAAGATTATCAGGTCCATTAGTTGCCACTGGCTTCACATCAATTCTGGATATCTTACACAGGCATCCATAAAAAGGATCCACTCTTCTAGGCAAAACTATCACTTCCCCCCCCCCCCCCTTTGGTTTATTTCAAATAAATACAGCAGACTACACTAACAACCAGCACCACCCAAAGCCCTGCTCTACTTTGATTTCCTCTTTGATTTTTCCTCCGTCACATTCCTCAGATGGGCAAAAAGGCCCAAGTTTAATATTAAACCACTATAATTCAAGTCTTGTTTTCCAGCAGGCCGTTTATGTTGAGAGAGCATTCATGAGATTAAAAGTTATGAGCAGAGCCATCAATATGCACATACAGTAACACTACCTGTGTTTTATTTATTGTACTTTCATTAAAGCATGTTCGTCAGTATACACTATAACCGTTTGCAAGGAGAAAAGGGAAACTGCTGGCTTTCTGCACCAGCTTTCAGATCCGTCCTCAGACACTACAGAAAGTGAACGATAATCCTATCAAAAATGCTAGCAGAGTTTGGCTCTTTCTGAACTAATTGTTTCTATGAAGTGTAAATTGGGATACCAAACTCAAACTCCTGCAATACATTCTCTAAAGACCATGCATAAATACACAGAAATCAGGAGCAAAGAGCCTCCTGCTTTATCAGGTGCCTAAAGATCTCATGTTTAAAAAAACCAAACACTAAGGTGGCCAAACCCTGGCTATCATTAGTGGTACGACAAACTCAGCTGATGCTGCTGTGTCAGCAGAAAAATGGACAGCAGAGCAGAAGGGAAAAGGTGGGCTCTATTATTATGGTGTAAAAAGTTCTCCCTACACTTTGTTTTCGGTTCTTAGATCATCACAAAAAAAAAATAAGTAACAGATCCTGATGGTTAACCTGACCAACACACACAAAGGAAACCCCATCTGCCAGGTTTTCTTTAACTATGTTCTCTGGCTTCAACCAAATGGATTCACATTTAGAAAACATTTAAAAAGGCAGTTGTGTATTTCCAACAACTCGAGAAATAGCAACCATCATTCAACCAAATTTGATGTACACAAGATTCTTTTTAAAAGATGATTTACACTTTAAAATAAGATATACATCTGCTGAAGTTCTAAAGTGGATGTGATTCTTTTTAAGACTCTGCAGAACCCCACTTTCCAGTGTGTTTTAACACTGTCTTTCAGGCAAACTAATCCCTGGAATAGGCATTACTATCAAAAAACCTAGAGATTTTTATCACAAAGATGCTCTGTGAGACCTGGAGTATAAGACCCCTAAACACATAAATACTAAGAACTAACCTTATATTCAGCTATAAGGTCTACTAAGCCATTTTTATCTCAAAAATGGGATAATGAATTTCTCTAAATATACTGACTGAAGTAAATGCATTGAATGAAGACTTAACTTCGCTGAATATATTGACTCAAACACCTCTGGAAGAGGTGAGCCAAGTTCACAGGATGCCCACGTGCTTATAACAGTTCCACAGAATTATCACGGAACTACCTTTTAACAAAGTGATTAGGCCTTTTCTTTACAGAAAAGTTTTTATTAAAAAGTGAAAACAAGGCCAAAAGATTTTAGAACATAAGTGCAGTTTTTGCCTGTCAGCCTTTGCACTCCCTTCTCTTTTTGATGCCCATCCATACAGCCTTGTTAGAGGAAAACAGCCCAACACACACACACCGTGTTCGGTTCAGGGCACCTGAAAGCACGAGCTTCCAGAGCTCGATAGCTCTGCCCACGTTTCCTAAAGCTGTCACTTCATCCTGGGGAGCACAGGCTGGACAAAAATAGCATACCCTGGAAATATGGCGGCTTGCTGCAAATGCTGCTTTCAGCCAATTGTGGCGAGAAAAACAAGTCATTGTTTTCACAGCGAATGCTCGCTATATGTACACAAGCCTTAACAAAAGAGGCCATCAGGTACTCCCGTTAAAATTAGTAACTCATAAGATCACCCAGATCAAGAGCGAAGCGCACGTGGATGATACCAAAGCCTTTCCGCTGTTGTTTCCCCCCCCTCTCCCAGGCGCATTCAGGGCCCTGCAGGAGGCTGAGCAGCCTTCACACGAGCACTGCTTTAAATCTTGGCTCGATCCCGCCCCAGCCAAGGTCATGCGGGCAGCGGGGGTGCGCCGCGCTCCTCCATCCCCGCGCTCCCAGCGCCGGGCACGGCCCCGCCACCGCGCATGTGGCACCGCGCTGCTCGCGGCCCGGAGGGACCGCTGAGCTCGTCCAGCCCCACGCCGGGCGCTGGGTTACCTCACACCGCCCCTCCCTCCTCCCCAAAAAACACACAAAATAAAGAAAAGGCATAGGATGGAAGAAGGAGAATAATAATAATAATAAACACGCAGCGCGTAGAGCCGAGAACAAAGCTCGCAGCCCCGCATCCCGATCCGCATAACGCGGGCCCGCTCTCCCCCCCCCGCTCCACGGCCGGTAACCACTCCCGAGCGACGCCCCTCAGCCCCACGCCCCCCGGAGAAGGCCCTAAGGGCGCTGCAGGCCCGCGGTGCCCCGCTCGGAGCGCCCACGGAGGAGCCCTCCCCGCCGCGCTGCCCACAAAGCCGCACCGGGGCCGGGCGGGCGGGCCTCACCGCGGGGCGGGGGCCAGGAACGCGCGGGGGTCGCAGCGCTACCCCATCCCCATCCCCATCCACCCTCCAGGCCACGGCCTAGCCCGGGGGCTGGGGGGGGGTGGAGAAGGGGGGGGCAGCTTGGTTGGGGGAGGGGGTCGTCCGGTGCACGCGGCCCTCAACCGTCCCGCGAGGCTGCGGCCCCGCCGCCAATTCCCTCCCGCCCACCGCGGGCCCTCCCCCTCACCTGCGGGCGGAGCGGGACGGGAGCGGGAGGCGTCGCTTCACCACAGGCCTGCCCGGCGGACGAGAAGCACCTCACGCAACGGCGTGCTCTGCCGCCGGCTAGATATATCCGGCGCGCAGCCTAGCCCGGCGGGAGGCGGCTCCACCAATCAGAGCGCCCCGCTCTCCCTCACTCGGACGCCGATTGGTCCAGAGAGGGGAAAGGAGGCGGGCGGGTGACTGAATGGCAGCTCACTCCATCAACCACGCGGCCTGGCTCCGCGGGGGCCAGGAGATTGACCGACACCGACCCGAACCAATGGGCGGCGAGGTTCTCCCTGCCGAGGTGGGACGAGACTTGATGGACTTTCCTTGTAGCCAATAGGACGACGCTGCCCGCGCGACCAGGCGCGAAGGGCGGGACAGGCGTGACGCGGTAGTGTGGTTGAGGCGCACTGCAGCGCCCTTGAGAAGGTGCTGGTAAACCCCGTTATAGATAGGGGCGGAAACCCCGTGCGGCACGAGGCACGGCGACCAATGGGAGAGCGCGGCGGGCTCTGACGGACAGGCACGCCCCGGAGTCCTTAAAGGGACAGTAAGCCCGCGAGTGGGGCGGTACTGGGTGCCTCGCATCACCCCCTGCTGGAGGAGAGCGGATGGTGGCCAAGATGGCGGCGCTGGGGCTGGCCTGGGCTATCACTTCGAGCAGGCCGCGAGCTCCCCATAGAACCACTGGGCCTCCTCCGGCCCATGGAGCCCCATCTGAACTGCACATAGTGCAGGTCCTTGAATGCTGAGGAGAGCAGAATGGAGGAGAAGCAGGCAGATGGCCTGAGCAGGCCTGCTGCCCGCAGGCTGTGTTTATATCATATCCCATCCGCAACGTATCTATGACGTGAAGCACTCTGAGATATATTTGACTCTAGCAAACTGACTTCCTCCCTGCCGTCACATCCCTATCTGCTGCCCAAATCCCTCCCTACGTGCCCAGCAGACACTGGTGCTGACCTGGCGCTGGGCCGTGCTCTGCGTTAATATCCTTCTCCCCCACCAGCGCTATTTATAGGCAGAGCTGTACCACAATCTGCCAGCGCATAAATCACAGCGTGGCTGCTGCAGAGCTCAACATGAGACCGGTGACCTGGCACAAGGGCTAAAATAAACGCTGCTGGGACCACAGCAGCACTCGAGGGATAGGGAGCTCATGTTTTGATAAAGCAGCACAACAGCGGGGTCCTGCGCACATTGAAATGAATGTCTCCACGGAAGCGTGCTGGAAAAGGCACCGTGTCCCCTCCTGCTAGGTCTCCCAGCAGGGCTCAGCCTGGAGGGTATAAACTCCGTGTATACTCCCCATATACTTCGTGTATGGGGAAGGGTCAGCCAAAATCCCAGGACACAGCCTCAGATGGTGTGTGAGCAAAAAAACAGATCCCCCAGCTCCTCCACCTTGCTGCAGTGTGAAGGAAAGGAACCCACCTTCCTTCAAAGGGCCAAACAGCTGGGGAGAAGCCAAACAAAGCAGACAGAACCATCCTCAGGGACCAGCATCCTCTCACTCAGCATGCTCTGAAGTAGAGATGACTCCTGACTCCTCTATCTTTCAATAACCCTACAGCACATCTCAGTACCACTTTCTCCTTAACCCTTTTGGCCTCTCAGTTGGCATCAGCCTTGCTCCCACCTTGGATGAGCAGAGCGAGGGCTTTCAGACGAAATTCTGCATTGCTGTGACCCATGGAGCCGCCATTCAGCCTCAGCTCCAGTGCAAGGATCAGAAAAATGGAAAGGGAAACATAACCGAGGGAAGCAGGGTGCTGTTCTCAGAACAAAAGCAACTGCCTCAAAACTTACATCGTCCCTAAAAGGCCATTAAAACCGCTTCGCTTTGCGTTGAGAACACACCGAAGAGCCTCCAAACACCCGCAGCAAACGGCTCATCCCGCCGTGAGCCGAAGCCGAGAGAGTTCCGAAGCACCGGGGCAGGCACGGGCAGCGCGCACCCGGCGGAGCCTCCCCGGGCCCCGGGGGCGCTGTGCGGAGCTGAGCTCAGAGCCCGGCCCGCCCCTTCCTCCGCGCCGCCAGCCGGGAGCCGCGCCGCGCCGCGCCATGCCGGTGGGTGCGGGCTGCTGGGTGCGGGCCGGGCGGCCGGGTGGGCTGCGGGCGGCTGGGGGGCTGCGAAGGGCCGGGGAGCTGCAGCCAACGCGGCGAGCTCCAACGTGCAGCGGGGCTTGGGCACCGCCGGGTCCTTCCTTCCCGCTTACCGTGAGCTTATCAAAACATCAAGGAAATGCCAGTTCCGCTTGAAAGTGGTAATAAATGGTAATGCTGAGCGCCGTGGCCCTGCTCAGTTCCGGACTGATCCGTGCTGTGACAATGGTAGGGGGCGAAAGGCGGTTCGGAGTAAAAAGATCGATGCATTGCGGGTAGGAAACACAAAGCAGCCTTGCTTTTCTTTTTTAAGGAAAGTCGGGTAAAGGAGATTTGGGTCCGTCTGGTGCCGAAGGCTGAGCACGATGGTCGGTGTTAGGACTAAGCACATGTGCGTTGCCCAGTGCCTTGCAAGTACTGCGGGTATCGGTGGGGAGCAGTCCTCAAACTGTTACTTTCGTCGTGTTTTTATGAGTTTGTGATGTTGGGGCCCAGAGGCATAAGAATAGGATGGGCAAGCATCAAACACATTGCAGAGCAAGGCAGGAGGCTTGCTTCTCGTGGGCTGTGCATGGTACATGGGATGGGTCCAACACAACCCCTAGAGAGCTGCACTGGCCCTGGAGGTGTCCTGCTTCCAGTGCATGGTTGGACCAGGCAGTCTCCATCATGGCACGTTTGGACATTTTGGCTGAGGAAGATTGGAGCCATCCTCCCCAAGGCCAAAGGAGAATGTAGAGGATGGTAGTGGCTGCTCCTGACCCCTCGTCTGTCTTCTTGCAGAAACACGAGTTCTTCGTGGACATGACCTGCGAAGGCTGCTCCAATGCGGTCACCCGTGTCCTGCACAGACTGGGAGGTGAGTCGAGCTGTGGGGTGCGTGACTACTCTGGGGCCAAGCATCACTGCCCCGGGGTCCTCTGTTTTAAACAGGAAGCAATGTGGGTAGCAGCTGGAAGTGTCTGGGTGGAAACCTCTGTGCCTCATCGCTCTGCTTTGGGCTGTTGGGGATGCAGGAGGCTTCAAGAACTAGGTGGCTCGGTGCGCCACCAGGGCCTCATTCTGACCCTGCCAGGAGCTGCACCCCTGCTCAGGGTGGCTGGGCAGAAGAAGAGGAAGTAGATGTCCTGCTGCTGGTACCTGTGCTGCTTCCCTGGATGTGTCATTGGCATCCAAATGCAGAGCAGTCATGGTGAAGAGCTGCTGAGCAGAGCGTTTGGTGGTTGCTTGCACAGCCTGTTTTTTCTAAACCTGGAAAATTATAACTTATGTCTCCTCTGTGCTGAGATCAGCAAGAGAGCAGGATCTGGCCTGCACTCACCAGTTATGAGGACTTGTCATCTTGCTCACCCATCCTCACCGACTGGGAACAGCTCTCAGTCACCAAGCTGAAGGCTGTGAGAATTCTTCAGGACCCCATTACCAGTTTATGGTGATTCCAGTTCCTCTGTGTGTGGTTTTCAGCACCTCTGTCCAAATTCAGCCTTGTGGGATGGAACAGCAGAGCTGCCAAAGCTGTTACATACCTACAAGTTTTCTGGCACTATATGGTTGGGTAGAAGCTTTGTTGAGTTCTCACTGGTTTGAGAGTGGCTTACCTTTATTCACCAGTGGGATATCCCCATGGAAGGTGTCTTGTGCTTCCTCCTGCTTACTCACCTTCCTCCTGCCAGACCCCATCTTAACCTCTATGCCATCTCCTTCATTAGTGCCCATCCATGTCGAACCTCAGCACAGAGTGAGCTGGCTGGAGACTATAGTGCTTGATTTAAACTGCTCATTCTGGTTAGTGCATATGATTGTGCTAGTCTAATAAAGCCCCCCAGTAGCTATTGTGCCTAATGCACATCTCTAGGCAATCTGGCTTCCTTTGTACCAGTGCTGGTGGGACCCCACCCTGTGCTGACTGGTCACAGAATAGAAGTTTGCTGACAAGAGGCATGTGCAATTGACTTGGTGGCCTTGGGAGCACAAATGCATGAAAGTGAGCTTTTCCCTGCTCTCATGCTATTTGGTTGCTTCTAACTAAGCAAAATGTTTTTCCTTTCCTTCTAGGTGTCCAGTTTGATATTGACCTGCCCAACAAGAAGGTGTACATTGAGTCAGAACACAATGTTGACACCCTATTGGAAACCCTGAAGAAGACTGGAAAGAGCGCATCCTACCTGGGGGAGAAGTCCATGCAATAGCCTGCTGTGAGGAGGCTAGGTATATACTAGGTGTATAGAAACATTGAAGAGGTCTGAGCTTGTTCCAGCTCTCCCAGTAAACCAGACTGTTTCCTGGGAAGCACAGAGGAGGAGAGACTTGCAGGTCCAGCTTCAGCAATCCCCTTGTACTGGAGAAGCAGCTGGAGTACATGTAGCCAGCACCATTTCTGTTTGGGACTCCTTAGCTCCTCTGCAAAGCCCATAGAATCCCAACCATGGCTGCAGTGTATGCAGCCAAAGAAGAACTATGGCATCTGATAATTTGAGAGGTTTTGACTGATACTTGTATGGTCTAATTGCATGGAGATGTATAGCACAGCCTCTGTGCAACTACCAGGTGAACCTAGAGTTTACCAGAGCATATCATGCATGAAAACAAACCCCACAGACATGAGTAAAATGACCAGAGAGAGAGACCAAAAATACTAGGAACAGTAATAGGAGAGAAAGACAGCTGCAAGTAGGTGCTGCAGGGAGTTGTTTGTTAGCAAAGGAACCTCCAGCTTCTTATCCTGTTGGTATTGCAGTTACATCCTCCAGTAAACAAGGGTAGAAAGGAGCAGCACTCTGCTGCTCTTACAGGCATGAAATGCTGGTTTCCAGATTGACTCCCGGTTCTTTCAGCCCCTGGCCAATTGGACATCTATCTCAAAGACAACCTGATTGTTGCAGCCTGTGGATTTTCCTAGAGCCCGAGCACAATGCTGACATGCACCCTCCTTACCATGCAAGGTTTTTGCAGACAGGCTTTAATTTCAGCAGAAAAGAATGAAGTGGGAGGAGAGGGTTGCCCACTCACTGCACATGCTGCTCTTTAGTGTCCAGGATTGTAATGCAGCATCTCTTAAAAGCTTGGTTCTGTACTGCAGCTTTCTAATGCAATGGCATCATTTTAAAATGGTCTGACTTGATCTTCCAAATACCCAGCACAGATGCACCAAGATCAGTTCATGCTGATTTAGTTCCCAATCAGTGAGTTGAAGTGGAGGTTTAAACCAGCAGGAATTAAAATGATAGAAGAAGAAGCTGAACTGATAGTAATACATGCATGCAGTGTATCTGCACTGTTTAGTAGACTGACTTAACAGATTAAAAGATCTGCAATTTGTATCAAATGAGCATGCTTGCAATACTTCTAAGAAGTTTCTTTAAATCCTGGCTTTAATCAAATAACATTGCTGTTTAAAAGAGAGAGAGGGAAGCACGCTCTGAATTGATCGGTGCCTCAAACAGTTTCCAGCACACAGTATTGACTGCAGGAGCCGCTCTCCGTTTGCAGGAGGACCTATGAACTGCATCTGAAACACCTGCAGAGATGAAGCATTACCCTTTCCTTTGACTTGTGACCAGCAGAGGGCATCTTTGCATAACTTTATCTCCTCCGTGCCTCTGCTTTTTTTTTTTTTTTTCTCCCCCCATTTATTTATTTATTCATTTATTTATTGATTTATTGCAGGAGCTCAAAACCTGACCAGCAAAAAGATGGCTTAAGCTGTTTGCATATCTCCCACCTTGCTCCGCCATTTGACCTTTGCTACCCTGCCAGATGCTGGAAAGGAGAGGGCTGGCAGGAGGAGACAGCTGCGTTTGGGCTTTAAAAGTGGACAAATCTAGAGAAGGAGGTTATATGCTGTTTCTAGTCCCACAGTAAATCGAGGTGCTGCTTCTATCTTTCAGCATGTGTCTGTGTGTCCTGTGTGTCTTTATGTGATTTTCTGTACAAATGGCTGTTAAGGATGAGAAACTACCCGTCAGATGCAAGGCAGGTCTGAGGAAATTGCACCTATCTTTAGAAGCTGACTGCAGCCTCTGCCTGAGGGACGTGCCTCAGGAAAACAGAGCTGGAGGTCACTTAGATTCAAGGAATCTGTGGCGGATGTCTGTTTCCGTCATAGAACACACTAGCTTTCCATTCAGAATGGGAAGAAGGAACTTTTGCAGAGTGGGTGCTGTAGGTCAGGGATAACCAAGTGTCCTCTTGGGCCGCAGGAGGCCACTAGGTAGAAATCACTGGAGCCCAGCAACACGATTCAGCTGAAGGGCCAACTACATTGCAGGCAGGAGCAGGGGACACAGACTCGGTGCTAGTCCAGTGCTTTTTAGGTCAATGCACAACCATAGGAGTGTGAGGAATCATTCTGGATCCTGGGCCCAGCTCAGCACACCTGGATCAATCCCTCCACCTTCTTGCCTCCTTCCGTGCGTACTTACCAAACAGGTAGCAGCGTCACAGGGCCCTGATGCTGGGCAGGATCCCCACGTGCAACAAACACAGGAGAAGAATGCCCATGCTGATAGGATGGAGGAAGCATGGGGATGTGGGATTCTCTCTTATGGACTACCCTGTTGCTTGGTCCAGCTTCCATCCATTTAATTCAGGTCTCTCAGCCCACTGAAGCGATTGTCCACTGTCGTTTCACTCAGAGGGTGTCTTCCATGTCTACCAGCTTCCTGTGGCTTATCTGCAGACAGGAAAACCAGCGGAAGTTGGGAGGAAGTGGTTACTTTATATTTAGGAGATATTTCACACTTGTACATTGAGGTTACATTAGCCACTGTTGCAACCTGATCTTTTCCTGGAGAGCTTCAGTCCTTCAAAGTCCTCCTTGACCACTGATGTAAAGCACAATTAACTGCTGTAGATGCACTTCCAGGGGCTGCAGACATTTCAAGCAAGACATTGATGAACCTTTTTATTACTTTTTAATATAAGGGAAGCTCAATGATAAAAGTAACATCACTGCATCATTTTCTTGCATTTTCTGAGCTGGTGTTTTTGCCAATATTAGTTAATTATTGCTTTCAGCTTCCTCCCAGACACAGCCAGCCCATCACTGGCATCTATTTGCAGCTCTGCTCCAGTGGCTGTGTGCTGGGGCAGGGTGTGTGCCATTAGCTTGGCACAGAGCTGAGTGGCACACTGTGGCACTGCTGTGCCCGGAGCCAGCCGTCCTTGTGCACACAGGGAAGTAACTCCCAGTCTGGAAACTGGAAACCAAGCTGCTCGTCCTTGATGTCTGGGCTGTAGCTTACGCTGTCCGCGCTCCCCTGGCTTACTGTTCTCCCCACTGCTGAACTGGCTGTTTTGCTTGAAATGTGCTTATCTCTGAGCCAGACAAGCAGAGGTTTCTGCCCTCCACCAACTGGGAGGCTCCTTCAGATGCCTGAAGCTTCAGCATCCACATGCAGGACTGCAGCCTCCCAGACCTCCCCGGGGATGTCTTTGCTTTCCTATGGATGCTCTTTGTATGTGTGTGCATGGCTTTTGGGCTTCCAAAGCTGTATGGCTCATGGTGTTTGCTGTCCCTGCTCTGCTGGCCCTGTTTCTAACAGGCACATTAGGGAGAACACTGAACAACAGTGGTTCCTATTAGACCAGGGCTGGTGGATGAGCCTAAGCTGCTGCTTGTTTTCTCCATCACAGCCTAGCAGGATAGCATCTCCTGTGTTCCCGCATCAACCTTGCAAGCTTATCAGGGAACAGGGCGTTTCAGCCAGGCTGGCCAGTCTGCAGAACGCTCTCTGCCTTCCTTCGTCTCACTGGGATAAGATAAGGTGTCTGCAGGAAGATTACCTGCCGGTGTCCTGCCTCCAGGGAGTGCAGTGTGCATCTCCAAGGCCACAGGCATGCAGCCGGAGATGGGTGATAACACTCTGTGTCACCTTGCTTAGGTCTGCAGGGGACATCTCTAACCGCGGCACCAGTAAGAGCTGGGCAAACCCAGATGGATGGGCTGCAGCAGTGCTGTAGTGCCGCTGTGCTCCTGGGAGGCATTTTTCACCCTGTGTTACCTTCCTTCCCCTTTTTAAACCAAAATCTTATTTCAGTGGAAACATCTACAGCTTCCTAACTCAGTCCTGTATCCACAGAAGTAGAAGCTGCCTTGGTTACCCCAGCACTGCCTTAAGCACCACTGGCTTTTTGGTGCTTTCTAATTACCAGCTGACTGACAGGATATGATTTTAGCCCAAGGAGAGGTTGGACTCAGCTGAACCTCCCATTAAATGAGAGAATCTCCAAAATAGCCCCACAGGCTGCAGAAAGCAGGCGAGGGATGGGAGATCCCCCTCGGTTCCTGCACACGGCGATCCCTGATGGCTTGGAAAAAAACAACCCTGTCCTGAAAGACAGGGATTTTCTAAAAAAAAAAAGGGGGGGGCGGGGGGGAAGAAAAGAAAAAACAAACAAATAAAAAACAAGCTTAATTAGGGATTTCAAGAGCAGGAAGTGTGCACATGTGTGCTAGCCAGAGCACAAATATTTTCTTTCAGTGCTGCTGTCTCAAAGGGTTCAGCAAGGCGATGGAGGCTGGGTTACAGAGCGAGGGTGGCAAACAGTGCCCACCCCTCCGGAAGGCAGCGGGCACAGGGCACTGCTGTTCTGCATCCTTCCCACTGCTCTAGCCTTGGCTTTATCCTCTCGCAGTATATACTGAAGCTATTCACCCATTTGGCTGAAAGCAGATGAGGAGGGAGAGAAAACAAAGTCAAATGAGAGGGAGAAAGGCAGCTTTTGTGCTGCATGTGTTTGCAAAAAAACAGCCCAAGCCCCTTTAGGACTAAGGTATAATTTATTGGGCTCTGGCGAGTGGAGTTTCCCAGCCCTGCAGCCGTTGCAGGTGGTGGCACTGGGGACAGGTAGGGAGGCAGCGCATAGGGCACGGTGCAAGATCCCCAGTTTGCTGCCCTGTCCTGCTGTTGTCCCCTTCTGACTCCTACCCAAGGGCTGCTGGGTGCTGCTGGCTGCGGCCCAGCTTTGTCCTTGCTGGTCCAGTGTTGAGTGCTGTGTTGAGATGCTGCAGCGTGTCTGAGTTTCCCACGGAACACAGCTGTGAGGGAATTCCCAGGACAGGGCCACCTCTCAGCCCATCAGGGACTGGCTCTCCCATTTCCAACAGATGGATGAGAAAATGTTGAAACAACAAATGCAGCCCGTTCCCTGGTGAGTGAAAGAGAGATGCTTGAATGCAGCAGGAATCCACTGTGTCCGAATGCACTCAGCTGAGCTAAATCCCCGCTCTGAAGCTGCTGCTCAGCCGTGGATGGAGCTTGGCCCACAGAAGCCAGTGTCAGCATGGAGCACAATGCCCAGCAATCATAACAGGGACTGCTGGCTTAATCTCTTGCACATAGCTTTAAATAATAATAATAGTGCAGTGCTGGCATCAGAAGGCTGCATGGGACAGGGTACTGCTGGGGCACTCACTGCAGTGCCCATAGAGGTGGGGCTGGGCACTGATTGCAGGGAGCCCTTTCCCGCATGGTTGGGCTGAAGCATTGGTCCATTGTTTCTTCCAAGGGACACTGCGGCCCTGGGGCTGCTGTTCCTGTGCTGAGCACCACGCTGGCTCCCATCTTCAGTGCGTGAGCCCCAGTGCAGGGCTGCAGACCCACAACCAGCTCCCAGGGTCCTTGGATTTTGCCTCACTTTGTGTGTTAGCTGAGCTGGTGGGGTTTAGTTCTTTAGATTGTCTCCAAAAAGGCATAGGGAAAAGAGCTTGGGGTCTCCCTTAGTGAAGAAAACCCCGATACCATCACTTGCATCCATATTCCCCTTTGTTTTTTCCTCCCCGGTGGTGCTGGACACTGCTCCCCTCCCAGCAGCAGCCAGCAAAGCGGGCAGCTCAGTGGGAAGCATCCAATTTCCAGGGCAACCAGCACAGGACTGAGTCCAGAGCTGTCCTCGGCACACAGTGCCGCCGTTATTCCTCCCTGGTTTCCTCTTCGTTTGCTTTCTTAATTCAGCTTTTCCTCTGCCAGGGGAGAAGCTAAGAAAGCAGAGATGTGGCACATCCAGAGCTCTCCCTGTGGCCTTCCAACCACTGGGGGATTTTCAGCTTTCCAGTTTCAGGAGCAGCCCTCTGAGCTCGCCCTGCCCTGAGGTTGGCATATGTCAAAGTTACAGTAAGAACACAAAGCTGAGGAAGCCAAGAGGCCAGCTCTGACTCCTTAAGTCTCCCCACCAAGGGCCCATGCATGATGACAGCACCACGCACCCCAGATAAGGGTCACCCAGGGCCACCCCCTCCACAAACCTCCTGGGGACAGCAGGAGCTGTGGGACAGAAGGCTGGAAGGGCCACGTTCTGACAGAGGGAGCTGAGTAGGAACCACAACCACTTGTCATCTCCCTGCATAACAATGGGCAACCCAACCCAGGGCGGAGGGTTTCAAAATTCACCCCCAGAGGGGGAAAAAGGCAGAAAGCCTCCAACTCTTATTTGCAGATTTACGGTCCCGGTGGGGGAGCTGTACCATTCTCCATAGCACTCCCTGTTTCTAAGTCTGCGGATGAAGAGGAGTGTGAGCGGTAAAATTAAAGGACTGGGGGGTGTGATATCATCAATGCTCATTTCACTCCTCTGCAATTTTCTCACTGCTTTTTGCAGACTCTTGATATGATTAATGCTCGTTTGCAGTTGTAGCATCACAAAGGAAAGAGCCTATGGACCTCTCCAGGGCTCCTGCTGCAAGTAAAGACATTTTTCCATGAGGCTTTTTATTTCCCCTTAAGTGAGACATTTAAAGGGGAATTATCCATATCTAACGCTTTTATTTTTTTAAAGGATGCTTTCCACCCCCCTCCCCATCCTCTCAGACAGCTGCTGATAGAGCAACGCAGGGCACGGGGCAGCACTGTTAATTTTAGCAGAAGGTCCCAAGAGAGGGAGGCAGCCCCGGGCTGGGCAGGGGATGGAAAGTCACAGCACTCGCCCGCGGCCCCGCTGCTATTTTGGGGCTGACCACGTCCCATCTTGCCCGAGCCCACAGGCACGGAGTGGCCCTGGGTCCTCCCGCAGCCCCACTGCTGCAGCCAAACCCGAGCTGGGCAGTGGTTTTTGAAGGGAAGTAAACAGGTTTCGGGGCTAAACTGAACTCCCCAGAACTCATCACACTGGAGCAGTGATGAGATATTTTCTGCATATGCCCTCATATCCAGAACACAGCGTCCTGCTGTGTTTTCAGCCAGTGAAGGAGGTTGTGTCCACTCTAGTTTCTTTCACACTGAAAAGTGAAATCCTTACAAATCAGCTCGGGACAGATGACAGCCCTGCTGTCAGAAAGCATCTCCTTCTGTCTCTCCTACGCCATCTTTGCCAGTTTCTGAGCCCACCTGTGGCTGCCTTTTCCCTCTGTACAGGATCCTCCCAAATATGTCCTGCCAAAACCAATCCCATTTTGTCTCCTGCTTTAGCAGGTTTATGGAGCCTCCTGCATCTGGCAGCCCAGTGTGTTCATCTGGGACATCTCACGCCAGGGCTTGTCCTGAAGTGAGCTCGGCTCCAGCAGAAAGTGTCAGAGCAACAGATTGGAAGCTGCACCTTCCTGAGGTGTATGCGTGCACATGGGGTACCCCAGCACCCACCATGTGCCCTGCAGAGCCCCTTAAGAGGTGCCAGTGTGGAGGCGGCTGATCCGAGACCTTCCTGAACCCTTCAAGGGCAGCCTTTGGGGGCTCTGTGCAGCGTTTCCATGCCAAAGAGCTGCCCTGCAGCCCAGGAGCTTCCCTCTCCCTGTGCGTCCCAGGGGCTGGAAGGTGGATTCCTGTGCACTTCCTCAAGTAGCTCTATTCATAGCTCCAGGAGCTGCCAAGCCGCATCTGTCAGTCCCAGGAGGACTCAGGAGTGCAACTTAGGTAAACACTTGAAGCAAGGTGGGACTGCCTGCAGCCTCCAGCATTCGCTGCACTGCTCCTTCAGAAGCTTTATGGCACATTCTGCATATCACAGGTACTGAGCCAAGAAGTTGGGCCGAGCCTTCAGCCCGTAACCCAGGCACACAGCACTCCCGTGTTCAAGAAGAGATACAGACCGGTCCCCTGCAGCAAGCAAGTCCTTTTTGGAAGGGCAACCAGGCCCTTCGGATACTGGAGATACTGGGCTCATTGCAGGGGTACACAGAGCAAGGGGTGGAAGGCTCCTTCCCATGGGGGGAACCCACGCACACATCAGGAACACAGAGCTGCTGCGGGGCTGTGACTCACTGCAGAGCCATGCACAGCTGGGCTTCTCCTCCCCTCCCACAGGCCTCCGGCTGAAAACCTGCAGTGACAGCCCCTCCCCTCTCTCCATCTGACTCCAGCAGAGCCAGCACCCGCTCACCTGTGTCACCCTCTTGCAGAGCCCTCCAAGAACAGACACTGGGAGAAGCAGTGCTCCACACACACTCATTCACTCATCTTGCCCTCCCACCCCATCCTTCCCTGCTGCACCCCACGGCAGCAGCTCACAGCTGCGTGCCCCCAGCTCACTGCATGGTGATCTGTGATGGCTCAGTGAGTGACATTTCCACAGAGGTCCCAGGGCACCCTGCCTATCTGCATGCACTTTGGGTTCATTGTTTGGCAGTAGCATCCATTAATGCAGGAACACTCCTCTCCAAACACACTCCTTGGAGAGTTCTTCCCTTCCTACTCTTTGCTCTCCCTCCCAGGGCTGAGAGCAGGGAAGTCTGCTTGCACAGGCAGATCTGTGACTGCAGGGTTATGAATCCCTTTGTATCCTCTCCACTTGCTTTTCTCTCCTTCCCTTAGGGCAGAACTGCTCACCTCCTGGGGAGCCACAGGGTTCTCTGCACTGCTCCAGTCCAGATCTGCCCAGCAGGGCTTACAGCGGGATGAAGAAATTTGGATTTGGAACTGGGGTTAGCTTGAGTTCAGCCCTCAGCCCTGCAAACCTTTTGGCTTTGCTGCAAGCTTAGGTCAAGCCCCATGGGGTCTGCTTCTGTCTGCATTTCCAGTGGAGAAGTGTCAGGGCGCCGTGGGGTGCAGGAAGCACAGAGCAGGACCACGAGCTGGGCAAAGCATCAGGAGCACCACAAAGATGATGAGAAGCCTGGGCCACCTTCTGCTTGGTACCTGAGCTTCAGACACATCTGATGACCCTCAAGACATGTGAGGTCCACGCTTTCTCTTGGCAGCCTGACATCTCCATCTCCTCTCTGACAGCCCTGCTAAGCCTCGTGAATGCACAGAGGGCTTTTTTTTGCAAGCTCTCAGTCATTTCTGCAGCTCCTTAAAGCCTGAGGTCACAGAGCCAGCCAGCTGCTCCAGCTCTGCCTCCCAATCCCTGCCATTGCCCCAGGCTGGGCAGCGTGCCGCGCACGGACGCTCCCCCCATGTGCACAGTGGGTGGGGGTCCCATCCCTCCCCATAGCCAGGAGGACACTGGGACCCCTCATGCCAGCACACAGCGTTTCCAGAAGTGGCTGCACTGCTGCACCAGGCTTCTCATTGCTTTCTCCCAACCCCAGGGTTTAAGCCGCCACGTATGTAAAGAACCCTGATCCCTGTTATAATTATCTTCCTGGCACTGCCATTTGTCTGAGCTATTAGAAGAGGGTTTAGCTTTGGGCTGCAGTAAAGCGCACTGAGCAATTGCCACGTTGTCAGTTACAAAGACGTGGTTTCTTTTCTCTTGCTTTTTTTTTTTTCCCTCCCTAAAATTCTTTCCAGATGTCTCTTTTATTTTTTTTTCTTCCTCCGCAGAACTACCAACAGCTGTATGACTTCAATGCGAGCCGTGACTAATCCAGCGCAGAGAGCATTCAACTCCTCGGGTGTGGATCAGCCAAATGAAACTTGGATCCTGAGGATGTGTGACCTCTGGAGCTGCAGAACCTATGAGTGGCACTGAGCTGAGGAGCAGAAGGTGCTCCAGATGTGCTCGCCCCTATTAGAAGGACCCACGTGGCGTTAGACGCCATCACCAAGTGTCTTCCATTGGCACAGTGTGGTCCCTTTTGGGACATCCGTGTGGTGTCAGCAGCATCCATGCAGGAGCCAGGGAAGGCTTTTGGGCAGCAAGCAGCCACATGAAGCAGGCTCCCTGTGCTCTTCCCTACCGCCTTCTCAGGATCCCAGCTGTGGATATTCCCCGTATCGCTGGGAAGTGGTGATGGTGACACAGCCCCCTCTGCTATCTCTTTTTTCCCCTCTATTTTTGTTCTATTTTTTGTTTTTCTTTGGCCGTATGGATGTTGCCGACATCTGCTCCTTTCACATGCAGCAGAAGTGCCATGAGGGCTGTGCTGACAATGAATTACAAATCACACAGTAACAGGCACTCTGCAAAGCCAGGAGCCAGCACCAGGAGCAGAGACAACTCTTCAGGGACACCCAAACTCCAGCAACCCGACAGCCTCCCTTCTTGACTGCTGCCTTTGCCTTGCAGTGCAGCACCACAGCCATGCTGTCTGTTGCAGTGAAATGCAAGGAGAGGGGTGCTGGGGGCTTCATCCTAAGCAGGAAGAACAGAAGGGCAAAGACAGCCCCGAAAGGTTTGGCTGTTTGGCTGCCTCTGGCTGGCCAGCTGCTCGGGCTGAGTAACGGTCTGTAAGGTCAAAATGCCAAGTGATGTCAGATTGAGCTGGCCTGCAAATTTCCAGGACAGGGGTTTTGCTCTTCTCCCAGCTGAGCACTTCCCTGCCCACTGGGAGCACGTCTCAGACACGCCATAACTCCCTGCACTCTGGAAAATGGGGATCATGCTTTCCTCCCCCTTCCCACAAGGCATTTCCTGACGGCAGCAGGGACACGGAGGAGCAAGGTCCCTTCTCCCTTCTTCTGCATCCTGAGGATGGAACCCACCGGCTCAGAGAGCAAACTACTGCAAAACAACAGCATTTTATGTTTTAATGCACGCCACGACGGTGCTAGGAGCTGCACAAACCGAGCAGCGACACGGCATTCCTCCGTGCCGCAGCCAGAGAACTGACAAACTCATCGCGGCAGTGTGCGTGCCAGCGGCCGTGCGTGGGGGGCTCAGGGTCCCTCCGGCCGCTTGACTTCTTTGGCCTGCCCTGCGCTCGGGGCCGTGCCTCTGCCCGCACTCGGGGCTGGGAGCAGCGAGAGGCAGCTGGGACAGCCCACCGCGGGGAGAGGGAGAGGAAGAGACCGATTTGGAAAGATAGCGAGGAGGAGGAGGAGGAGGAGGAGAGGAAACCCAGCCCACAATTTGCCTTCCTGCTGCCTCCTTCTAAAACCTGCAGACTCCTCCAGCCCTTCCCAGCGCCTGGAGTTCCTTCAACCCTGCTCGGGACTACGAGGTACGGCCGCAGCCCGGCTCCTAATCCGTTCCCCCCCTCCGCCCCGGCACTCAGCCCCGACCACCGCCGTGCGATGCCTTCGGGGACCCCTCCCGCCCCTTCTCTCGCTTCTCTTTGCAGCATCTCAGCTCTTGAACTGTCGCTCAGTTTCACAGCTAGACCCCCCGCTTTGCTGTCCCCTGGCCGCACAGCTCAGGCCGCTCCTAATTGCCGGACCTTATCCCTCTTTCCCCTCTGGGCTGTGGGTTTTTTCCTTACTGAGATGCGCTGGACCGAGGTCCGGGCACACAGAATCGGAAAATATCCCGAGTTGGAAGGGGCCCAGCAGGATAACCGACCTGCAGCAAATCAGCCCCAGCAACGAACCGCTCCCAGCGTGCGCGGTCCGGGCTGAGGCAGCGATGTCACTCACCGGGAGATCCGGGGGACGAACAAAAGAGCTCTCGCCTTTATCTCACTGCGGCCGCTCTCGTTTCTCCTGCGAAAACAGCAAAACAAGACACTCAGCTTTTTGTTCCGAGCAGACTTTGAAACCGTTTCGGGTCCCGCTGGCTGCCCTGCTTTGCTGAGCTCCAGCTGCTCAGCTGTCGGGGGTAGAGATGCGGGGGAGGAGGCAAAAAGCTTTTTTTTTTTTTTTTTGGCTTGGGAAAAAAAAAAAAGCTTTGATGGCTTGGGACCAGTCAGTCGCAACTCCCGTCCGGGCAGAAGAGCCGAGGACTCGCTTCCTTTAAAGGCAGCAGCCGCTCTCTGGGTGCGGTGACGCGCTCCGCAGCCTTAACTCCGCTCTTTGTGCCCCCGACGGAGGACGCTGTGCGGGGCGGGGGCTCGGCTCCCACCCCAGCGAGACACGGCGCTTTCGAGCTGCAGTGAAATCGGGGGCACCGGGGAAGTGAGCGGGGCACCGGGCGCTCGGTCACCGCCAGCCTGGGACAGCCCCAAACGCTCCGCCACCCCCTGAGCGGACAACGACAAACGGCGGCAGCCCGGCAGGGTGGGCCGGATGGGTTTTACGTGGAAATTAAAGGCTGTCGCGTAGTGCGCAGCTGCTGCAGCCCGGCTATTGTCTGCCACATAGGCAGGAGCGGGGATGCGGGCGGTGATGGGAGGGGGAAGAGCGGAGCAAACTTTTCAAACTTTCTGCAAGCCCCTCCTTCCTCAGCCCTCTGCTCTTCCATGACTCAGCCCCGGAGGAATGTCGGCTCCCATGGAAACCCCTCCTGGGTCCGCTGCTCGGATGGATGTCGGGGCTGTTATCGCGGCAGCGGCTGTGGCAGGGCGAGCCCGGGGAATGCTTTGAAGACGGTTCGCATTTTTTTTGCAGCGGATTTAGCAGAGGGTTTCTTTGCTCTCTGCTTTGTGGAGCTGCGCGTCAGTGAGAGATCGGCTTTCCGTGCTCCCCGGGAGCCGGAGGGACCCGCTCGCACCTGGCACAGCACTCGCTAGCAAAAGGAGAAGCTCAGGCAGGACAGCCAAAAACTGCATTACTTCCTCTTCCCAAGCGCAGTCTGCAAAGGGCACACCCGTGCTGGCAGCCCATATCTCACCCACGCTCTTCTCTTGGTGCTGCTTTTAACTGTTCCCCACTCTGGATGCAATTTGCAGCCAAGGCCAGCTGGGACAGCTCCAGGCCGGCACACAGCTGCGCCGGAGTGAGGGCTCTCACCCGGTTAGCAGTGAGCTCTGTGAAGATCTGCTGCATTTCCAAGTGCAGCTGCAGCACCTCACTAACCGTCTGCAAGGCTCGCGGGTTAACAGTGCAGCTGTGGGTGGCTGTGCCTTTAGTGACAGCGTGGGGAGATGCAGCGGGCAGGGCACGTGCAAGCACGTGCATGGGCTGAAGGGAATTTCTCTCGGCCCTGTGAGCTCACAGCCCGTGCATGAAGGTGAGGGGACCCTCTGCAGTGGCCACACTTTGTCACCAAGTGAGACGTGGGAGGGTTCTCGCCCTGCCATCACCCACCCCTGCTCACGGTGCTGAGAGGTGGCATTGGGCCTGGGGTCCTTGCCTGTCCTGTGCTTCAGGGAGGAGCTGTCAAAGTGGCCAAGCAGAGGCTCCTCCCCACGCTAACGTGGCATCCCGTGGGGCTTATGCAACTCTGGCCACGGCCAGTGCCACATGGACCACGTTCCTCCATCCCCTGCCCTCCTCCACCCACAGAGGCACTCCTGTGGGGTGGGAGGAGACAAACAAAACTGAGCAGACCCATCGAGAGGCATTTATGGGCGCCACAAGACCGTGTTTACACAGCAGCTGGGAGCTGAAGGCCCCACTTAGGATGCAAGTGGGGTCAAGCGCTGTCTGGGCCATGGGGACAGTGCACTGTCACCTCTTCCTTGCTTCCCCCATAAAACCCCATCAGAGCACAGGGAATATCGCTCCATAGCCCCTGCACACAGCTCCGAGCTCATCGTAGTTCCAGCTACCAGGGAGCAGCCTGGATGCTGTGCCAACCCCACACCTGTGTCAGCCCTCGTGTGCCATCATTGGCACAGAGCACTTTCTGCCTGGCATATTTCAGGAGGTTCTGGCTTCTTAGAAAGCACTGCCTCCTGTTGGTACCTGTTGGCTGGTAGCATCCTCTTGGACAGCAGGACCATGGCAGGCCCACAGGGAGGGCCACTTGCTCATTGATTTGCACAAGTGAGCCATGCTCTTCTGCCAGAGTGATGTCAAAGGCTCCTGAGCTGTTATTTCAGGAGTTTTGGCCACCAGGCATTCAGGAAAGGCCATGCCCTTGCAAAACAGTCAGGGTCTCACAAACGCTGCAATGTCCTCTGTGTGCAGCCTCTGACTCCAGGAAGATGTTGTTTTTCAAATAAACTTGTTTTCCTATCTCTGGCATGGAGCAGCTCAGCAAGTTGTTTGCTCAGACTCCTTCATGCTCCTTCTTCCTCCAAACACAACACCAGCAGCTCCAGCTGTCTGCTGGCTCCTAGCAAGCATGTAATTCCCTGACCCCGGCTCACTGCATGCTCAGACTTTGAAACTCAGTGTTTTAGGAGCTTGGGGAAAATGATCTGAGAGGGCCTTGGTCTGGGGTTCTTCTTCCACGTGCACATGCCATGGCCTCTCCTCCAGGCTGGGCTCTGCCCACGGAGCATCACTGAACCTCAGAGCACCTTCCAAGGCAAACAAGCCCCTTGGGAGAAGCCCAGGAGCAGCCTTTACAAGCCAGTGGACGGCAGCAAGGGAGGAAATGGCCACATTCAGTACTTTTCCACCTCTCCTCCCACCCTCCCAAAAGCCACCTCACCAAAGAGGGCAGAGCCAGCCAACTCAGCCAGGTCCTGGCAGAGCTCTCAGCAGCCTATCAAGCAAATAAAGGCAGGGGGCTGCCCCCAGCCCCATCTGTGCAGGTGGAGTGGAGGGGGCTGAGCAGAAGGGCAGCAGCGGGAGCCATGGCAGGAAGACAAACCTCAGTGGTGGTGGGAGCATCCCCACAATGGGTAGAAGGGAGCGGGCATCCCGCTGCCTCGCTGTTGGGTGTGGGATGCTGCTGGCATACCAAGCACCCAGCTAAGGGGCTTCATCCTTCCAAGCAGGAACCAGGGCGCACATAGGGTGAGCTCACAGCTGCAGCTCTGCTCCTGGCTGGGATCACAGCCCTCCAAAGCCAGTTTGGGACCTTCAGGTCTGAGCAGGAAAGAGAAAAATCATAAGAGACCCCAGCACTTGGGGTGCCAGAGATGGATGCCCAGTCCCTGCCACCCTACAGGTGTCTGAGTCCAAGTGGGAAGCATTTTTCTAAGGGATTTAATCCTCAAGCAGCCTGCCTCTCTGTCTCCTCTTTCCTTCCTCCCCTTTCCTCTGAATGATGAATAAAATGTGGACAGTTTCACTGCCTGTTCCTGGGGCTCTCATCAGAGGCTTTCAGCACTTGTTTTTTTTGTCTGAAATAATTCCTGTGAAGGAAAGGGAAACAGCCATCTTGGTGCAATTCTTCTAATGCATTCTGGAAAGTGATGGAAATCTAAACCCTCACCTTCTCACTTTGCAAAATAAAAAGAATTTGTCTCAGAAACGGTATTTGGCTTAAGGTCTCAGCTAGAAAAGCCAGGATGTGGGGCTGTAGCATAGACCAGACAAGGCAGGAAATGGAACAAGCACCTTCCTCTGTGTGTCTGACTGCCAGCTGTGAGCTCAACCCAGAGCTGAAAGGCACAGGGAGCTGCAGTGCCCTCCTTGCTCATCCCTCCTCTTCCTCTCCTTTATTCAGGATTTGCTGAAAGATGAGAGCCTGGATTTTCTTCCTTGTCTGCCTGGCAGGCAAAGCCCTAGCAGCTCCGGTGAGTAGTGGAACCTCACTCTCTGCTGCACCTAACAGGGATGCATTGGACTCCCAGTGTATCCATTGGGGATTTTCTTTTACAATGAATAAAACTGGGACCCCCCTATGGGAAGCACAGAGCAGCTTAACCCTCTCCTATAGTCTCCTTAGTATGGGGGGGATGGAAATCCAAGAGTGACCCTGCCACCTGCGCTGGGGTGTCACCTGTTGGGATCTTTGTCCCCACAGTCCCCAGCTCATGGTCCTTTTTCCCTGCAGCAAGAGGCTCTGCCTGATGAGACGGAGGTGATTGAAGACCTCACCACAGAGGTAGGTGACCACGCGGCTCCCCATCACCCATCCCTCATGGCACACACTGCCCTGGCAAGAGAAAAAGACTCAGAAACCTTTCCTTGGGGTGCTATGGGAATTCCCCACAGTGGCAATGAGCGGTGTTTCTCGAGTTTCTTCCTCCAGGCATCAGTATTTGCCTGGAAGAAGTCCTTGCATCAGCTCTTCCAAAGCACAGGGCAGGGAGAGCCGTGCACACCCCATGGACATGCTGCCCTTTTTTGCAGGGGCCTGTGGGGGCCAACCCTGTCCAGGTGGAGGTGGGAGAGTTCGAGGAACCTACAGAAGATGTAGAGGAGATCGTCGCAGAGAGTGAGTCACTCTTCCCATGCCCCACAGCTTTTGCCCTCTGGCAGGAAGAGATTCCATCCCTTCCTAGGGTAGGAGACACACAGCCACCCCAAAGAAGCCCAGGAAAAGCCTGAGCGAGAGGCTCTGTTTCTCTGGGTGGGGAGAGCACAGGGCAGGTTCTGACTTTACTCTTTGTCCTGTCCCAGATCCCTGCCAGAACCACCACTGCAAGCACGGCAAGGTGTGCGAGGTGGATGACAACAACTCACCCATGTGCGTGTGCCAGGACCCCTCCAGCTGCCCGGCCACCTCCGGTGTCTTCGAGAAGGTGAGGGCAGAAGCTGGGTGATGGGTGAGAACAGGGAGGGGGACCCCCCCTGAAGGGACACAGCTGGCTCCAGAGATGGCAGGTTCCATTGTCCACCCCAGGGAAGAAGTCACGTTTCTCTTTTGGAGGCTCTCACGCAGCATCTCCCCATCCTGTGCAGGTCTGTGGCACCGACAACAAGACCTACGACTCCTCCTGCCACTTCTTTGCCACCAAGTGCACCTTGGAGGGAACCAAGAAGGGACACAAGCTGCACCTGGACTACATCGGGCCTTGCAAATGTAAGCAGGGACATTGCCTTAGATAAGGGGATGGCTAACCTGAGCATGGCCCCTTAGCCTGGGGATTAAGGAACAGCAGAGGTCCAGGCAGGCTCAGGGACAGGGAGGGAAGATGCTGACCGCTGTGTATGGCTTCCAGTCATCCCTGCCTGCCTGGACACTGAGCTGACAGAGTTCCCCCTGCGCATGCGGGACTGGCTGAAGAACGTGCTGATCACCCTGTACGAGCGCGACGAGGACAACAACCTGCTGACTGAGAAGCAGAAGCTCAAGGTGAGGGCTTGGGGAGGGAACCCAGCACAGGGGGGACCAGGACCCCAGACTCACATGCACCTGCACACCAAAACCATGACATCGCTCCCAAACACTACACCAAACCCTGGGCCCTACAGCTCCCTCCATGCTCCCAGTGAGCTCCCTCTCAAAATGTTGGCACCCCACGTGCAGCCTCACTAGAGAACCCCCTCATGCCCCACTCCCCGCTGACAAAGGCCCCCATCTCTCCTATGACAGGTGAAGAAGATCCACGAGAACGAGAAGCGCCTGGAGGCCGGTGACCACACCGTGGAGCTGCTGGCCCGCGACTTTGAGAAGAACTACAACATGTACATCTTCCCCGTGCACTGGCAGTTTGGGCAGCTGGACCAGCACCCCATCGATGGGTGAGTGTCAGCAGAGCAGGATGGGCCCCCGGCACCTCTCCCTGCCCAAGGTGGTTTGGTGGCAGCAGGAGTCAGGGCAAGCTGGAGGTGTGACATGAGCATTATGGAGAACAAGAGCTGCACGCATCTGGCAGGGTCTGGGGTGAAGCTGGGGAAGAGGCAGCTTCACCTTCTGCCAACAGCTCTGCTGCAGAAAGAGGGGCCCCAGCTGCTCCCAGCTCCATTGGGTGGAGTTTCTGCATTCTTAGATTTACTGCTGGGTGATAGTTCCCAAAAACATCTTCATCCAAAGGCCTCGGGGATAACTTCACAGCTGAAAGAGCAGCTGCTGGCTTAGCCGTGAGCTGGACATGTGTCTGAGAGCGATTGCACACACAGCCCCATGGAGGGGGCAGCCAGTGAGAACCTCAGTCACAGGCTCTTTAATAACTAGCACAACCAGCTGCAAAACCAGACACATCTGTGACCTCCACTGTGCTCAGTGGTGGGCACTGGGAGGGCACTAGGAGAGCAGCTTGAAGCAGAGGGAGGGCAGAGGTCCCACAGCAGGTGATGGGATACTGACTGCACGGAAACCTTGGCAGGTACCTGTCCCACACCGAGCTGGCCCCGCTCCGTGCCCCACTCATCCCCATGGAGCACTGCACCACCCGCTTCTTTGAGGCCTGCGACTTGGACAATGACAAGTACATCGCCCTGGAGGAGTGGGCCAGCTGCTTTGGCATTAAGGAGCGTAAGTACCTGCCTGAAGACCCCTTCCAAAAATCCCCACTGGGATGAAGCAATGGTCCCTGGGGGTGGAATGTAGAGAAGTGGGGAGGGCATGCAGGAGTGACCCCATGGCATCTTGGTGCAGGGCAGCATCGCCCTCTAACCTCAGCTCTCTTTTCCTTCCACAGAGGACATAGACAAGGATCTGGTGATCTAAAGCCCCAGCTTCCTCCTCTGCTGCCAACTTTGTCTTGTTTTAACCTTCCCACTTCCTTCGGTTTTTGAACCGCTTTTGTTTTGTTTTGTTTTCCCTGGGAACAAGGTGCTAATATAGGTCTAAACATATGTAGTATCGGTGCTAAGAGAAATAACAGTCCTTCATAGCCTAACCTGTTACCACTAGATTACCCACCGGCTGTTTCCATGTGCTCTGACCAGCCCTCTCTCTCCAATGTGTCTTCACAATCGACCAACCCTGTTCCTGTCCTAAATATCTGCTCCATCTCTGTATCCGCTCTCGGTCCGACTCCTGTTAACTCCTGACTATCGGCACACACTGCCTGCATGCAGGGAAGGCAGAGCCAGAGGACGTGGGAAATGGGGCTTTCTGAGCAGAGCAGCTGCGGGTGACACCGTGGCCACCTGGCTCATGGGATGGGCCATAGAGAGGGGTGAGGAAGGTGTAGAAAGGCGGGATGTTGTTTTGCTTTGTGGTCCTTCCCCCCCCCCCCCCCCATAAGTTTCATTCCCAGGGCTTGAATTTAACAACCATCGGGCACCAAAACAAAGGGCTAATCCAAGAAACAAGCGGGGAAGCGCACAAAAATGAAAACAAACACGAATACATCCCATCCTGTAAAACCCCCTCGAAAAAATAAAGGTTTGAAAGTGCTACGTGCTTTGCCATTACTCACTGGTTGTACTGCAGTTGTGTTTTCTGTGCTGCAAGGGGCGATGCGGACATGGGTGCTCGCGGATGGCCTCGCTCTCGTGATTCTGCTGTAGCTGAGATAAGGCTCTCAGCTCTCCCACGTCATGGTGTCCTCGAGCACTTCCCACCTCTGCTTTGGTCATTCTTAAATTCCAGCCCTGTTCTCCCAGGGGAGCTGCGTGTGCCACACACACTCCGTGCACTGTTTCCTCCCGGTGTGGATTTCTGGGTTGAGGGATGGGCTGGAGGGAAAGGAGAAGGTATTTGGATTTTGCTTGATAGAAAGAGTTCTGATGGGAGCAAAGGGGTGGTTAAGGCTCACAGGTTGAGTACTCTTTTTTTTTTTTAACCTCTGAATGTTCCCTTGCCTTATATTATTACATTTCTGCCACAGTGTGTGCAACCCAATGAGTCTCTGTAATAAAAAAATACTGATTTGAAACAGTGACACTGAATGAGCTTGCGGCGTCCCTCTTTCTTCCCACCCCAAGTTGGGAGGAGGGGGGGTTTACAGGGTTTACACACAGATCCCACAGAGAATAACACTTCCACACATCTCATGTTTGAGCTCCACGATCCCAAAGGCGCTGAATATTCAGGGTATTCATCCAGATAGCAATAGGACAAGAGGGAACGGCCTCAAGTTGCACCGGGAGGTTCTGGCTGGATATTAGGAGAAATGTCTTCTCCAAGGGAGCGGTGATGCAGCAGCACAGGCTGCCCGGGGAGGCGGTGGGGTCACCATCCCTGGGGGTGTGCAAGAGCCACGGAGATGCGGCACTGAGGGACATGGTCTAGAGCAGTCACAGGCAGTTGGACCTGATGATCTTAGTGGTCTTTCCAACCTTAACGACTCTGTGATTTGGAATACCTGTGGTGAATGCTCAGTTCCCTCGACCCAACAATCTCCAAGAAGGCATCAATGGGAAAATTACGTTTTGGGAAGGAAGATGGGCTCAGTGTCAAGCTTCGTGCCAAGGCTGAGAAGAACTACATGGGCTGTGGCACACAGCTGCACTGAGCTGAAGGGCTGCAGCACCAGGGAGCTTTGCAGAGTGCAACATTAATAGAGGACTTTGGGAGGCGCTAAGTAATTGCCAAATAGTTGTGCTTGGGACAAGGGACACCCCTGCTGGCTATGCATGTAACAATGGGAAACTGAAACAGATTGTCCTGGAAATTGACATGCCAGCTGCTAGGAAAAGTGCAAAGCTGCAACAGTAGAAAATAAACACCGCCAATTGCACAGGCTAAAAATATCCATGTGGCAAAGAGTTCGGCTGTGACATCCCTGTGCAGCTCATCCCCAAGCACAATGCGCTCAGACAGGTGCTGTAGGGTCAGCGTGCAGGTGGGGATGGCTGCCTGCGCAGCCTCCTGCTCCAGAGACATGGATGCACTCCTTCCAGCCACAGCTCCTGTGCAAGGGAAAGCATCCCAGCCCTTTCCAAAAATCACAGCGAGCTGGCTAAGTCAGCAGCTCCACCAGCAGAACCAATTCTCACCACTCAGGGAGGAGGAGGGATCCATCTCCAGAGCTGTGTGCCATCTAAGGGGACGATGCTCATGTCCCAGCAGCTTGGCAGAGCCCAAAGGATCCAACTCAACGCAGCTGTCCTGGCTGCAAGGCAGCATCAAAGCCATCTCAGGAGGTTGCAGCTGGGCTGCTCTTAACCCTTAAAAGCTTATAGCCTGAAGTATCAGGTTGCTGGACTTGCACTGCCTTGGGGCAAATGCCATACATGGGGTTACATCGGGACTTGAGGAATAAACTGGCCTTTTTAAGCTTTCAGACCCAGACGGTGGATGAGAACAGCCACCTCCCTGTTACAGCCGAAATCGAGCCTCTCAGTGCCTGCTCAGCAGTAAAGGAACACGACTGTACTTTCCACGCGGAAATTCTCCCTGTGGTTAGCGCTGACTGAGGACACGGTTTGCTAATGCAGAAAAAAAGGAAAACAGAAAAATAATGTCAAACTCTGGATCCAAAGCCAGCATGACACAAGCACAGTCTGGCCCAAGAGCTGCAGCGCACTCACAGGCAGAGCTCGTTCACTTCGTGGGTTGGTTGCGGTCCTCAGAGCAGGTCCCTGAGCATCCTCCTGCCTGCATCCAGCAGAGAAAGGATGGGACGGGACTGACAGACAGCTGTGCGTCCAGCATAGAGAGCGTGTGAGGAAAACCTGTCAGACCTGGAGGGGGAGCACCCGAGCTGTCTCCCTCTAATTTTCGGACCTAGTGGTTAGTTATTGCTTGATTTGATACAGCGTTAAAGCTCAAAGACATTTTGATCCTCCACATTCAGAGCAGACAGAGGGAGGACACAAGTGTGGGCTGACAGGAGATGGGCTAACGCTGCCTCCCAGCTGCTCAGGTGCAAAGCAATGGCACAGCAGGTAATTATTTGCGTAAGGGACTATGGTGTCTCTGCATTGACCACAGAGAATCACAGAATCATTAAGGCTGGAAAAGATCACCAAGTCCAACCACCCACCTGCCACCAGCGCTGCCCACTGAACTCATCCCTCAGTGCCACATCTCCACATTCCTCGAACACTTCCAGGGAGTGTGACCCCATCACCTCCCTGGGCAGCTTGTGCCAGTGCCCGACCACTCTTTCAGAGAAGACACACTACTTAATTTCATGGCCTACCGCATATCTCATGGCTATTTCCCAGTTAAGCCCACTTTCCTTCAGCCTTGCTGTTGCACATCCAGCGATCACAGAAACTCCGACTCAATGTTTCTTAGGAAATGACTCGCCCCAGGTCACACCTTTATGTGCATTCCCTACATTTTTCTTCATTTTGTATTCCTTTTGATCACTGCTTCAGTTGGACCAGAGCGACTATACAGATCTCATTATTTCTTGCCTGAACACCTCGCTGATGGCCTTTGCTGCCCAGGTTCTGAAGCTTTGTTGCTATTGGGTTTGGGGCCGAAATTCCCCATGCATTATGCCAAGCCTTCTTCAGTGCTTGTAGCCCCACACGAGTTATGTTGGCCTACAAGCACCTGAGCTGGACACTGGTGAAGGCTGCAGTAATCTCACTACATTTGCCATGGCCTCTCTTCCTGAAGCATCTGCTGCTGGGTGCAGAGATGGGTCAAGGCAGGCCTTGGTCCTGCACCGTCCTACACTAGTTACACCACAATCATGGACTGGCTGCCTGGGCTAGAACAGAGTATATCCTGTGGGATTCCTTGTTTCCTCTTGGTCACGGTACCCCAGTGAAATCCTCGCCGTATCACATCAGGTGGTCCCTCACTACTTGGGGTCCAGCTGCAGGGTGAAGCCCCAGTGCAGATTTGCATGCAGATTTCAAAGAGCTGTTCCCTATCCTGAGCACTACCCACATGCAGGTGAGCCTCTACCCTATCCATAGGAATCATTTCCTTTTCCTGTACAGCTACTCGGAGCACAAGCTGGATGCTGGAGCACGTTACTTGCATGCCTTGTTTGCACTCCGCTCCTCAGACCGGCAGCTGGCATCTGATGAGCTACCTGTGGCAGGAAGAAACACGCTGCCATAATCAGAGGGCAAATCTGCAGGGCTCCGGTTCACCCCTCAGAGGCAGATGCCCACATCCCTCACACATTAACCATAATGCAGGGCCTGTGCGTACAAACGCTCTCAAACCAATGCTGGCAAACTTCATCCCTGGCTGTGGAAGCTCACTTCCCTGGAGATCCTGGCACACCGCAAGCAAGCTGGAAGGAGCACCAAGATAATATCCCCCCTCAGTTGTGCAAAGAATGAATGAGATTTGGAGGAGAAGCCCATGTCCCTCTCCTCAGCTGCCTCTCTGCCTAAAAGCTGGCAGAGTGAAAGTGCCCTGTGCACATTTCACACCTGCAAACCTGGGTGCCAAGCCCCAGTACCACGAGCTCAGCCCACAGCACAGTGCCTAGCCCTCCTCCTTCTCCCTCCACCCCAGACCCCACCACCACCAGCCCAAGCAGCCGCAGTGCCACCACAAGGAGCCCCTGCCTGACAGAGCCAGCATCTTTGGGATGGGTCATCTGCCCAAGGATGATGAGTCCTGGCTTGAAAAGACAGATGTTAAATGGGAAGGAACTCTTCTGGGGTTCCCACTGCTGGGGTAGACAGGTTCCCTTCCTCATCATCGCTGGGTGCAAGTGTTGAGCTCTGGGCTCTGCTAATGGCTCCCTTTTCCTCTGCACTGGAGCCTTCCTTTCTTTTTGCCTCCAGCTGTACCTTTAACAAGTGTGGGCAAACCCAGGCTCCTGAACACAATTCAGTTCAAGGCAAAGGTGTTGGGGCATGTTCCGCTCTGAGAGGAGGAATGGTTGAGCTGCTGGGGAATGGCCAGCCTTGGGCTGCCAGAGCTTGGAGAAGCCTGGCTTCCCAGCTGGTCCATCTTGGAGGCTCCTGAGCTAACCCAGGGAGGGGTGGGTTGGCAGATGGCCAGGGAAACACCCCCCCCCCCCCCCCCTCTAAAGGGTTCCTTCCACAAGGGTGCCAATGGATCTGAGGGAGGGAAAAAAGTGAAGGAACTCCCCCCATGTTGGCTTCCCTTCTGCTGCTGCTTTTCAAAAAGTCTCTTTTTTCCTTCCAGGAGGAAGATCAAAAATCTTTCCCTTTCGTGCAGACAACAGAAACCACATGGCAGAGCCATGCACACTTGTGCACACACATGCGGGTTCCAGGTTAATCTGCCAAGTTTTCTCTCCTCCTACCTTATTCTGCACCCTTCCTGGGCTCAGCCCACCCTTGCACGGCCCCCTCTGTCCCAGTTGCTGTTACATCACCTCAAAGCTGGGTCCAGCCAGCTGTGAACCTTCCCACCAGCCCCATGGGGGGCAGCAGCCAGGCTCCTTAACCCTGGGGGAGCATCTGTCCCTGGACCACATAGGGCTGCAGCCTCAGGCCCTGCAGGGTTGGACACCCAGCTCCCATGCCCATTTCCCTGCATGTCTACTCCAAGCCCACACATCTTCCAAGGAAGTGCTGCGGGGCATTCTTCTGTTGCTTTCTGCTGGAGTTTCCGGGAGCTAGAACAGCCTCCCCCATATCTCCAGATCTGAATCACCAGGGATGGGCCATGGCCAGCAGCCATCCAGCACAGCTACCCCATCTCAGGAGTGATGCTAGCCTTCCCCCAGAGCTAAACTGGAGCCTCCGCTTCCCACCTCTTTGGCACCTTTTGGCCACCTCTTCCCACTGACTTCTACACCCTTCTAGTTTCACTCATTTCCAGTACCTCCCATTACTCCTGACCCTAGTGAAGAGAAGAGCCCTTCCAGCACAGGCAGGTGTTCGTTGACCAAGATCTATATCCTTTCATTTATTTACTCTCCTATCCACCTACAAGTAGCCAGACTTCAGCTCTCTGAAGAATCAGCCCCTTGGCGTTCTTGGAGACTCATCTACAGTGATAATCAGCACAGATGCCCTCAGCAGGGTTGAACTGTTTGTGGAAGGCAGTGCAGATTTCTTGGTGGGAATCCAATGAATGATCTCATTCTAGAAAAGAAGCTAGAAGTCACCCTCTCCACTGGCAAAACATGGCGCTTGCTGTTGATGGCAAGGAAAAGCCTGTGCTCTCCGCAGATGATCTGTGGTCTCTTTCCACCCCTCACACATATTCAGCCTCGCAGAGAGATGTATTCCTCATTCTTCTGCATGCTTATGACCTTCTCTTTTCCCTCTCACCTCTCTGTACCCATTCAGTCCTTCAGACTTCCAGCCCTTCCTTTCAGACTGGGTCTCATATTCTGTCATTCTCCATTCAACGCCTCTTGCCACAGCTACTCATTACACACATCTCACCTAGTTCCTTTTGCCCCACTTCTCTATTGCTCAGTCATATCCCTCATCAGGATCCACTTCCCCTTCCAGTTCCACCTCCAACACCTTTCTGTCTGCTCCCAGCCACATCCCTGCCCACCTCCACCCCAGCTTCTGACAACACTGCCTACCTCACAGGTGGCTTTTGAGGTCCACATCCATCCTCCTTATATCCAGGCAGGCACAGAGCCACCCCCAAAAAAGTTTCCTCTTTTGAGAAAGATCAGCCTGCCCAAGGTCCCTGTCCCATGACTGCAAGAGTGGTGAGATACTGGAGGTGGGTCCCTCCCTTGGGTGGGAGGAACTGGGAACCCTAACAACAGGGATGGAGAGCCCTGGGCATCTCCCACTCTCTCTGGAGACTCCAGTGCATCCACTAACTGCAGTGCAGCACACTCTTTGTTTCTCTTCCAATCCTTGACAACACCTTTGTTCACTGCAGATTTCAAATTGCTGAAGGATTTACAAAACCACAGCAAATCGCAGGACATAACACCCAAACAGGGCATTAATTATCATCGCAAGCATGAAACAGCCATCCAAAAAAGGAGGAGGACTGCTGGGCTCCCCATGGGTATAACTCCTCATTGATGTGTTTGGGTACACCCCTTCCCTACTGCATATTTGTGTACCAGTGCATGAATTCATCTTTGAAGGCTTTACAAGAACATGTAACCTCCCTCTTTTATGTGTTTCCATATCTTTTTCTCATCTTGATTAGCAGGAATACTCACCCTTAGCTGTATTGATACTATGCCATGAAAGGCATTTGTGCACATCCATGGAGAAGAGCACAAACTGGTGTTTACTAACACAAGATACACTTCCACATAGATGAACTAAGCGTAAACTTCTGCTTTAGCACCTTGCACAGATGTTTTGATGCACGTGTGTGCTCACATATAAGCAAGAGCAAGCTGTGTCTGTGCTGTTATTGTTTCCATGCTCCCTACAGCCATTCTGTTCGCTGGTAAATTTGGACAGAAAGACTTGTGAAATTATAAACTCCATGGTAATATAGAGGGCCCTTTCAGTGCTGCTGGCAGTCAGATAAGAGGCTTTCTTTCCTCAGTCCTTAACGATCTCAGGCATTTTAGAGGACACAGATAAGTCAGAGATATCAGTGCTCATCAGGATCCACGTACTCTCCGTTCTGCCAGTGTACAAAGAGCAGAAGAATTGCAGCCCCTGCAGCTGAGAAGCAAACCTCCCTGCTCTGATGTATGCCTTCCTTCCCTGGAGGACAGGACCCCAAGCACAGCCACCAAGCACTGGGTTTACTCCAAAACCACACCTCCACACCCACAGAGGGACACACTCAGCAGGCAGCTTAACCCACCTTAAACCCCTTAGACTGCCTGCATCTACTCCTGTTCCCTTTATTTTTTTTCCCCATTAATGCAGCATTCTGCTTTTACAGAGCAGGATCCTTCCTGAGTGCCTGACAAGGTTATGAACTATTTTCTATTAATTTGGTAAACTGGCACATTGCAAAAATCAATACTACAGCAAGCTGTGCTGGGGACTAGCTGCTTTAGGCACTGCCGTGAGCTCTCTGCACTTCCTCTACATCAGGAAGTATTAAGATGACAATCATATCAATCCAGGCCTGACTAGGGATCAGTCAGTGCTGAGCCACATCTGATCACATCACAGAGCAGATTAGCCATTAGCTCCAAGCAGCACAGCCCAAGTGCATCAGTGCAGTGAGCTGCAGCTGCTCCAGGTTCCTTGTGCCCTGGGGCTGTAAGCATGAGGTTCTCCAAGCTTAGAACTGGGTCAAAGCACAGCCTCAAGCTTAACCGACAGCAGTTCTGTGTCTGATGTCAGTGTAACAGCCACATCTTCCATGGCCTTACACAGCTCCTAGATGAAAGGACCAGAGGTGGCTGATGGGCAAAGGGTCCCTCACCTCCACCAGCCGTGCCACTGAGTGACTGCCAGGCTCCCCCTTCACATCTGCCTGTAACAGCACTGAAAAAGAGAGGCTCAGGATGTGTTCTGGGCCTGGGGAACAAGAGGTGACATTGAGGATCACCACCTTGCCTGTGCTGCAGCATTGCTCAAGCGAGACTCTGGGCTGAGCAGAGCCACAGCCGAGGCACTGGGACACCTGAATCACCCTTCCCTCATTGTGAAATGCCTGTCTGATTTGCATAACAGCTAACTATTGCCTAACAGTCATGTTTAGGTTGCTTGGAGTCATCTTACACATAGGTACATCAAATTCCCATGTCAGGGATGGCCACCGAAGAGCAGAAGACCACAGCCACCAGTGTGCAGGTCTCCCATGGTTGGCCAAGGAACATGCTATTTGTCGATTCCTGCTCTACTGGTGCTCAGAATTACTCATTTCAATGACTCTGCCCCTCCGATTCAATAGCCAGGATGTCCAAGCTGCCTGCCTGCAGATACACATCCAATAAAGATGTCATTTAATTCCTTGCCAAAGATGAGACAGGCTCAGACCCCAGTGGTGAAAAATAACCTTATGCTCTAAGGATGCATGATACTGATTTGCCATGAGAGCAAACCCAGGTTTTGTCTTCCTTCCCTTTCCAGTTCAGCATGCCCCCAGAATTACTGATTTTGCAATATGGATAACTAATAACAAAGGAAATGCAGCTGATGTAAGATGCTCCTCTAGAACCAGGGAAAAATCTCTGAGGGCAGAATGCTCCCAGGCATCAGCTCTGCCACCCAAAGTGTGGGCACCCCCCGGCAGCCCATGGGCATGCCCTTAGGTTAAGGCTCTGTGACCATCTCAGCAGCACCTTGCTGCTCTCAGCCAGACCAGGGCAGAGACTGCACAGCACATCCACACCAGAGGATGTGGAACAGGAAGGCAGGCTATGCCAGTGCACAAGTCACACACACCCCTCTAAACCCGCAGCCAGGGTGCTCTGGAGCCCATGCAGACACCCCAGGGCTGCTTCTGTGCCTTCTGCAAAGTGTGTTTTATCAGGGGTCTGCTGCCAGCTGCATACCCTCACTCCAACACACCAAGAGGGGTGATGCAACCTTTTCAGTGGGGCTCTTTTTTCCAGGCAAGTCTTTAGACGTCTGGGAAACAAAACCCAGTGAGAGCTTCACTCTGGGTGGCACCCACAGGAGATAATTGCTGCTAGATAATTGCCTGGGGCTAAGGAGAAGTGCCTGCATCAGCACCCTGGGTACCCCTGCTGCTCTGTGCCCACCTCCCCCTCCAAAGGGGGCTGGGCAAAAGCCAGTCAAAAGTCAGCCACCACTGCAGAGCACTCAGCTCAGCTCCTGGGGGGAAGTGAGCTCCCTGTGTGCCACCTCCATCCTCCCTGAGCTGCAGACCCCATAGCCATCCTACAGGCTCCAGCATCCCACTGGGCTGCAGGGCTGAACCAGACCAAGGGCTTTCACCTGATCTATTCCCTACGTTTCCGTGGGCCTGCTCTGTGATAAATCATGAACAAGATCATCTCAGATGAGTATTAATGGCTGCGTTAACAGTCAGCAGGCAACACCCTACCCACAGCTACAGTGTCACAGCAGTCACTGAGCGTTCAGGGGGTTGGAAGCAGTGATTTTATCAGGACATTTGATTGCAGAAGAAATGCATGAGCTGTAGGTCTCCTGACTTATCCCAGAGATGTGCACCCAAGATCCATCCCCTGTAGCTATTGACGGCATGTAGCTGTACCACCTCGGAGCCCCTGTCCTGCTGTGCCTCAGCACCAGCTGCATGGTGCACTTGTATGGCAGCAGTGCCAGCATGAGGGTGCAGGAAGGACAGCAATATGGTGTGGGGGAAGGTTGTGAGCCCTCTTCCCTATCCTAGGAAGCAACAGTCCACCACCACGTACTCAACAAAGGGGCTCATCTGAGTGTATGCTTGTTGGACTCATCCATCCACTCAGCTTTCTGAGTAGACCAGAGCATCAGATCGCCGTCAGCTTCCAGCTCTTTTCTGCAGGATCCTTCCCAACTGATAATGGTCCCTGTGGTACCACTGGGACAGGTCAAACAGCGAGACTCACCAGGTGGGTGTCCTTCAGGCCTGCTATCAATGCCACAACACATCTCTTCTGGCAGTTCTTCAATTAGACACCCTTAGCTATTTTCTGTAAGCGCCAGCTTACAGAAAATTGAAACCACAGCAAATTAATACAGCTGAAAGAAAACACAATGGAGGCTCAGTCACAATGCCACCCACACCTGCTGGAGGTGGCAGCTGAGCAGCACAGCCTCATCCCAGCTTCCCCCTATGGAAAACCCCCTGCCTTCAGCTCCAGCCACCAGCTGTGGGAACACACAGAGCTCAGCATGACAAAGGAGACATCCCCTGCACGATGGTGGCCTTGTCCCAGCCTGCCTGAAGCACCCACAGAGCACCGGTCTGCCAACAACACCACGTCTTCACTTAACTCTACCTCCTCCACACCCCAAACCCAAGCACTGCATTGCAAGGCTGCCCCAGCCCCAAGGTCTGGGGGAAGGTTTCTGCACCAGTGCATTCCCAGCCACGCTCCCCCTCTCCTCCATCCCCCTTCCTGCTGGCAGGGCAAGCCGCTCCTGGGTGATTCACTCCCCACCAGGCAGAAGTACTCTCCTGGGTACACGCAGCTGGGCATAGCAAGGAGGCACAGGGCCCGTGAGCTGAGCTGAATCACTGTGCCCCAAATGAGCTCCGGCGTGCAGGGACACGGCTCCTGAGGAGGTCGCGGCCAGGTGAGTGTTGCAACAGCGCAACGCATGACTCACCCGCAGAGAAAAATGCAGTTTGGGGTATGAATCGGTAAGGCAAGGAGGAGAACAACCCGCCGGGGCACAAACCAGGGGTGCAAGTCACGGAAACACCCAGGGCTGGCTCAGGGTGAAAAGGAGAGCAAATGTGGAGAACAGCAGGGTGACGGCTGTGCTCCAGCACCTCGTTATGCTGACGGGGCTGCTGCATCCCAGCTGAGCTCAGACAGACCTCCATCCAGCCTGGGCACCAGGAGCTTTTTCTTCTCTTTCAGTATGTGCTCTGCCCACATAAACCCCTGTGTGAACAGGATGGTCACCCACATTTGGGCTGGATGGTGCAGGAGCACATCCTGCAGAGCTGTGCTGCAGACCCAGGCACTGCTCCCACACCAGTCAAAGCTATGGCAACCCAACCAACATCACCTTCTCCTCTCCAGACCCTGAGGCAGGACCTGTACCCGTGCCCTGGCAGGAAACCAGTGTCCCCAGCACCTGCATACCTCTGCAGGCATTGCTTTGGGTAACACTAGTTGCATGCACTGCACCTGCCCTATAGGATAACAGAGTTTTTCCCCACACCTCATTTTTTTCTTGCTTGTCCCTGAAGGCAAGCCAACCTCGAAAAACATTTCCATTGAATGTTGCAATAAGACACGGGCTCCCTGAAATCAGCTGTTCCAACAGCTTTGCCAGGGGCAGCAGGAAAAGCGGGCAGAGTTTTCCTGTAAGGTAGCAGGGATTGGGAAAGCCTTACTAGGACACGCATGCCCCTTGTCTGGGGCACAGCCTGGTACCCACTTCCAGCAGCAGGTGCCTGCAGGAAGCAGGGAGGTCGAGATGACAAGAGCCATGGTGGGAAGCTGGCAGAGCATCCTGCACTTTCCAAGCCAGCTGGATTTCTTCCTAAGGACTGCAGGGGAAAGGAAGAAGGGTGCCCGTGCGTCCCTCCCACCCAGGCAAACAGGAGGGGCTCCCCTGTCTCCCTCTAGCGACTGCAGCCCTCAGAGCCTCCTCCTGCTTTCAGGCTAACTGGGCTGCATCATTAGCTCGATGGGTTTACAGAGCCCTAGGACTTATTCCGTGGATGCTGCATTCCTGGAGGCTCCCCAGAGCATAGAGATGCGTTTCGGGATGGCAGCAGCCTGTCAGAGCCCTGTTGGACAAGGTGCTGTACAACATGGAGAACAAAAAGAAACACGTATATAAATCAACTGGGTGCACCTCCACTGGGAATTTCTTAAAAAAAAAAAAAACACAACAAAACAAAAGTCAGCAGCCTTTGGGATGCAAAGCAGCCAGGCCTGGAGAGCAGCTAAGCATCATTATTAAATAAATTAATTAGCGCAGCAGAGCCTGCCAGGTACTGAACACTTTCCACTTCCAAGCAGGTAAATAAGTCCGTGGGAACAGAGGCAGCTCCCCGCTCACCAGGCAGCACAAGCTGCATTTGAATGGAAATGCAATTCCTGCAGCCTCGCAGGCTGAGCATCGCCTCTGCCAGCACCGCGCATCGCCCGCTGCGGCTGCAGGCAGGCAAGGCGCTTTGATCCCCTCCCCAGCCCTATCTCAACGCCTTTAAAACCAACTTTCATCACCCTGGGGTCTGGCAGGAGCTGGCTAAGTAAACTCTCTCCTCCTGCCCTAATTGCAGCCGTCAGACGACACTGGCAGGCACAAGCAGGGCGGCGTGCACGGAGTGCTGCACTCCCGCTGCTGCCCCGGGTGTGAGTTTGGCTCCCAGCCCTGATTTGGAGGAGGTGGCCCAGGGCCAGGTTGTGGGGCAGAGCTTGGAGAGGAGGTGAAGGCAATGAGAAACAGGAGCAGGCGTGCAGCTGTGGGGGAAAAGAGGGGTAAGAGGGGGCCCTGCCTTCCCCATCATCCTGCAGGGCAAGTTTAGCTGCAGCGGCACTTCCTAGCTCTCTCCCTCCAGATGTTGTGCAACAAAAAGTGCCCAAGACCTATTCAGCTTTGAGAAATGCAATAGGAGGTCCAAAAAGCACACCAAAAAACACCAGCATGGCTCCAGCCTCCATTCTCAAAGCCAGCATTCAACAGGGAAGCAAAGAGATAGAGCTCTGCTGTAAGAGGAAGTTCACAATTACAGCACAAGTCATTACTGGCAAGCAAAATTCCCTGGCATGTTGCAAATAAAATCCAAATTCCCCAGGCTTGGGTACAAGACAGCCCACAGCATTCATTCCAGGACCCATTTGAAAGAGAGAAAATGAGACAATATTTATGATGGCGGAGACAGATAAAAGTGGTAGGGGAAAATCTCTGGGGGGAGCGCTTCAAACAATGAACGTTACACCCGAAGCTGCAGGAACTTCACTTGCAAAAAGAAGTCCCCAGCGAGCATGCATTGCTGACAACTCCCAAAAATAAACCCCTGCATAATGCCTCTGTAATCTGAGCAGCAGCATTGCAGACAGCTCCAAAGAGTAGCCAGGTTGTTTCTTCCTGTGGCCATCCAGATGAACACACCACCTGCCTGTCCTCCCAGCCTTCTCCAGGGCAACCAGCAGCCACAGGAGCTCCACCACAGGTCACCCACCATAGTGAATACCTCTTGGTGTTGTTAAGATGCTGACTGACAGCAGTGGGGAAAATGAGGCTTCTCAGGAGCTTCCCATAGCAGGAGATGCTCAGGTCCCCTTGTAGACCAAGCCATGGCCTCAGGACAGCCCTGGACTTATCCACACTCAGTTGCTGCTGGAGGAAACTGGTTGCAACACCTCTCCTCAGCCCATCCTGATTTGGGAAGGCAGTATACTCCATGGAGCATGGGAAGCCCTCACTGAGGACTATCACGCTGCCCCGACCTCCTTGAGCACAGCTTCATTTCCCCTGACCAAGCCCTAACAAGGCTCCACCGAGCCACAAGGGGCAGCTCACAATCACAGAACAGAGTTGGAAGGGACCTCTAAGGATCACTGAACCCAGCTGCAGAAGCCAGTCTCCATTTAGTCAGCAAATAAACATCTCCACCGACATGGACTTACCCTTATGCTTTTCCTTCCCCTGCTCCAAAGCCACTGCTCCAGCCATAGCTTGAGCCAGACAAAAATGCTCTCAGAGAGACAGGCAGACTGCCCTCATTTAGCCCTTATAACCTCCCAGTCACAGAGCAGCCAGAGCCCACTCCCCTCCCATTTATCAGGTCCCAATTGCCCCACCTGCACCAGCCACCAGCACCACTTCCCGTAACCCTTTCTCAACCAGTACAGCAGCATGAAGTGCATCAACTTTGCTTCCAAACTTTGGGAACCCAAACAAAAAATGGGACAGAGGGATAAACCAACTTCCTGGGTTCATTTTCATAGCTCAAGCCGTATCAAGACAGAGTCAATTTTGAATAAAACAAATAAAATAAATCAACATTGTTTCCTATTGCAGGAAGGGAAGGGAAGGGAAGGGAAGGGAAGGGAAGGGAAGGGAAGGGGAGAATTTGTGCTGAGCAGGGCGATGCCTGTGGCCGTGCTCCTCACACCCATTGCTCCCAGTAGTCCAAGCTCTGGGGCACTGCTGGGAACAGCATCAGGAACGCCAGGCGGGGGAGTCACGTTTGAGTCTGTGCGACATCCAAAACACACATGGATGGTTTGGAGCACGATGCCAGAACCACCCGTCATACTTCACTTTTTTTCCTTTAGCCTTCACTATAATCCTTTAATGAATTAAGTGTAGCAATTAAAGTAGGGGTTTTTTTGTTGTTTTTGTTTTTTTTTTTTAAGTGTACGCGCCTTAAAATGGAGATGGTTATTTTGGCTGTTCAGGGCACTTAATATGATAATAAATGCAAAGCCCCTCAGCTTCAGGGATCCTCCACACCTCTCACCCAGCCCTTTTTCTATTTATCTTTCTGGCAGACTGCCTCCCACATTTATCCTAACGAAGGTCGCCCCTTCTTCTTGTTCTACCCAAAACTTAACGAAAGAGGGGGAGGGGGTGGGGGTGGAGCCTCAAAGCTGCTTCAGAGCAAAAGCCCCAAACCAGCATCAATGGTACAGAGCCCTGTCATTGCAGAAAATGGAGAAACCCCATTTCTGTGCGAATTCAGAGTGCTCTCTAAGCTTGGGGCAGGGTCAGCATTGTGAGCAAACGCTGGGACGATGGGATGCTCTGCAGCCCTCTCAGAGCCCCATTGCCTGTTGCCACAAGGCAAAAAGAGGTGCCTGTTGCCATTATCCAGCTCACACGCTTGGCCACATTACACGCATCCTCCACAGCTACAGAGCAAACCAGGGAAGCCATGGTTAGAGAGGATGCTGAAGAGGCCTCTTCTTGCTATCTGGTAACACTATCTAACCTCCACCTCAAGCATTTGAGTTGATTGCTGGGAAAGGATCTGCTGGACAAAGTGACAAAGTACAGACCTTCACCAAGCCTAACAAAGCAGAGATTTCAGTTCTGCAAAGGAGGCTGAGCAGGCTTGCTTTTCCAAGGCAGCCCCTTGGTGGCCCGCATCTTCTGGCCCCACCAAACCTAGATCTCACACTCCATCCCTCTGCTTCCCCTCACCCGCATAATCCCTGCTTGGCTTTATAAGCATAGATGAACATCTGCATGCCTCAGTTTCCCTGCCTATGTAAAGGAGGTTAACCAGTCCTGCCGCATCCTTCAGAGGATGCAGGCACTGGGAGATGCCAAACATCTGGGAGAAGCTGCGGGCCTAGAGGTGTCCCCCAGAGGCTGAAAGTTTCATGTCTACCCCTATGGGCTGGTGGATCTCATGGCCCATCCCCACTGGGCTGCATGGTGACCCCAGCACTATGACACACTCTTAGGTCTGGGGCAGGGCCTCTGTAATCCGCATTTCTCTCACTTTTCAATTTTTTACAACTTTCTCCTGGTTTGATCCAAACGCATTTCCTGCCACCAATAAGGTCTTGGTAAACGTTCTCCGACTCATGGAGCTGGCCCAACAGATTTTCTGCCTCCATGGGAACTGGACCATCCTGTCTGTGGGCACAACAGCCGCCCCTAGCTGTGCGCCGAGGGCAAAGGAAAACTGTTCCCACTGCGAAACACTCCCTGCCAGATGTGGGCAAGCCCTCCCCCACATCTGGGCAGCAGTCAGCCATTTTGATCGCCTCTCTGTTGTTGCCTTGCCCCAGAGCAGGGCAAGCCTTAGAGATGATGTTCTCAACACACTTCTGCAGAGCAGTTTACCAACTTTTTGCCTGTGGGACCACAGTTTTGTAAACTCAGATGGAAGGTAATGACGCCCACAGAAAAACAGCTTCACTGCTGGGAGAGAAATTTCTCCCCTCTCCTTTGATAACCTGTGAGAAATCGGTGGGAGTTTGGACAGTAGGTTTGTTCACTAGTGCAAATTTACAGAGATTTGGGCTACTGGTGCCCATTGGTGGCCATCACCCTTGACAACATAGCTGAGATCCTACTTTCATCTGTAGCAATACGAGTCGTGGTGTGTAGGTTGCAAAGCCTATAGTGATTGTGGCCAAAAATAACAGTCAATAAAGCTGGTGACCTTTGCTTGATTGTCCAGTTCAGCCAAAACAAACGCTTTTCCCCTCGGGCTGCTGCACAAGATGCTTCAGAAATGAGGGAAATTGCTCCCACAACGTCCCTGGGAAATCTCAGGGACACACCATCCATCAATACCAGCAAAATATTTTGCAGTGTGAGACAACAGAAACATCTCCTGCTACACTGGTACAAGCCCAGACACTGTGCTCTGGCTTTCTGTAAACAAGAGCTGTTTAGCTCTAAATTTTTCTTTTGGCTCAGGCTCCCTTGGTTCAGTGAGGATGGTATCAAGATAATCATCACACGGATCGTATTCCTGGTACGAGGCTCTGTTGCACAATGGCACCTCTTTATGGTGTCCTTGGAGCAAGGCTTGCTTTCTGCAGGTGTAACTGGGCATCAGGTCTCAGCACCAAGCTGAAGGAGAAGCGGGAGACAGTGCGGATTGTAACAGGAGCGGGGAAGTCTGGGGCTGAGATGTTTCTAATGTTTCTAATGAAGACAGACCGATATGCCAATGGATAAGAGTTTCTAGACAAAGGGCTGGAGTAGAACAATTTTTTTTCCAAAGCTAGAAGAAGAAGGAGAGGAATGGTGCTTCCAAAATCAAAGGGTTGGTGGTCCTGTATTTTGACGTCCAGACCAAAGCAAACGCAAGCTATTTCACTACATGAAAACTGAACTCTACTTTGAGAGAGTTTTCTGGTTGAGTAATGGGGACCTCAGAGTGAAGCAAGAGAATGGGCAGTCCCTGCTCTACCCGTCCTGGTCTCCCAGCACCTGTGCAATCTCTGACATACAACCCAATGCACTGGACTACAGAAGTTAAACACCCAGTCTAAGTTGCTCATTTAGGGTCAGTGAGGAGAGAGGCATCTCCTTGAACAGCCCATTCCCCCTGGATGAACACCTGGACTCATGGACTTGTAGTTTAACCCCTTGTCACTTCTTTATCCTCCAGATAATCTAGTTCTCTGTTCTCTTTCCCCACTACCCCCTAAAGACCCAATCATTTCCCATGTTCTCCTCTCCCTTCTCCTTCATTGCTATCCCCACCAAGCACTTTCTTCTGCACAAACCCCAAACTGAAGCTTGGTTTCTCAGCTAGGATGATGGAGCTCCTTACAGGGCTTTGAGAAAAGACTTGTCTGGAAACCACCATGACTTGCAGTGCATGGTGGGGGAGAAGGGTCTCCAGTGTGGGAACTTCACAAAGACTTCTGGTGGACAACAGCATGACTAAGAGAAGATGTGAAGAACACCATCTCCTCAACAATAGGTTAGGGATGTGTGACTCTGGAGGCACTGGTTGTGCAGGCACTCTGGGAACATAAAGCCTGTGATACCATCTCAGCAACCAAGAGAGATACTACCTGCCAGGCCTTGAAGTTCCTTGGAGGCACCTACAGAAGGACTTCTCATCCCCAGTTTGTTCTGATCAAACCACCCCCTCAGTCCAGAGGCAGATCTGCTGAAGGTGCCTTCCCCATGCCTTGCAGGGCCATGGCGGACTGACGGCCACCCTGCAGGACCGCAGGCACACGCCGTGCCGGATTCAGTCACTGCCACCGCCGCCAACGATGAGATCAGCCATCCGGCACGCGGTGCAGGCCGATTGGCTCAGGATGAGCTAATGCTGCTCTGTGCAGACGGATGGAGTGGGAGGAGGGAGGCACGCTGATCACTAGCTCATCCTATGACGAGAGCTGTGATCTGGCCCGTGCCATTCCAGGAAGACAGTGAATGGATATGGGGTTCCACTGGGCTCATATGGTGAAAGTAGGACTGCAACACACTCTGGCACTCTCTGCTGAAAGGTCTTTACTGCTTTCTCCTGGGGTCTTGCACAGCATCTCACCCCATCCCATCAGGGTCCCATCTGTTTGTAGAGTGATGACATCCCCTCCACGGGCTGGCATCCCAGCCTTCTGTTGTGCTGAGCTCCTGACTTTGTCATGGTGCCAGATGGCTTTGGAGGCAGATGACTTCATCCCTTTTAAAGGGGCAATGGATCTGTCAGCAGCACCTGTAGGAATCAGTGCATATCGTCCTTGATGGTGAAGCCAACAACAGGAGCATAGCATAGCAGTGGCTACAACCCCACAGAAGGCTTGAAGAGACATGAACTCCAGTCTAAGATCAACACCAACCTAATGACCCTCACCCTCCACAATCTGTTGGGTTTGTACCGTCCCACATGATAGCTCTGTGCAATCCTGCAGAGAACAGGGGACCGACAGCAGTGTGAGCTCTGTGGCAATGCACTGCTGTGCATGTAAGGGCAGGGACTGACCAGCGTTCAGCCTCAAAAACCAAAAATGTGTCACCTACACTGAATGTTAAGGAGATCAGGAGTGGTTGATCAACGCTGTTCATATTTGCATTGCACCAACTTCTATCTCCAAAACGACATACGATGTGTTTGACTCCAACCACCCATCAATGGGCTCCCCTCAGACCTCAGGTCAGCATAACCTGGAGATGCTCTAAGGAAATTCCACCTAAAATTTGTATCAGCTGAAAAAGGTGAGTCTCAGAGTGAGAATCAGGCTTGTCGCACAGAGCCTCTGGATACCACTCAGAGGAGCAGCTGCAAAGGGAGCAAAGGATCCACCCTGCGCCCCATGGAAGTCTTCATCAAGCACACCTGGAGAGCTTGATGTTGGGCCCCAGAGACGTCCAACTAAGCAAAACCAGGCCAAGGGAAAAGTGAGTTTTAATCAACTCCCGCTCTTCAGTTGACTTTCAGTCAGGAAAGCGGGCGTCTCTGTCCTTTAAATCTTCCCTATGCAATGGAGACAGACTCCCAGTAAGAAACCTCTGGGTTTGCAGCTGCAAGGGATCCATCCCAGCTCCCTGGAGGGTTCTGGTCGGCGCTGGTCAGTGAGGTTTCGGCGCACACACAAACACAGGCAGCCGATTCCTGCGCAGGTCTGGATCCTCCCCACCCACAAGCTCCCGCTTGTTGGGGAAAAGGCTGCTGTTGTTCCAGGCAGATAATCGCCCCTTCCCTTGCAAGTCCCTGCACGCTCCCCTGCAAACATAGCCACAGAGCATTTCAGCACAGCAGATGCCGAGGCTCAAAGGCCAGACCCACAGACTGGATCTCCTTCTGGAAAGGGGAAACAAAAGGTGTTTGTCCCTGCAGGAAACAGCTGGCATGCGGTGAGAGGGCATTTGGTATAGATTTAGAGGTGGTCTGAACAAAACAGGCACTGTGGAAGAACAACGGGAGCTGGGTCCATCTAGAAAGTACCTTGTATGATAAGGGGATTTCACCCTCGAGTCTGTTTCTGAGGGCACGAGGGTCTGGAGAAGCACCCCAGTGCCACATCTTGATGGCACTGCCCTGGTCTCCAGGTCCACGGAGGCCACACAGAGGACAGCACACATTCAGGAGGCGGCAAGTCTAGTCTCTTGGGCATCCAGTAGGCATAGCCATTGGCAGCAAGGACCCCGTAAATGTTTCTTGTTGGTCCAGAGAGGCCCGTGGTGATTTCCCTTACCCAGCCCCAACATGCCGCTTATCTGCACAACGCCTTGCATGCATCTAACCCGCAGCAGAACGTCTTGGCGCTATCAGCTGCAGATCTTGGGAGGAACCAGGAAACGAAATCTCTTGCTGTGATTAGAGGGAGAGGAGCACCTCGGCAGCGAAGCGGCAGAGCCCAGACATTCCCCTCTGCAGAAAACAAGGCTGTTAAAGGGCTCTGCCACTGCTGCGGAAAGGAAGACCCAGTGCTCCCAGTCTGCTGGCCATGAGGTGGAGCTGTCAGTGCCTTTTGCATTCGCTGGGCATTTGTGGGTATTTTGTAAGGGGCCCATCTCAAAGCCACTCCGAGCTTCTGCCCAACCATTCTTCAGGTTCTGCCTGATACGTGGCTCTTCCACAAGCACCAGTGTCCTCCATCAACCTTACTGCAGTGAAGCACAGCAAAGAAAAGGGGCTGAGAGAGGGTTTCTGTCACCACCTGAAAGAGAAAAGCATGCAAAAAGGAGAGTTGTCTTCTAGGTGGCACAATAACCTCCTGCCTCGATGAAAAACAGCACTGCAGCCTTGCTAGCTGATAGCTCCCAACTTGCTTCATGAGATGAGACTGAGGCCCCCGGGTCTGTGGTCTGCAGAGTGACCTGTTGCCCCAGATGCAGGAGAAAGGAGTGGTGCACACGGTCAGTTGTGAAAGGCTCCAAATGCAGGCAACCCTTGAAGCAATCAGCTGATGCCCTGGAGCCAGAGGTTTGCTCACTTGTACCTTGGTGTGTCTAAATATAATACATGCATTGTTCTGAGCCCTGCCTCAGCCCCATTGAAATCTACCCACCAATACCTGATTTTCTTGCCTTCCGTGGCTGCAAGATGCAGCCACATGGAGGAACTTTTCCTTTCATTCTTCTGAAATGCACCACCCACTGCTGGGTGCCCATTATCATGAAGAGGAGCTGACTGGCACATTCAAGCTACTATTACATCCACTATCACTTTCACAATCCTCAAAGCTTCTTCAAGTTCTCTGCAAATCATCTGACTACACCAGCTGGAAAAACGGAGAAGCTGAGTGTGTAAAACCAACAGAATTTGTGCCTCCTGTCATTCAACCCAAACTGTTTCTGGAAGGGCACAATCAGCTTGAAACCAGAATTGTTTTCCAACTTAAGATGCAGTCAGGAGAGCACCCAGCACAAGCCTGCAGCACAGGATGAGGAGCAAGAAGCTGACAGATCAGTTCCCAGCCAAGGAGACCCCTATCTACACTTTGGGGAGATGTTTCCTCTCTGATTCTTGATCTTAAACATTCACTTAAGATTCTGATGAATTTTGTGACCTTCAAACTGCATTTTCTGCAATTTCAGCAGATTCTTCTGACTCACCTTCACTGCCAATCCCAAATATCCAATATCATGGGTCCTCCCTTCCTGTCTTTCAGGATTTGGACCATGAAATCACATGGATTTTCCCATGCTTTTGTGTCCTGTGATTTAATCCACTGGTGTCTAGGTTGAGACAAGTCCTAGCCAAAGCCATGCGTGTGGCCAGAGGATTCATGACCTGCTGCCCTGGGGACATCTTTTCAAAACCCACTGCAATCTAAAGAGGACAAATCAGTATTTTTTGAGGGTTGATGGGGTTGAAAGTAGGAGGGCAAAGGAAAGGAACAGCGGCAAAGAGGGCTGAATCTGCCCATGCTCCAGTTGACACGCCAGCAAACTGGGTTGGGATGCAACAGCCCCGTCTCTGCTTCTTTGCCATAAAAAATCCCCCAGAGCTGCCGTGCAATGTTTGCTCTCCCTGCACTGCCGACTTCTTGCTGCCTCCCTCTCTCTCTGACTCCTGCCGTTTCAGGACAGGGACCACCTTTCCATCCCTGCTGAGCACCCAGGGGCTTTTTGGCAGCACCTGGGCTTTCTGGGGGCTCCCCCAACGCAAACAACAACAACATTCAAAGTGCCTCTCCGCACGCAGCTGCTCTGAGGACAGGTTCAGGTTTCCCCCACCCCCTTCTCCCCATCCCTCCTTGCAACACCCACCTGGCAGCTAGTTAAAAACACTCTTTGGGTTTTTCAGGTGCGTTGGAGGGAGCTACCTGACATATTCCCCCCGCCCTCCTTGCGCTGAGGTCCTTGATTTCATGGCGATGGGATAAGCTAAGAGTAGAAAGCTCTGCAATTATTTGGCTCTAAGGTTTGGGTGCTTGCCCAGCTCTGACACACACGCACACACACAAGTTCACTCCGCAGCAAGGGCGCGAGCGATGCCTCTCCTCTCCCTCCTCCTCCAACCCGTCACAGAAGGGCTGGCTCTCCAGCCAGGCAGTTCCACCTCCTCCAACTTTCTCCCTCACTGCTCCCAACCTGCGCTGCTGGAGTTTCAACCAGAAAAATCCCTTCTCGCAGGAATTTCTCCCAGCCCACTCCTCTGCTCCGTGAGCGCCATGGACCCCCAGCAGCCGGCGGGGTGCTGCTGCGGGAGAGGGATTTCAGCAGCAAGGGCAGAGAGGCTGTAAACTTCAGGAGAGGTCTCTCCTGTTGCAACAGGTAAGGCACGCCGGTGTGGGAAGTCAAAATGACTCAGGGATGGAGGAGGGCATGGAGGATGGAGAGATTTAGCCGTGAAACTGCTTTTGCATGTGAGTAACTTTGACTGGTATTTGCTCCATCTTAAGAATTGGGCTTTGGGATGGAAAGGGAGAGCTTTTCATCCGGCAGCTGTATCATGGGGGGTTACGGGCAGAGCCAGGAAATCTTTAGGTGTGTTTGCTTGAGCTTGCACCTGGGCTTACGTGGGAGACACGAGCATGCTGCGGGCAGGTGGGCTGCGAGCAGAGAGTGCAAAAACCTCATCACTGAGCAGGGTGGGCAAGGAGAGCTGAGCACAGAAGTGCCCAGGTGTGTGCACAGGGCAGGGCTCCTGCAGGAGCAGAGGGATGAGCTCTGCAGAAGCGCGATGGCGCCCGGCTGCGGGCTCGGCTCTTGGCTGCGCACAACCTCACCCGCTGGGGAGCTCCTCCTGCCCTGTGTTACCCACCAAGGCAGCTCACACCAGGAGGATCCAGGAGGATCCCCGGGGGCAGGCACAGTGCTGGTGTTTCCCAGGCCAGCCCTGGTCCCCCACAATGAGCAGCAGAGCCTGGGAGGTGAAATGAGAGCCTCATGCACCCCAAGCTCTACCGCAGCCTCACCTGCGAGCGTGCATGCTGGCATGGGCATTTTGCATCAAAACAACTTTGTTCGCCATCAGCGATGGCAAACCGAGGTGAACCCCCCTGCAAATCCAATCCCAACTCCAGGTGCACAGGAATTATGCCCAGTGTGTGTATATGGTGTTGAGAAAAGAGTTGAAAAGGGAGGGAGAGCTGGAAGCTTGGGGCAAACCGGGCCCTTCCAAAGGGCACTTATCAGGGAATCGCCCCCCTGCAAGAGCTAGAGGTAGACTTGGTGGAGCGCAGTGCTGCGGAGGGGCAAAGATCAGTCAGTGGTCATGGTATAACTCCAGATAAAACTCTCTTTAAAAAGTTGGAGCCAACCAAAAAGTGTGCAGGGGGCAGCAGGGCTTCAGGGCTCAGGGAGTGCCCAGGCCAGTAGATCTGAGTGCCCTGGATGAAGTCCGCTGCCCTTCCATCCCACGGGACATGGCAGGAGCTGTTGCAGCACCACGGAGCTGGGAGGTTATCGGAGCCTCCGGGCGGAAAGCAAACAGGCTGTGGGGCTGCTGGGGAAGGCTGGGCTGTCGCGGTATTCAGGGAAGCAAAAAACACCGGGCTTTGTACGGTGTGCCCTTATCTTCTCCTAATGTGCAGCGCACCTCTCCTTATCTGGGTCAGTTCAGGGACATCCGCCTGTCTGATAAGTGCTGGGGTTCCTCAGCTTCTATAACCCAGCCCCAGGCTCAGCCCCTGCCCCAAACACCGCAGGCACGAGCAGGATCTGCCCTCCCTGAGCCCTTTCCCGACTCCAGCCCTACACTGTGAGCGCGTTTCAAACCCGAACACTCACAGGAACCAGCGCGTCTCCCAGCCCTCCAAACAAACGTCGTTCTTAGCAAAGGGAGAGTTCAAAGGAGGCGTAACACCTGGAATCAAACATCTGTTAGAAACTAATGTGCTTTGCATCCTACGCTCCTGCCAACTGCTTCCAGGCAAGTGCTAGAGGATCGTTCCAGCCACCTCCATGCTGCAGAAATGGCATTCCCTGCTCCGTGCACCTCCCTTTGTTTTTTGCCACGTGTGGAGTATGCGAGTGCACCTCAGCCCGGAGCAGTGGGCTCTCTTCTGTATCATGCACAAGCATAAGAGGATTAAATACCCTCTGCTATTTTTTTTTTTCCATTGGGTTGGCAACACTGGTGCTGCATTGTCTATTAGCGAGGTGATCTGCTGAGCAAGCAGTTTTTCCCTCAACCACAGTTTTTCCTTGGCAGTGGGGCAGGTACTGGTTTATGAGCAAAGAAACTTCATTTCCTAATTCCTGGAAGAGGGAGCTCCAGGGAGGGGCAGGCTGCAAGGGCTCCTAGGGAGGCTTGTAGCTCAGAAGTGAACAAGGTTTGAAACAAACCAAAGGATGTAGTTTTTAGTTTTACATAGAGGCCATAATTAAATCTGGGAACATATTGCCACAGGTATTGCAGAGGCCAAATGTACAGTTGGCTTCAGTTGAGGTTTTGATCCATTTGGGGTCATAGAATCATAGATTGGTTGGGTTGGAAGGGACCTCAAAGACCATCACTTCCAAGCCCTCTACCATGGACTGGCTGCCCCCCACCAGATCAAACTGCCCAGCGCCCATCCAACCTGGCCTTGGGGCAACACCTCCAGGGATGGGTAGTTCCAGTGGAGTGTGTTCAACACAACAGCCCAGTGGTGTTCTTACACTGGTGCTAGAGAGCACAAAGACCCCATTTCACATGCCTTGTACCTCAGGCTCCTCCACTATACCACCAAAACTGGCGTTGTTTTGGGGGAGAAATTAGAGAGAGATGGCCAAGCATGGCTGTTTGGCCATTGCTGTGTTGCAGGGCTATTTTGGACCTCAGGTAGATGCTGTGACTCAGGCAGCTTGCAGTATGCTGGTGTGCTATAAATAGGTGCTTGGGATGGCTCAGGCTACCCAGGACCTGCGCTGTGCACGTGGCAACAGGTGCTGGTGTCACAGGTCCCATTGTGTCGGTGCAGGGCTGACCACTCAGCAGAGGCGCTGCGATGACAAGATCTTTCATAAATGTGTTTCTGAGACACAGACCAGAGCAGTGAGAGCTGACAAAGACACGCTGTGGCAATGAGAGCAGCCTGGGCAAACATGCCTGTCTAGGGGTTAATCTTTCCCCTGCTGAGAGCCCAAGCTCCTCTGGCCAGGGGCAGCCTTTGAATGGGTTTTATTGGTTTGGGAGGATCTCATTGCATTCAGTCTAGGTCTGCTGCAAGGAAGTTCTGTGGCACAGCCACAAACAACCTTTTACAAGCAAAGATCATGCCCTGATCAGCTCATTCATTCTGTCCTCTGTGTCCTTATGCTGCCTCTGAACGCATGAGAAAGAAGGTGCAGCACAAGGCAGACAGATGGCAACGGAGCTGAGGATGCTGCAGGCAGGGCAGAAAGCTGCTCCCCCTGCTCTCCTCCAGGCACCAGAAGGGAAGAAGCAGCAGGGCGCTGGGCAGGGGAAGGAGCAGATCTCTGTATCAGAGCAGGGTCGGTCTGTGAGTGCATGAGAATTGCCCGGGAGGAGAGAAGGAGGCAAGAAGGAGGCACAGTGGCCACAGCTGTGCCACAGGGCAGAGTGGAGCAGTCCCACTGAGCACTGGGCTCCTGACCTGAGCCATGTGGGCATGTGGTCCTCACCTGCCTCTTGGTGCCAAGATGCTCTGATTCCTTCCCAACATATTTCATTGACCATATGAGAATGGGGAACAATGGAAAAGGCATTGAAGGACTGCTGGCATGCAGGTGATGCAGCTTGTGTCCTTGGCAGGTTGTGTGAGGTGTCCCAGGGTCAAACAGCTCAGGGCTGGACCCCTCAAACACAGGCTGAGGTAGGAGCTGAGCCCAGCCCGGACTCACATCTCCAGAGGGTCAGATTGGAGCTGTGTGCTGGGATCCTAGAAAGGATCTCACAGGCTTTGCAGCACCTAAATAAACAGCTGTTGTGTGAGCAGCAGAATTCATGCAGCTTGGTTGCCTGGGGCACTCGCTCTTGTGTGGATTCTCTGATGTCTAATAATGGGGTTGGGCTCACATTAGAGCCTTTTCTTCCAGCTGGGAGTCCTAATTTGGATTTCTCTCCTCTCTCCTGCTGATTTTCACAAGCTTGTGCAAACTCCTTCCAAATCTTTACCTATCTGTTAACTTTGTCTGAAGCTGGCCAGTGGATCTAGAAAGTGGCAGGGAGAACCGATGATGTGGTCCCCCATGGCCGCTTACCTCAGCACTCTGAAGGCCAGGGAATGATTATCAGTGCAAGATGATTTGCATCCCAAGCATGAGGAAAATGTGAGAGGTTCAGAATGGGTTTTGTCAGGAGCTGGCAATCAAAAGCGAGACTGGGATCCCTGGTGGCTCTCACCCTGTGCTGATGGCCACGGCATATGTGCTGGGGCAACTCACTGGCAGCCACTGAGGTGCATGGTTACCAGCCTCCATGGGAACTGAATCCCTGAGATCAGCACGGTCCCGGCTCCAGAGGGGTCAGGGCACGCTCACGCGAGTGCCTGGCAGGATGTGGCTGCCTCATGTGTCAACATGCCTGGGCTGTGCTCCCTGCTCAGCAGCTCCGTCCCACCTCCCAGCCATAGCATCGCAGCAATGGGCAACAGTCCCCATCGGAGCCACCAGTGCGATCTGCCAAGCCTTTGTCGTCACCTGACTGTCCCTGGGCAAGAAATCACCAACCAGCACGTTCCTGACTGTCCATGCACTGGCACCTTCTGGGCTGTGGGTAGGGTTTACTCCTGCTTCAGGTAACTGGTGAGGGCAGGGAGCCACCAGTGAGCAAGGAGTGTGAAAGAAGGGGATTAGGATTAATGCATAAGGATGCTTCCCCCCATGCTCATGGCACAAGCAAGTCAATCTCCCTTGTGTCATACTTCCTGTGGGACACAAGCCGGTAGAAAAGCAGTGCCAGCCCTTGGCAAGGGCTGGGTGGTTGAGCTGCTGAGCATGAGGACATGCATCAAGGATTGGGTCAAGGGAACTCAGCTCCAATCCCCGGGACAGGAATGACTGGGGCACTGCCTGTGGCTGGAGGATGGTGGTAGACTACAGGGACCACAGATCAGCCTCGGAAGGGGACAGAAAAGCAGTTGCCTTGGAATGCATGGACTTTTCCTCTGGACCCAGCAGCTGGGGTGCCACCAGTTGCAGGGTTGAAGCCAGCTGTGATCCATGACTCCAGCAAAGAACCCCATCTGGGAATGCGCACCTCCAGGGCTCCCAGCCAGTTACAGCAGTCCCAGGCAGTGCCTCCACATGTCCTGTTCTCAGAAGGGTGCAAGGTTCCCTCACCCCCTAATCCTCCTCCAGGAATCCCAGACCCTCACTGAGGGCTGCGCGTCTCCGGAGCTGTGTGATTAACTCCTGCTCTGGAGTGATGTTGCAATGCCAAGGCAGATAAAGATCAGTGACCCTTATAACTCTGTGGGAAGCTCAAGCCTGTTCAAGTCCTGTGCCTAACAGATGAGCTCCTGGAGGCTTATAACAATGACAGAGAAACCTCAGCTATATGGCATGCTGAAGCCAGGCATTACCTGGCATGGTGCTGGCAGCACTACAAAATTGGGCTCTTCCTGGGCTCCTCACAGAGCACTGGCTGGAAAACACACATTGCAGGTGGAAAGGGGACAGGAGAAAGCCTTTGGCTCCATATCAAGGTGTTGCCTTGTTCATGGACAGAAGATGGCTTGGAGCTGAAGACATGTGGGACCTGCTTGCTTTGGTGAAAAGCAGCAAGAATTGCAGCAGGACACAGCCAAAGCCATGAGGATGGGGCAGTGGGTGAGATATTCGAGGTGGAAGGGGACAAGTGGCTGGCTTGAGGAGGCACCATGCAGGAAGAGGTCCTCAGAACCAGCTTGGATCTGAACATCCCACCAAGGGTGATCAGCATTTGGTCTTTGGAGATTAGAAAGGTGAGATGGGGAAGAAGCAGCCTGGCTGCACCCTGGTGAAATCTGGAAGTCCAGGAAAAAGCTCTGCCAACGTGAGCATAGTCCCTGAACACACTGCTGCAGAACTGTCCTGCCTATGGCAGCCCTTCTAAAGTCATCCGCAGGTGCTGGAAAACCCTGAGATACACTGAGAACAGGAGCACCATAACGTCACGGTCAGTCTTCCTTAGTTTTCTGACCCTGTGCAGTACCTCCAGCATGCATCTCTTCAGCTTCACTGCAAAACCAATCTGCACAACCAAAGGCTAAGGACAGTGTCTGCCACGACTCCAGGCTCAACCTCCCATTGAGAGAAATGCTACTGAGAACCTGGGAACAGCTCCATGCCACGACTTAGGAAAGGATGGGTTTGTTTGTTTTGCAAAGTCCAAGAGAAACAGTTCAAAAAATACCGAGCTCCCTCCAGAATGCAAACCTTGCAGGTCTGGCTTTTATTAGTGACCTGGGGAAGTTCACCAAAACTGAGCAAGGCACCAAATCCAGGAGGACCCAATACCAGCAACGTTGCTGCAGCGAGAAAACAGCAAGCCTTAGCCAAACATCAGTCCAAGAGCTGTGCATACATGGAACATTTTGATGTTGGGAATCAGAACATCTCATGGACATGGATCACCACCCATACAACAAGGAGGTTTTACAACCTGTGATTTTCCAACACAGAAACCCCATCGACTGCTTTCTGATTGACCCTACTCAGCAGTCAGCCATAATTCAGGCTGCTCTGACCATCAATGAAATCCTTCTGCTCCATTGCCACCCAATCCAGGAGAAGACCGTGCTCCAGCTCCTAAAATCATAGAGCCACGTTGCAAAAGCCTTCTAAGATCATCAAATCCAGTGACCCACCTAACATCACAAGTCCACTGTCCCTTCACTTTCCCAAAGCTTCATTCCCACCACCCTACAGGACGTGCCTCCTCTGCTCTCCATTTCTATTCCCCTGTGACCACCATTTTCCACACCCAGTTCTGGGCTGCCCCAGCACTGGCTATTTGAGCAATCTCCCCTCTCCTTCTACTCCTAGTGCTGGCAGCCTCCAAGACATTGGTGTGCACAGGGTTAGTTTTTATCAGTATTTATTCCAGGTGAGAGGTTGTTTCTTGTAATGAAGAAACGAAGGAATTGAGAGAAAAAAATGATGATTTTTCTTTACTCTTCTGATCCCAAAACTTTGGGCCAAGCTCCGGCTGCATCCAGCAAGGGGAATGCTGCTCTTTGTGCGTTTGGCTTGTTTTGTGTTTGGGGTTTTGCTTGTTTTCAAATGCTCCTCTTGAAGGGGATCAGAAGGTGGGGCTGGGGCCACACCTGGTTGCTGGCAGACTGCAGCACTGGTCTGCAGCACGGACAAACTCCACAGCAGCCCTCAGGGGTCCCCAGGGTCCACTCCCCAGTGCCATCCACTCACCCTGTTTGGTGGGGCTGTGCCCTGCCCCGAGCCCCCTGCAGCTCCCATCCCCATGACCACCCCCCCACACACACGCTTTGAACCTCAGCGCTGTGTTTGTTCCTTCATTTCAAACCAACAGATTTGGGCATGTCTCTGACAGAGAATTACAATTTGGATGTTAAATTTAGACGCGTGCTTAGGCTGTGATCAGAGATACAGCGCGTGTTTACTGGCTCTGCGGGTACTTTGCATCTACAGGGCTGAGGTCGAAGCCCCTCGAGGCTCTCAGATCGTCGCCTGGTGATTAGGAGGAGGCTGAATCACCACCAACAAGGCTCTGCTATCTCCCCCAATCGGGAGCATGCCCTCCCTGCCTGGCTCCATCCCATCGAGGGGCTTTCTCCAGCACCCAGCTCCAGGAGGACATCTGTGCCCAGGGGAGCTGGGCAAGAGAGAAGCAAGGACCTCTCATTCCTGGGCAGGAAACAAGAGTGGAGATATCCAATCCCCTGAGATAATGGTCTGGGGCTGGGGGAGGGTATTTCCACTTGTTTCACCCAATTTTGATGCCTGCAAACTCAAATTTGGAGTTTTCTCTTGTAATGTCATGATGCGTAGACAAGTCAAAGGCAATTGGTACAACACTCATGTCAGAGGACTTTATAGCAATTGCCCTAAAATCTTATGAGCTTGACAGATAAGAGCTTTGGTGTTGTGGGCCAGGCCATAGAAAATAAGTAGTTTTCCATATTTTTCTAATAAATCCCACAGGACTTTTTTCTTCTTTTGTCTTTCCTCTCACAAGCAAAACCATCTATACACCAGCAGCACACTCTCTGACCTTTAGAAGGTCTGAAGAATCATGGAATTGTTAAGATTGGAAAAGAGCACTAAGATCATCTACTCCAACCATCCACCTACCATCACCATGCCTACTAAACCAAGTCCCTCAGTGCCACAAAGACGTCCTTGTAATCTCCAGGTCCAAATGCATATGAAGCTAGTAGAGCTGAAGGTTGATACATGGGAAAGGAGAAGGGGATCTGCAAGGTCATCTCTGTCTGTGAAGAGGCAGTGGGCAGGGAAAAGATGCTAGAGAAACCTTGATTTAATAACCACATAGCTTTCTGAGCCGAGAAAGAAAGTTTGATGGCTGAGCTTGTATTCCAGGTAGAGCTGGTGAAATGACGCTTCTCAGAGCACAGGAGGCGTAGACACGGGACGTGCTAATGTTGGGGCTCTGGGCACAGGTCCTGCATAGGAGAGAAACTATTAGACATCAAGAGCTGATAGGACTGCCTCCTAGAAAATTCTCCCTAAAGTTTGGCTGTGCTTTTCTTTTTCAGATTATTTCCAGAGGAAATGAGGCTCTTGCCTCATGCCCTGTGTTGTTGCTCTCCATCCCCCATAATACGAGCTGAAGCCATTGATTGCCTTCAGCCCAGCTTGTAATTGAGAGCAAAGCTCTCTGAAACATGAGGTCATAACTGGTTTTGCAAAACAATTAACTGGACGGAGGAGTATAACCCTGCTAATGCCCCCACACAGGTAAAAACACCAACACGAGCCGAGACCATCTTAGATATCAGGAAGTCTACAGGCAACAGTCAGGTTCAGGACATTCCAGGAGAGTTTCAGAAGAGTGTTTGCCTCTTGTTAAATGCCAGAAAACCCACTCCTTGCTCAAGGTTATCCTCCCATATGGAATTGTTGGTGTTCAAGAAGGCATGTTCTCTAGCTCTGTCTCTTCTTGTGGTTGTGGAGTTCATAACGTCTCTGCCTTGTGGCTTCTCTGATGTCTTATAAGAGATGAGTTCACATTGCCATTTCAGTACAATTGAATTAAAAAGTCAATTAGCCCAGATACAAAACGATCGGCTTCATTAATTCTGTTGTTCATGAAACAACACTGTATTTTTGTTGCTGTTTTATTCTGCTGTCTTATTCTACTGAATTGTATGTGACTTTTCCTGCTTCCCAGTCCCAGCAGACACACGCGCACGCACCATGCATACATTTTATTTCCAGGTTCAGCAGTTGAAAATGTTGGAAGGGAGCAGCTCTAGGCAAGTCCCTGCATGCTGCCCAACTCTTGACGCTGCTAAGTAATGAGCAGATTGTTTCAGAACATAGTTTTCAGCTCCTCAGAAGGAACAACATGCTTTTTTGTATCCTTGTCCTCCATGATTTTCTTTCATACCCTGTGCATTTGTGACCATGGTGTGTTTGTTTTCCAGATGTGAAATGATCTTGCCATAAAAGAGTCTGAATTTTGTCATTTATGGAAAGTCTAAATTGCATTAACTTACTCTGATATTTTCACTTCATAATGACTGTCTGCATTCAGTTTGAGACCACTTCTCTCAATGACCACAGCAGTGAGATTGCTGGGTGATTGGCACCTGCTTACTGAGGAAAAAGGAGTTTGAATGGAGCATCAAATTTACAGCTTTGTGTTTATCAGTAGTTAGTCATCTCAGTGAGAGAATGTGACACACGTTGCTAGTTAGGCTCCAATAATTCATTCCTAACATTCGAATTGACTTATAAACTGAACTAGTTCTAGCTTTTAAAGAGATGAGTCTTGAAAAAGTGTCTGGAAAAACAAGTCTTCCCTGTTTAAATTAGGAATGTGCCAAATGACTGGCAGGTACTAGATATGTAATTTAAATTTAAAAGAGGAAGAAACAGCTCTAGATAAAGATCTTCTGGGATATCTATGGGAAATATATGCGCCTATATTTAGCTCATCCCTGGCTTCAACCCCTACATGCACACACAGCAGCACACACCGAGCTTTTGAAATGAGCAGGCCTTGATCCTTTAACAAGCCCTGCAAAGCTGCCTAATAAAGCTACATCCTTCTTAATCACGGGTGTGCTCCCCAATTCCTTCTGTGACATCAAACTCATTTCTTTGATACACCATATTTGCAGAGATACATCATGAAACCACAGATTTTCACGAGTTGTTGGAGAAGGAAGTGGAAGGCAGGTGGTCACGGGTGGCAGGAATCCTGAGCCTGGGGCTTTGCCGTCAGAAGGAGGAACCAGGGGAGTTACTCAACAACCAAGGGCAACGTGGTGAAAGCGTCTTGCTAGAGATCTGCTCTTTCCAGCAGCATGAGAGAGGCATCCCTGAGAATTATAAAAATATTTGGTAACTGAGGACCTGAGTTAGGGCAGTCACCATGTTTAAAGCTGGCTGTTCAGAAGGAATTTGCACAACGTAGCAGGGTATCTTTAAAGGGAAAGGAGAAAAGATTGCTGTAGGAGTGGGAGAGAAAAGGGAAGACAAGCCACAGGGAGAGACATCAAGTCACATGGCAAAAATTTGAAGAGAGAAATTCAATGCACCCAAGCAGTACGGGGGATGTGGGGACAGAAGTGGAAAAAGAGCTGAGATAACAAACACGTCAGCAAATTTTGGAGTGAAGACTGAGCTCATGGGGACTGAGCCCATGGGAAGTTGTGGGTGTCCCATCCCTGGAGGTGCCCAAGACCAGGTTGGTTGGGGTACTGTGCAGCCTGACCTAGTGGCTGGGAACCCTGCCCATGGCAGGGGAGGATGGGGCTCAATGATCTCTGAGGTCCCCTCCAACCTAAGCCATTCTATGATTCTATGACTTTTCCTCTAGCATGCTGGCTTTAATAAAAATGGCCCTCTGCCATACTTGGCAAAATTCATGATGTTCTTCCTTTAATCCCTGCAGGACCTGAGGAGACACCACACCATGGAAATCATTACCAAGAGGCACTTCCTGAGTTTTGCTGTTTTACTGGTGCACTGCACGATCCGTGATGCAAGCTGTGAGAAAGGCAACACTTCCCCTTTGCACTTCACCCACTTCTTCTACAATGCCTCCATCTATGAGAACTCAGCTCCCAAGACATACGTGGAGAGCTATGTCAAAATGGGTATTTACAAGACAGACCCCGAGTGGGACATCAGATACAGAATAGCTTCTGGAGACAGCAGTGGTCTCTTTAAAACGGAGGAGCATGTCATTGGGGATTTCTGCTTCTTGAGAATAAGAACTAGGAGCAGCAACACAGCACTTTTAAACCGAGAGGTCAAAGATAGTTATATGTTAATAATCAAGGCCACAGAGAGCACCTTTACCTATGAAGCCTGGGCCAAAGTTTTGATCCACATTCTTGACAGAAATGACTTGAAACCTCTCTTTTCACCCCCCTCCTACAAAGTGTCCATCAGAGAAGACACTCCTCTGAAAACAGTGGTCAGCACGCTCAGTGCCACGGATGCTGACGCTGGCCAGAATGCAGAGTTCTACTACGCCCTCAACACAAAGTCAGACCTCTTCACCATCCACCCCACCACAGGAGCAGTTGTGACCACTGGTAGGCTGAACAGCACCCATCGAGGCAGGCACCACCTGCAAGTTTTAGCTGTGGACAGAATGAGAAAGATCATGGAGGGGAATGGCTTTGGGAACCTGGCTAGTCTCATGATCCAAGTGGAGCCCTCGGCCAGCAAACCACCCTCTATCTCCTCGGTGAGGGTGGCACCACCTGACTCGGCTGAAGACCTTCCCTACGCAACCCTGTCTGTAGAAAGCGGTGACTCAGAAGCAGGGATAGATTCAGTAGACTTTGTAGATGGAGATCCAGGAAGGCATTTCGCAGTCATCAGATCCTACTTTGGGAGCACTGAGTTCATGATTGTGGCAGTAAAAGAGATCAACTGGCTACTTTACCCTTTTGGTTTCAACCTCAGTCTGCAAGCCAAGGACAAGAGTAAACCACCACTTTTCTCTCCTGTTAGAGTTATACATATACCTCCTTCTAAGTACGTCTCCGCCAGATTTGAGAAAGAAGTCTACCGAGTCCAGCTCAGTGAATTTTCCCCACCTGGAAGCCAAGTTGCTATGGTGAAGATTACACCAGTTCTCCCAAATCTTAAATATGTTTTGAGACCTACTCCTGACAGCACAAATTTTAAAATCAATCCTCACACTGGATTGATAACTACTGTCAGAGCAATGGACTTCCATGAGCAATCTAGTTTTCAACTTGAAGTTGCAGCTGCTAACAGTCACACATCTGCAACTGTTGTCATTGACATCATTGACTGCAACAACCATGCTCCAAGTTTTAGTCAGTCTTCGTACCGTGGGGCCTTTGATGAGAACACTCCTCCTGGCACCAGTGTCTTAACAGTGAGAGCTACAGACGAAGATGAAGGAGATAACGGCTTTGTAACCTACACCATAGCCAACCAGAAATCAGTTCCATTTGTCATTGACCCGTATTCTGGTGTAATTTCCACCTCCAAGTCAATGGATTATGAGTTGATGCAGAGATGGTATCACCTGCGAGTGTGGGCATCAGACTGGGGCTCACCCTTCCGCCATGAAACGGAGGTGTACGTCTCCCTCATGCTCAGCAACGTCAATGACAATGCTCCTGTGTTTGAGAAGGCAAGCTGCAGTGGCAGCATCCCACGGGACTTTCCTGTTGGGAACCCTGTGGCCACAGTCTCTGCAATCGACAGTGATGAGCTGCAGCATATCAAGTACGAAATCAAGTCTGGCAACGAGTTACGGCATTTTGAACTGAATCCCATCTCTGGAGTAATATCTCTTAGAATATCTCTGAGAGATCTTCCTTCTGAGCAGCCACTCTTCTACTCTTTGAAAATAACTGCAACAGATGGAGAGAACTATGCTTTGCCAACATCTGTAAATATCACTGTGGTCAGCCAAGGTCTCCCTGTTAAAATGCAGTGTGAAGAAACAGGAGTATTGAAACAACTGACAGAAACAATCATACACTCCATTGAGTCTCAGTCTCAAGGCCACGGGCAGGATGATGAAACAACTCTAAATTTGCACCTTATAAACCATAACACTCCAAAATTTGATGACAGCTTTCCACGATCTATTGATATCATAGAGAATGTTCCCATCAACTCAACTATTGCTGACCTTTCAGCTGTGGATCCTGATACTGGTTTTAATGGGAAACTGGTTTATGTGATCTCAGATGGAAATGTTGACAGCTGCTTTACCATTGACCTGGAACTAGGTCTCCTTCAAGTCCTTTCTCCTTTAGATCATGAACGAACCAGTTTCTACATTCTTAACATTACTGTGTATGACCTTGGCACACCACAGAAATCATCTTGGAAACTCCTGGCTGTGAATGTGTTGGATACCAATGACAATACTCCTAGATTCCCACAAGGTGCCTACTGGGTGGCGATACCTGAAAATGTAGCAACAGGGACAACAATAGCTCAGCTGAAAGCAGAAGACGCTGATACAGATGATAATGGGAGAGTAAAATATACTCTTCTAACCCCCACTGACAAGTTTGCCATCGACAGTGTCACTGGAGACGTGACGGTTACAGGTGCCCTGGATAGAGAACTGTGGGCTTGCTATGTGCTGAAAATAAAAGCTAGGGACCAGCCCAAAACAGGCTACCAGCTATTCTCCGTTACAGATCTCACTGTGACTCTGGAGGATGTAAATGACAACGACCCGCACTGCCTCCCAGCCTTGAACAGTGTGAAGGTCCCAGAGGACCTGCCTGTAGGAACCATCCTCCTCTTTCTGGAGGCTTTTGACCCCGATGCTGGCTCTGGGGGAGAGCTGAGGTACAGCCTTGTTAATGACGAGGACATGATGTTTCACGTAGATAAGCTGACTGGGGCACTGCGGTTAGAGAAGGAGCTGGACTATGAGAAGAAGGACTCTTACAATCTAACCGTGCAGGTCAGTGACAGTGGGAAGCCCGTCTCTCGCTCTTCCCTCTGCCACCTGGAAGTGAACGTCCTTGATGTCAATGAGAACTTGTACCCACCGCGCTTTGCCTCCTTTGTCTTCAAAGGCTGGGTGCAGGAGAACAGCCCTGAGGGCACGTCCGTGATGATGGTCACAGCAAAGGATATTGATAAGGGGAAAGATGGAGAAGTTCAGTATTTCCTCCGAGAGGGCACTGGCCTGTCTGTCTTCAGCATTGAGAAGGACACAGGTAATTACAGCTTTATTTAAATATTTACCTCAGAGGCTGAAACAACATGCTGCGTTTTGCCTGACTTTTTGACCCAATGCATTCAAATCCTCTGTTTTTGTGCAGGGATTTACAATGTGTATCCCTGTATATGGGGAGGAGCAAGCAGGGTTTGTCTCCTTTAAACAGCATAAAATCCATGTCAACCCTCACCCAAAATGCCCAGGTCTTCCCTTTCACATTTGTACCAAATTACCTCCAGTACAAGCAAGCCCCCACCTTCCACACAACGTCACAGCCATGCAAGGCTGGTGCCAGTGTTTACATCTCCATGAAAAATAGGAAGCAGGTCAGGAATACAGACTAGTCTAGCATTGAGAACAAAGTGGTCTGAATTCCCTAGATCCCTCACAAGCGCTCTCTTTCATTGTAGGCACCATCAGGACCATTGGACCGCTTGACCGAGAAGGGACATCTCACTACTGGCTGACAGTGCTAGCTCTTGACCTGGGAACAGTTCCTCTGTCTTCTGCAACTGAAATTTATATTGAAGTCACCGATACCAATGACAACCCACCTCAGATGTCCAGACCTGTTTATTACGCCTCTGTGATGGAGAATTCCCCACCAAACACATCTGTCCTTCAGCTCGATGCCTTAGACCCAGACTCTAGCTCAGAGGGAAAACTGACTTTTCACATCCTAACTGGAAATCCTCAAGGACACTTCACCATCAACCTTGTGACAGGTAAGACTGACCCAACTCAGCGCTGGTTTTTGAGGCTTTCAAATGCCCATAAGATGCTATGTGCTGAATAGAAACAGCCCACACAGCTGCATTGTCGCTCCTTCCTTCTGCAGCAAAAGTCCCAGTCTCCAAATACCCTGTGTGGAGGCTGACCATTGAAACCCTCCACCTGGAAGCTGCTATTTGCACCCAGATGGATGTTAGAGTGGCGCAAATGTGTTGTGTTCAAAGGCCTTCATAGAACTGAGGGGCTGTTTTTGTTCCTCCCCCTTATAAACAACCAGGCTATTGCACAGCCTGAGCCAGGAAACACCCTACTGGAGGTGACTATTTGCTCCTGAGAGCCAGCAAGGCAGGATTAATAAAAATTAATCCCATCACCTTTAAAGGTTCCACCCATCCCCTGGTACCATTAGTGCAGTCAGTACAGCAAGCCTCTGCTGCCATCTTCCTAGACTGTATCTTTCATCTGGGGATTAATTACCAGATCTCTCAGAACCATCAAAAACCCGTCGATGTTTAGTGTAAACAGCTTCCTCAAACTATCCCAGAGCACTGACATTGGGCCAGTCTGGCAGGGAGGGCTGCTCCGTGCCCTTCACTCCATCAGCTCCTGGGAGGAGAGGGAAGGTAGGGCACAAAGCCTGGGTTTGGGAGAAGATTAATTGCATGACTTTGATCTCCTGCGGGTGATAAAAGCAGTTCACCTACTGCAGCGGGAGAGAAACCTGCTCTCAGATGGGGAAGGAGCGGGATGTACAGAAAAAGGCTGAGGTAGTGACATTACCTGACGGCTCACTCCAGTGTGAGTGCAGCCCTACTGGGCTGGACTCCAAGGTCACTGTGTTTTATGCTAAAACAAGCAACACTGGCCAAATCCAAACATTTACTAATGAGATACCTCACCTCTAAGCCAATGCTTTAATTCCCATCTTAGACAAAAAAAGCTCTTTCGGGTGTGAGTCATCTCCTATCCATCTCTCTCTACAGTCAGATAATTTGCATGTGAAGAGTGATATGTTTGTCAGTCCTGTAAGAAGCTCGTGAGATGATCTTATCTCCTGGCCAGTTGCTGGAGGTCTCTTCTTTAAACCCTGAGTGTGAGGTTATTTGAAGTTCCGCTTCCAAGCCTGATGAGGATTCAGTTCTCCTTTCCTTACATGCGTGTTATGCAAAAGAACAAATGATTACCTGCAAACGTTGGCATAAGCTGAGTGGTATATATCCTCATGCTTACAGTATCGGAAGAAAGTCATCTTCTACTGCTGCCAGGAAAAATATCACAGCTTGTCTGAATCTCTGAGCTGCAGGCAGTTTATTGGAAACCAAGAGATATTTTCATTCATTTAGTTAAGACACGTCTTCTGTTGTTCAAATGCAATAAATGCATACTTCCCCTTATTATCTAGAGGAAATCATCATTAAAAGACCCAATCATGTTTCGGTTTTTGAGATGCAAGAGATCTGTGTGATCCATCTTGCCGATACTCAGGCACACAGGGGCCAGGGGTCAGCTCAGTGAGCCCCCACAGCCTCTAGGCAGGGCTCTGCTGGTGGGAGCCCCTTGGCTGAGGGAGAGGAGGAAACTTGTTCTCATTGTGTGCACTAACAGGAATTAGGGATCAGACTGACTTTTACAACAGGCATGTCTACACCCGGATTAACCCTGCAGAATAGCCCTGGACAGCTATTGTGGGCATGGTGCCACCCTACAGCAAGTAACTTATTTCTGCTCCTAGAGCCAGCTTGTTCTGAGTTTGATTCAGTCTCTCAAGACAGGATTGGGCTGACCAGTGGACACAAACCCAGCAAAGCCCCTTGACTTGTCCTCTTGAGGCCTTAAAAGGAAACAAGAATGCCACAATGATGGTCCCTCAGCAGAGCTTGGCTCCTCCAGCAGCCCCGAACTACCACAGAAAAGCTCTAAGCTCTTTCAGCTCTCAAGAGGGTGGAGAAAAAAGAGGGAAAATAAATGAAAGGCTAATGAGAAGAGGGAATAAAACTGCGCAGTGAGATGAAAGCTTTCTGCCATGGGCAATGGAATCTCTCCAGCCCAAGCTGGCAGCTGGTGCAGAGCAGTATTTATGGGAGACAGATAGAGAGATAGAGAGATTGAGAGAGAGCTGGGTTTGGGGGATACTTCTGCTGGAAGAATTTTCAGCTTGTTTTGTGTTGAGTTAAAGTTACTGATGTGAAGCAAGTTCCAGTCCAAACAGGACTGAGAGGAACTAGGAGACTGCGGCAGGAAGAGTAAGGATGAAGCCATCCATCCTGCTGAAAGGCTGTCCGGAGAATCCTTCTGCCTTGCCCTATTCATTGCCAGCTCCTACCTACTCTGGTGGTTCTCCGGCTGAGTCAGTGCCCACAGACTTCCCATAGATGCCTGTTGTTCCCTGCATTTCTCTGCATGGAAGAGCATCCAGACACAGCTCTTTGAGTCTGAGGGATGGTGGCACTGCTGCTCCCCAGGCAATGTGCCACAAGCTGAGTATGGGGCAGAACAGGAGGGGAGGCGGTAGGAGAGAGGAGAGGGTGGAGTGGAAACAACAGTGGGACAAGAGAAAGAGAATATCAGGGGAATGGCTTCTTCCCTTCTCCTGCTCTTGCGAAAGCTCAATTGCTTGGAAACCTGATTCTGGCTATTTTAACTATTTTAGATTTTCCTCCCTGCAGCCAGGGTGGGGGGCTAGCAACCTCCACCCCAGCCCTGCTCTTGCCAGCAGAAGTTATTACTCTTCTTTATTCCCTGACAACAACGCACTGTTAATTTTGCTGCTCCTGTTCCAACACGACCAGCCTTCCTCTCTCCCCTTTCAAGGCAGCGAGCGGGAGAATCACAGACAAACCTTTCCCATTGCTGCGTGTAGATAGGCTGCAAGGGCAGGACTTGGGTAGGTGACAGAAGGGATCATTTCTGGGCCTTCAGGTGAACACTGAGCTCAAGTAGCTGGCTAAATGCAGTCAGGACCTTCAGCACTTCTGTACAGCCTGTAGAGGAAACCTGCAGGGCCATCTCCATGAGCCATCTCCACTCCAAATCCCGCTGGACGGGCTGGCTGGTGTTTTCCAGAGGTGCAGGAAAGGCATGATAACACACACATGCACGTGTACACAAAACGCTCTCATTAAAAACTAAATGGGTACTTTCCATTGTGTGGGGCAGCAGAAAGAAGGGAGGGACAGTTTCCTCAGGAGATCGGAGCATCTTCTACAGACATTCAGGACAACCATTAAGTCCCAGCTCATCTGCCATCACCGCAATCCTTCTCCGGTTGTAAGAATCTCAGCTATGAGCTTGTTCCTTTCATTTTTATCATGAGGTCACAGAAGAATTTCAGGGTGTGGCCAGGCAGATCCAAATAATCTCTTTAGAGTGGTTTAAGTTACCTCCAACAGCCGGCATGCAGCAACCAACTGCACATACGGTGTTTGTCTGTTGCAACTGAATTTTGCAATGGGATAAACTGGAAGTATCCACAGTGTACTCATGGGTATTGGTTGTCTCTGTTGTTAGTATCCAGCTACATGCCCCATGGACTTGTTAGACCAAAGTTATGAATCATTCCGTGAAGATGCTGAGTTTCTGACTTTACTCCACATCCTCTTCAGTTCATTGACAATACAGAGCAAAGCATCAGAGATCTCAGTGAACAGCTGCTGCGATTCTCTGTTTAGACCCCCACTAAGAGAATATTTCCATGCATGTCAAGCATTTGGCTGTTGTCGGAGCCCTGCAACCTCCCACTAGCAAAGAATTCAAAAGCTCCTCAGCCAGTGTGCTCCCTGGCCACTGCTGAGTTTTCTTCACCTGCTGAGATGTCAATAGGAGGATTAGGGAGGAAAAAAAATCCACGACATACGTGTAACCAGAGTCTTCCAAATCATCTTGTCATAATGCATTAAAGAGTGTTGATTTATGATTGTAAAGGCATCAAATAAATGTTTAGTGCAGTGCCTGGTGCCAAATACAAGGAATCCAAGAGAACGAGTGGAAACAGTTAATGCCAGCCTTGTTCCAAGCAGCTGCTCTGCTCTCCTCCTTCAGCTGCCTGGTGTTTCCTGCAGCCATTGGAAATTTTCTCCTGCCTATCATGCCTAGACAGCAATATACCAAAGAGCCCCAGTACAACTGAAAACAACATTATTAATTAAAACTTGTTGGCTTTGGACCAGAAGAGTACTGTAAAGTAGTTGTTAAAATGGTCTAGAGTTGCTGTCCAACAAAAGAGAGGAATAAAGGCACATGGTAAGGACTATTCCCAAACAAGACATGGAAACTCAGACCTCAGCTCCATCCTTTCCTTAGTAGCATCTACTCAGCCTATACCAAAAAGAGGCAATTATGATGACTTTGGTTTAAACTATTTCATAAAGGCCATATTTTTCCCTTCTGCATCCAGTCTATTCCCTGCAGTTAAACCAATATGCATTTTTTAGAAACCCTTCAAATCTTGCAGGTGTTGGGGGATTCACCCCATCTATCAGGCAAGGCTCAAACTATGTGCCAGCGTTATTCTCAGCAATGTACCTTATTTTTAGACTCAATTTCTAGTGGTAGAAGAGAGGGTATTTCCCAAGACAGAAGGGAAAGTTTTGTCAAAACACTGTAAATTACAAGGAGCAAGGTTCAACACGGGGAAAACAGGAGTCGAGACACGTTCAGAGGCCAAACTTCTGCCAGCGCATGCAGAATGTTTCTTACTTAGAGGCATAAGAAAGGTTTTGTTTTCACGGTTCTGCAGCCTTTCTCACCAAGTGCCTCACCACAAGGTCTCCACAGCCCTCAGCCGTTATGGGATCTGGGAGGTGTTGGATTTGGGAGGTGTGGGATCTGGGAGGTGTCCCCCATCCTCCATGGTCTCTGCACTCTGAGGAGAGGGCAGCTTCTCCACCCAGTGATTCGCAGGGGACAAGTTGCTCTTTGGGGGATCTGCCTCTGATCACAACAGGAACCTGAAACAAACCCAGCGGACACATGGGGATCTGGTCAGCCCTTGCTTTCCCTGGACACTGAGTCTTGAAGCTCAAAGGCTCTTTCTTTCTTGGCAGGTCTGATTTCTACGACTTCACGGCAGCTGGATCGAGAATACAAGGCTGAACATATCCTAGAGGTGGGTAATGATGATTGTAATTAGCTTTATTTACTTACAAGTGTATTAAGTCCTCAAAGAACTTTCCTTGCATGTTGGAGCACAGAGAAAGAATCTCATCCCATCAGCTCCCAACTGCTGGGAAACTTAATTAAACGGTGTGCGTTGCCCTAAGAGACAGCTGCAGCAGTACTGCGGGGTTTATTATTTCCTTGCTGAAGACTGGAGCAAAAGGCCTGTTCTGGAAGCTGTGGGAATGTAAGAAGAGGACTGGAATTGTCCTCTAGCAGGTTGGATAATAAATTACCAGAGAAAGAACAAGCCAGATAAATCCACCCTCATTTATCTCATTGTACCAGAGATTGTTCTGCAGCTTTGCAATGCCTGCCTCCATCCCGAGCTGCTCTGAGATATGTGTATTCACATTATGGGGACCTTAACGTGTTTCTGTCTGTCAAGGTGGTTGAGGATAAAAACTTCTCTGCAGTGCAACATGCTGGGAGCATGCACAGGCACAGCAAAGAGAGGGTAGGTGACAACTAGCTCAGCCGAAGGAATACAAGTGTTTTCAGGTGTGCAGTTCCTAATGACCAATGCCTGACCCACTGCCCTGAGCTGCTGCAAGCAGGAGTCCTGAAGACACATTGCCCTGTCCTTGGGCACTGCAAGCTACAGCTACCAGATTTAGCTTTGTAGAAAGGAGCAACACCTCTGAAAATTCTGAGGTACAAAGATAGATTCACATGGAAAGCCCATTATCCTCAGGATGAAGTGTAGTAGGCAACATCCATTATCCTTCAGGACAAAGGCTGGCTGCTCATGTCCTAGGTCACAGCAAACAGCTCTGTCCCTTTGCTTGCTGGCAGGTGGCTGTTTCCGACAATGGAGACCCAGCCCTGAAGTCCACCAGCAGAGTGGTGATACAAGTCCTGGATGCCAATGACAACCCTCCCAGTTTTCCCCACAAGCTCTTCATGGTGCAGCTCCCAGAGAGAGAAGCCTCAGAGACGCCATTGCCAGTCTACAGGCTGATTGCTTCAGACCGTGACCAGGGCCAGAACAGCCAGGTCACCTACACCATCGAGGAGGAGGAGGAAGGGATCTTCACCATCAACCCCACAACCGGCATGGTGCTCTCCAGGAAGGCTTTTCCTGCCTCTGAATACAACATACTCACGGTGAGAGGAGAGGGAAACAAAGAGTGGGTGTAGAGGAAAGGCTGCTGAGACAGGAAAGATAAAAGAAGGAAAGAGGTGGGTGAAATGCAGCCGTGGGAGATGTCAAGTCAGATATGGGTGGACTACAGAAATGGGAGAAAGGGCAAGAGAGGCAATGTGGAAGATAAAAAGCTATTAAAAATGGAGGAGAAATTTAAAATGGACTGTCCAATGCATCCTCAGTGATGGGCACAGTGATCCACAGACCCATCCAGAGGTGGATGTGAACCTGAACAGTCTCTGAGTTTCAGGTTTGCAGCTTGACCATACCCTGTGGGCCTTCACAACAAGGGCTGTGACCCATCTCTCTGCTGTGGATCCGGTAGACTTGCTTGATACCCAAGAGGAATTTGGGTTGCATGGCTCCACCTAGGACACGTGGCCCCTTAGGACAAGATTTGTCCTGTGGGATTTTGGGCACACACAGAGCCCGAGGCTCCCGGTGGGTGGGTGAGAGAAGCAGCTTTCCACAGGGTTTTGGACACCCTTCAAGCCCCGATTCATCCAGTGCATCACTAAAGCATGGAATCATAGAATTGTTTGAGTTGGAAGACCCTCACCTTGCATTTCCCGGCAGGTCAAGGCGACGGACGGCGGCAGCCCCCCGCTCTCCTCCCACGTGCGGCTCCACATCAGCTGGGTGGCACGGCCCGGACCCTCCTCGGAGCCGCTGGCGTTCGATGAGCCCCACTTTAACTTCGCTGTCATGGAAACGGATCCTGTAAACCATATGGTGGGAGTGATCAGCATCGAGATGGGTCCCAGCCAAGTGTGGTTTAATATCACAGGTGAGACGCAGGAATTAAAGCGGAGCATGGTATCTGGAGTGCTGGCTCTTTGGCTTCCAACGCTCACATACCTGAGCTAATGAAGTTGTTTGCTTTAGGTGTAGGTGAGCTACAGAGAAAGCTTTCTCAGACACCGAAAGGTCAGCAATAGATCACTGCCTGTCCAAGGGCTCTGCTGCCAAGTGCAATTACCTAACGCACTTTTTATAATGACATTCTGGGATTTGCCATTGTTCCTCTCTGAGACACTGGATGACAGAGCAGAGGGGACATGGGCTGTCACCTCGAGGTCTCAGGCAGTGGGTGTGCAGAACTTGTCCAGGAACGAGGGCCAATTGTGCTCCTGTAATTTGGTGTTTTGAAGTGTTGCCCTAATCTGCCTTGCACAGCCTCTTCCTGACACCGCCTGCAGGGCCAGCCCTCGTCAGACAAAGCCTTAATTGGGTGAGTGAATAGCTTTCCCCGTTAGAATGTCAGGGCAGGGATAATGGTGTATAAATACAATTAAGCTTCAAGAGATGCAATGCTACAAGAGGCAGTGTACGAGTGCAAGTCTTGTCTGGCATTAGCAGTGTCTGCGTGGGCTCACAGCACTAATGGTGTCTTCCTCTGAATGTTATCCCACCACGTACCTGCTGGGCACTTGCCTGCATGCTCAATCTCATGCAAAAACTGACCAAGCAGCATCTTTCTCGTCTCTCCTTTTCTGGGCTTCCTCTTTCCCTTTGGCACCACACAGAGGGAGCCCTCCTCTCTTCTGTCAGGGAAAGACATCCCCGGGTCTCTCTCTTTTCCTCTTTTCTGCTTCCTTCTGTCTTCTTCCCAGCAGGAAATTGCTGGTCCAGATGGCTGGCAATCACTGCACTTTTCCCGCAAGGGAGGGTATGTAATTTAACAGTCAGCCAAGATTTCCCCAGCTGGTAAGAGCACAAAACAGAATCCAGAGCATCTGGTAGCCAAGAACAGAGGAGCTGAGAGTTAGGATACAATTGCAGAGCACTAATTCTCTTTAGCCAAGTCCCAGAACAATGTAGTGGTGCTTCATGTGTGACGGAGAAAGACCATCAGCAAGTGAAGCATGAGAACGGGGCTGCCATGCCAGGGCTGAGCAGCAACAGCATGAGGGATGGCTTCTGCTCCTTGGGCCTGTGGTTCCAGCACTCCATGGCCATCTGGGATGGCTCTGCTCACCCTGGAAGCACCGTCTGCCTCTCCAACTGTTCAAGAGTTGGGCTGTTGAGGTAGAGCACAGGCTTCTGGCTGTGGCCACGAAGAACGCTGCTGACATTGCCATGGTGTGACCTTGAGTTGGAGGCCAGCAGGAGCATGGGTCAGCCCTGCAGGCTGCTGATCCATGCTAAGCCCATGATGGTGCATAGCTGGAGGCTTTGTGCAAATCAATCAGTGTTCAGATGGGCCTCTTGCAAATCTAGCCAGGAGATCGAGTGCATCCACACATCCATTCTCCTCTCCTCCCCCTCATTTTCTCTACATCCCCTTGTTCTTGTCACACTCCTTTGTCATCATGTCCTACTAACTCTTTGTCCAGCTTCTCCATGTGCTCCCTGTCTCCTGTATCCATCCATCACACTTAGCATTGACTTACTAGATTTGGAGGAAGCCTTGCCTCTGGCACTGCCCCCCAGACGAGCTGAATGCCTAGGGTGAGTGCCTACACATCCCCATTCCAGGTGCATTGCCTGGCATGCCACATTTCTCTGTGGCTGGGTGTGAGCTTGATGTGTGGTTTGCATGTGCTGTCTGGAGGGGAGATCCTCATCCTTCAGATTTCCAGGCAGCTCCTGGAATCTGTTTGCCCTGCAGGTGCTCGTAGCTTGCTCCAGACAAATCCAGCCATAGCTGTCCCACCATTTCCCTTCTTTCATTTCTCTCTTATTCCAGGTGGTGACGATGACATGGATTTTGATATTGAGAAGAGTACAGGTAGTATGGTCATTGCAAGAGCCCTTGATGCAAGGAAGAAGTCAAGCTATAACCTGACAGTAGAAGTCACTGATGGGTCCACTACCATCAAAACTCAGGTAATGCTTTATGCTGTAGTAGAAACCCCATGTAGAGTCAGTATATGCCAAAGGGAATCTTTCTTCTGACTTCACTGCTTTCAAGCACGTCCCTAAGCACAAGCTTCTGTGGTTGCTGAGATTCACCCATCTTTAGCTACTGTCAGGAGGGGTGTTCAGAGCTTGATCTTTCACCAACCATTCTCTCTGTATATAAAAAGCAGCCAAAAATCCAGCCCTCTCTACACACACAAAGGCCTAGAACATGAGTCACCCATCAGTGATGCTTATCGTGGGAAATTCACTGTGAAGGTTTGTGGAGGATGATGAGTGAGGAGCACTACTGTTCCTGTGAATGCAGTGCTAATGGATGGTATCTCGGCTATCTTCAAGCATTTTTCCAAATAAACAAACAAAGCCCTGCCTTCCCTGCTGTGCATTCCCTGCCACCTTGCATCTCATCCCCATGTTTATTTTGGCACTCAAGGCCACTAGCAGATGTCAAGAATCCTGCTTGTGCAAAACACCCATGGCATGTTCAGGTTTGTTAAAGGAAGCAAACTATTACACGTGGTTGGGACTTCCTCAGATGCAGTCAGGGTATCAGTGTGGTGGTGGGGACAGTCAGGGTATGAGACTTCATGGATGGATGGCCCAAGTACTGGAGGAGCTGTGATAGTTACAGGGCTTAGAGCCCTAGTCAAGAGGGATTAGGAGCTGAGGTTTTGCATGGCTCCATAAATCAGGTAGCACTCAAGATTATGTTTCCCTTACTGAGCTGTCTTTCCAACAGGCCTTTATCCATGTGATTGACATCAACCAGCACCGTCCCCAGTTCCTGGAGAGCCATTATGAGGTGAGGATTCCTGAAGATACCCCTTCAGGGAGGGAGATCCTTCAAGTCAGCGCAACAGACAAGGACAAAGGCAAAGGTCTCATCTACACCATCCATGGCAGCATGGACCCCAAAAGCACAAGACTTTTCCAGTTGGATCCTAGCAGTGGGGTCCTCACAACAGCAGAAGGCTTCAGTTCCCAGCCGATGCACACCCAGCACACACTAACAGTGATGGTGAGTCCTAGCCAAACCCTGATGAATCTGCCAGCTTCACCAGGATGTACTGGTTGCTTAAGAAATTTAGGCTAATTCTAGTCTTTCAAACAGAATTTGTCTAGAGTGACAGGGAAGAGGAAAGCAGTTAACCGTTACCAAATCCTGGACAAATCTAGGTAGCAATGTCTGAGCGCATCACCTGGCTAATTTCATCAGAGGGCTACTAGGTTCTTGTACAAGAATGTACAGTGAATATTTGTTAGTCTTTGCACTCTCCTCCAAGGCTTTGCTTTGGCTCTGAAACTTGCAGGCTCATTCCCATCCAAAGGGTAGATAGCAATGAAACATGTCATCCTTTGTAAGAGTCCTGATGAAATTCTGGAAGCCTTGTCCTGGAAAGCCTGCCTGCTCCTAGAGTGTGACCCTACCTGCCCTTTCTCTGTCACCCAGGTACGGGACCAGGAGGTCCCCATCAAGAGGAACTTTGTTCGGGTCATCATCCATGTGGAGAACTGCAACCTTCACCCCCCCCAGTTCAGCAGCATCCATTATGAAGCAGAAGCACTGGACTCAGCAGCGGTGGGCACGGAGATTGTACAAGTCAGAGCCCTTGATCAGGACCAAGGAGCCAATGCTGAAATCCACTACTCTCTGCAGGCAGGTGAGGGCCATGCAGCAAGGCGGTTTGGCTAGGAGCATGCATGCATTTCCATCCTCCAGCTGGTGACCAAACTGCCGCCCAGCTTTTGCTACTTGTTGCAAAGAGTGGTAAAAGGCTGCCTATTTCTAAACTGTGATTTCCTTCCTATCCAGAGAAAAACTAGAGCTAGAAAGAAATTTCCAGATTATGAAATGTTAGCATCCTTCCTCAGAAAGATAGTACAATGTTGAGTCACCGTTCTAAGGAAAAATATGAATAGACAAGTTAGAACAACTTAAGATCTGATCTTCCCACCCTTGGGAATGGAGTGAGGGATCACTGTCCTTCTTAGGGAAAAGTACTCCCTTTACACAACCACCACTATCCCTTCCACTAGTTCAACCAAGAAATACATCCTTGAGGAAAGGGGAGCACCCTCTCAGCTTTACCAGGCTGGTGGGTCTCTGTGGGTCATACAACCTTGTTGGGCAAGTATTTTATCATTCACTCAGAAGGTTAAAATCTAAATACCTATAGGCCACACTGCCTATTTAGCAGGTAAATTCTTTGCAGGAGACAAGCCATCCTTTGCTACATCTTTCTCACTGCAATTGAGATGAAGGCCTGAGGAATTTAATTGCTCCTGAAGTATTGGTAATTATAAGCATGACAGGGCTTGAAGCGACTAGTACAGTCTGTGCTACCGTGTTCTGCACACAAGGCAGAAGTTTCAAACACATACTCTGCCACCACTAAATATGCTCAAATTAGAGGAGCATTTATCTTCTAATTTACAGTTTGACTGATTTAAATGTTACCCCATAGATCTCAATGGATTCATTGTTCTTAGAACGAAAATTATTTAGAAATTAATGAAGATTGTAGTCTCCTAATTTTAAAATAATACTGATGTTAATTGGATCTGAAATTGGAAGCACCTGTAGAAAAGATGTATAGAAAACCAAGAGCAAGAGAGTGTTTGCATTCTTCACTTTGCATTTCTCTTCTTGCAGGTAATGGGGAAGGTTTCTTTAGCATCGACCCACATTCTGGTATTATTACAGTTGCACAGAAACTGGACCCATCCAAGCAAGAGAGATTTACTCTTATTGTAAAGGCAGAAGATCAAGGGTTCCCCCAGCTTAAAGATTCTGCTACAGTACATGTCCGCATTAGACCCTCTGATCAGACCCCTCCAAAATTTCCAGAAGCGGAATACATCACAGAGATCAGTGAATCTGCTGCTGTTGGCTCTCCTCTGATCCAGGTTTTGGCCTCAAGCTTGTCACCAGTCAGCTACGAAATAAAAGATGGAAATGGAGATGGAGTGTTCTCCATGAACTATCAGTCAGGCCTTATTTCCACTCAGAAGAGCTTAGATTTTGAGCAGGTGTCTTTTTACCAGCTGAAAGTTCGTGGCACCAACATGGCTGGAGCATTTATGGATACAGTGGTGCTTATCTATGTCATAGATGAGAACGACAACGTGCCTATCTTTGTTAAACCCGCCTTTATCGGCTGGATCATGGAGAATGCTCCCCCACAAAGCATGGTTCTAGATGAAAGCAATGCTCCCCTGGTGACCCATGCAACAGATGCTGATCAAGACTCCAATGCTTTGCTGGTCTATGAGATTTTGGAACCGGAAGCACTAAAATATTTTACAGTAGATGCCAGCACAGGGACGCTTACCAGTCGTGCTGATATAGACTATGAGCTCACCCCAGTTTTCCACTTCAGTGTACACGCACATGACAGCGGAAATCCCAGTTTATTTGCATCTAAGCCAGCCAAGGTCACAATCCATGTTAAAGATGTGAATGATTCACCTCCAGTCTTTGCCAAGGACACTTATGAGCTTTCTGTCCTGTTACCAGCCCATCCAGGGATGGAGCTTTTGTCAGTGCAGGCAAAAGATGCTGATTCGGAGGTGACCTACAGCATCGTGGAAGGAAACCTTGATAATGCTTTCTACATTCATCCACTCACTGGTCTCATCTCCATTCTTAATGCCACTGGCTTGGGAAATCATCATGAACTCACGGTCAGAGCTGACGATGGTTTATATAAGAGTACTTCTCTGGTTAAACTAAATTTAACTCAAGCACAAGGTAGTGGCTTAAAATTTGATCAAGATGTATACACAGCAACTGTGATGGAGAACTCTACAGATGAGAAGACTCTCACTGTTCTGGGGGTCAAGGGATATCAGCTAAATGAACCGCTCTTCTATTCACTTTTGAATGGGAAGGAAAGATTTAAAATGATCCAGGCATCTGGAGTACTCCAGACCAAGGGTGTGAAATTTGACCGTGAAGTACAAGACGTGCACGAGGTAGCTGTGGAAGTGAAGGACAATAGGAAACCACCGAGAGTGTCCCAAGCCACTGTCAAAGTTTATGTAGAAGATGTCAATGACAACCCACCTCAGTTTGAGAACGTGCCATACTACACCTCAGTGCAGGACGGCACGGAGCCAGGTGATGTACTTTTTCAGGTGTCAGCAACGGACAAAGACATAGGGAATAACGCAGCCATTACCTACTCGTTTGCAGAGGACTACAAGTATTTTTGGATTGACCCCTACCTAGGAGACATCTCACTTAAGAAGCCTCTTGACTATCATGCTTTAAACAAATACAGCCTCCGAGTCATTGCTAAGGACAAAGGTGAGCCTCCGCTCCTTGCTGAAGAGGAGGTTGTGATCAGTGTGAGGAACAAATCCAACCCTCTGTTCCAAAGCTTGTATTACCGGGTAAAGGTGCCTGAAAATATCCCGCCGTACACATCCATCCTCCACATCCAGGCCCGCAGCCCCGAAGGCTTGCGCCTCATCTACAACATAGTGGAAGAAGACTCCTTGAAACTGTTTAGCACCGATTTCAAAACTGGTGTCCTTACTGTCACGGGGCAGCTGGACTATGAGCTGGAGACAAAGCACTCGTTCACTGTTAGGGCCACAGACACGGCGCTAGGATCGTTTTCAGAAGCCAGGGTAGAGGTGGAGGTAGAAGACATTAATGACAACCCACCTGTATTTTCTGAGATGATCTACACAGCGTCTGTCTCAGAGAGCATGCCAGCACATACCCCTGTTGTCCAGATCTTCGCTTCTGATAAAGACTCAGGCAGAAACAAAGTGGTCTCCTATCAGATCTTGGATGATGGTTCAGATGCTACCAAGTTCTTTAATATTGATGCCAGCACAGGGCAAATAACAACAGCTCAAGCACTTGATTATGAAAAAACTCAGCAGTTTCGCATGAAAGTGAGAGCTGCAGACCACGGGATGCCTCCACTTAGCAGCGATGCCCTGGTCATTGTAGATGTGACAGACATCAATGACAATCCTCCTGAGTTCAGCCAGCTTCAGTATGAAGCCAAGGTAAGCGAAATGGCGACTTGTGGGCACATTGTGATAAAAGTCCAGGCCCTGGACCCTGACAGCGGAGACACCACTCGACTGGAGTATGTGATTCTCTCAGGCAATGACCACAGGCATTTCACTATCAACAGCACATCTGGAATAATATCCATGTTCAACCGCTGCAAAAAGGACTTGGAGTCATCTTACAGTCTCCGAGTTTCTGCTTCAGATGGAGTTTTCAAGAGCACTGTGCCTGTGTATATCAACACCACAAATGCCAACAAATACAGCCCTTCTTTTCAGCAGAATGTGTACGAGGCAGAGCTGGCAGAAAATGCTGAGATAGGTACCAAAGTGATTGAGCTGCTGGCCATTGACCCAGACGGTGGCCCATACGGCACCATAGACTACACCATCATCAATAAACTTGCCGATGAGAAGTTCTCCATAGATAACAAAGGCCATATTACCACACTGCAAAAACTGGACAGGGAAAATTCCACAGAGAGAGTCATTGCCATTAAGGTCATGGCTAAGGATGGGGGTGGGAAGGTGGCGTTCTGTACTGTCAAAATAATCCTTACAGATGAGAATGACAACCCTCCTCAGTTCAAAGCCTCTGAATACACACTGTCCATCCAGTCCAATGTAAGCAAAGGCTCCCCCGTCATTCAGGTACTGGCTTATGATGCTGATGAAGGTGCAAATGCAGACGTCATTTACTCCGTTGACTCCGTGGAAGATGTATCAGAAGACATTGTTGAGATCAACGCTGCCACCGGGGTTGTTAGGGTCAAGGAGAGCCTTATTGGTTTGGAAAACAGAGCCTTTAACTTCAAGGTGAAAGCTGAAGATGGAAGACCTCCTCACTGGAACTCCCTTGTCCCAGTGAATCTTCAGATTGTCCCCAGGGAAGTGACATTGCCAAGATTTTCTGAGCCCCTTTATACATTCTCAGCATCTGAGGACCTTCCTGAAGGTTCAGAAATAGGGTCTGTCAAAGCTTTTGCAGAGGATCCCATCATATATAGCTTGGTGAAGGGAACCACTACAGAAAGTAACAAGGATGAGGTGTTCACCCTGGATGAACAAACTGGGGCTTTGAAAATCAAAAAGGCGATGGATCATGAGACCACCAAGTGGTACCAGATTGATGTCATGGCTCACTGCTCACATCAAGAGACTGAGCTGGTCTCCCTGGTCTCCGTGAACATCCAAGTGCAAGACATCAATGACAACAAGCCTGTTTTTGAGGCAGATCCTTACAAAGCTTTTGTCATGGAGAACATGCCATCAGGAACCACAGTCATTCAAGTGACAGCAAATGACCAGGACACAGGAAGTGATGGACAGGTGACCTACAGCTTAGAAGCAGAGTCTGGCAACCTCCGAGGACTCTTCACCATTGATGGAGAGACCGGATGGATCACCACACTGAAAGAGCTGGACTGTGAAACTCAGGAGACCTATCGTTTCTATGTGGTGGCCACTGACCATGGCAGAAAAGTCCAGCTCTCCTCCCAGACCCTGGTGGAAGTCACTGTCTCTGATGAAAACGATAACGCTCCCCAGTTCACCTCAGACTTCTACAAAGGGTCGGTAATTGAGAACGCCGAGCCAGGGCAGGTCATTGTCACGCTGAGTACCATCGATGCAGACATCTCTGAGCAGAATCGGCGGGTCACGTGCTACATAACTGGTGAGTTTCCCTGACTTTATGTGTTTTAAATGGGCAAGAATAACTGCAGTATCATGTCAAAGTGAGGCTTTGATACCTTGTCTTGTAAAGCACTGATATAGAAATAACTTCACTCTGACAGTCCTGTTGGAAATAGGAGATGAAGCCTAACTCATCAGTTAACTGAGCCAAGTGTGTGCAAAACATTAGAAACTAATTTCAGTGACATTCCCAAATCTGGCTGAGTGGAATTATCATAAAAATAGCAATCTCCTCCACTGGACCTTCCACGTTTTTTTGAAATATAAACAAATAAATAGGCGGCACTATACAAGTATTTGCTTACAATTTTTTTAACTAGCCAAATAATTATAACTATGCAACTGTAATATCTAGTGCAAGGACAGAAGCCAGAAGGAAGGTTTTCTCTCAAAGGTTTTGAGATTTGTATGTAATTTCTTTGGCGCTGCACTTTTTTCCTGCAAGCAGTGCAGTCAGTTTACACATCACACAAATATGTAGCCTGTCTCTATGTTTTAGTAAGTGTACGTATGGACATCACTTTCTGGTATTAAATGTATTTCTTATGATGCCACTTTGACTCTAACTTATCAAAAAATCAGATAAGACTGCAGCTACCCGCTCTGCAGACTGGCGGATATTTGAGACTATCATGTCAATCTTTGGGAGAGTTTTGGCTAACAGAAAGCACGGAAGATGACTCTACACAACATCAGTAGTGCCAACTAAAATTAACCACTGCTGTAAACCAACAAAAGCTCGTGCTGGAATGTTGTGCATCTGCACAAGTAGCAGCTTGATTTTACGGTACTTTTTGACCCCAAAGGGGTCCTGGAACAGATACTTCAAATTAAAATATTTGTTCAAACTCAAATGAAGACCCTTCAGGGTCAAAGCATTTAACAAGTTCACGTTGTAGCCTGTTATCTATTGTAGCAACCATTCGAAACAAAGGAGGAATGCTGGCACTATTGGTTGGTCTATGGTATGCCGAGCTATTTGCAAGCCTTTGGGAGACAATAGCCTATCCAATTCTGTATTACCGTTTCTGCCACTTTTAAGGCAGTAGTTTTAAACCTGAGAGAATTCACACTTGTCTCAGTGCTGGATACCTTAAATTCTTGCTGCTTTGTACTTCGGAGCTCAGGTCAAACTTTACACATAACCGTATAAATACAAGTGCAGCATAACACAATAGCAAAAGAAACAAGGAGTGAACACAGAGCCACATTTCCCGCTGTGCACGTGCACCTTGATTTCAAGCACACAGGAGCTAAATCTCAGCAAGGGCTGCAGTGCGGCAGCATCAGAAGGGCCAGCAGATGTCTCACTGAGCCTCCAGATTCACCACCACATCTCCATAGTGTACATGAAAGAAGAAAGAGACCAATTTAATTTACCTGGCTGTGTGAGCCCTTCAGAGCCCAATGCAAACAAGCCCTGCAGCCAGCTCTCTGCATTGCCTCCCATTACCTAATATGCTCTCTCCTCTCTCCAGTGACTTGGGTTGGGTTCGGCAGAGGACATGAGCTCCTTGCTAGAAGAGAGGGATGTGCCAGGGGCAGTTCTGCACCTTTCAAAATCCAATTTGTATGACAATAGCAGGAGAGACGGGAATCTGGTGGACTGGAGAGCCTGCCCAGTCTCAATTTACCTGTGTCTCCCATCAACTGGGTCTTACAGAGTGAAAAGCAGCTCCAGATTTAAATGCATCTAAAGGTTATATGTGTTATATAGCAATAAAGCCTAACCAACGTGTCTGCAACTCTCAGATCCCTTTAGGAACATACAACAAGAAAGTCTGACGCATTTTAGGAGAGTGAGACAATGTGGTTTTGCAGCAATGAATATGCGTATCTGCAGAACATTACTAAGACATCTTTGCAGTTGTGAATTGTTTCCTCTTTCCGCCCCATTCATCTCCCCAGCACAATATTCAGTGAACAGCAGAAACGCACAAGGTATTTCTGAGCTGTGCAGTAGACCAAGCACTCCCCATGGGGCTGGTATGATACCAGTGTCCTTCCTGTGTCACCAATGCAAGTCTTCCAGCTCTCCTATGGGACCAGCAGTAGGCACATCTGTATCTCCCTTGCAATCATAGAATCTTTTGATTTGGAATGGACCTTTAAAGGGCATAGGGTCTGACTTCCCTGCAATGAACAGGGACACCCACAGCTCCATCAGGTGCTCAGAGCCCCTCCAGACTGACTGTGGGTGTCTCCAGGGATGGGGCATCCACCACCTCTCTAGGCAACCTGTGCCAGTGCTCTTACCAGTTTGAATTTGCAGCACTCAGTAAATGTCTATTTTCTTCTTCTTGCCCCTTCTAGAAGGAGATGTGCTAGGACAGTTCACAGTTGACCAAATTGAGGGAGAATGGACAATTTCTTCCAAGAAGCCTCTGGACAGAGAAGAGACAGAGAAATACCTCCTCAAGGTGATGGCTTCTGATGGGAAATTTCAGGCTACCACCGAAGTGGAAATTTTTGTTCTGGATATCAATGACAACAGCCCTGAATGCGGCCAGGTAAGGGGGCTGTCCTGCTACGTCAGGGGGCATGAGGGGAAGAAAACGCAGAACGAGCACATGCTCAGGGGGTTTGGCTTGTCATGACATTTCTCACACAATCCTGTTGCTTTGATTATACTTAGCAATTTTAATTAAGGTGCACGTCAAGTGAGAACATTAAATTTAGCCTTCAAGCATGTTTGCCAGCAGTAAGTGAACACCTAAGGATTATGAAGGATAATTTTTGGAGATAAACAATGCTAGGAAGCCTCCTGGGTAGGGGCATGTAAATTACCAAGTTTTATATCCTGCTAAGTTGAAAGATTCCCATCGGGAGAGCTGTTACTGTAGAGAGCTGATCACTGGTATGGATTTTACTCATGGTGAGAAAGAAGAGAAGAGGTTGTTTCCCAGAGGAGATTCAGAGGCTTGGGTGAAATGAGCTCACTGGTCCCAGTCCAAACCTTGGCAGCTGGCTGCCCTCCGCTCAAAGGCATGATGCAAAGTACTGACCTCCATGTGTCCCAGCAGAGACCAGCAGAAGGTGCAGAAATGCCCCCAGAGCAGCCTGCATAGCTTGATGTAAGAGGGAAGATAAAAGAAACTGCATCTATTATGTAGCACTTGCTAACAAAGAAATCTAGGCTTTAAAAGAACTTAAAGGTGTCACAGGGAGAACCTGGTTGCAAACAAAGTCCATTTTACTACTAAAAGAGGTAGAGATGGAGGTTTGCAGCCACCCTTCATAGTCTGCTCCTGAGCTTCACTCCATCATCTGTCAGTCCAAGTGCCAAAATTGAATCATAGAATCACTGAGGTTGGAAGAGACCTCTAAGATCACAAAGCCCAAACATTAACCCATCCCCACCATGCCCACTGACCACGTCCCTCAGTCCAACATCTCCGCAGTACTTGAACACCTCTGGGGATGGTGATTCCACCACCTCTGTGGGCAGCACATTCCAGTGCCTAGCCACTCCTTCTGGGATGAAATTTTCCCTAATATCCAACCTGAACCTCCCCTCACACAACTTAAGGCAGTTACCTCTCATCCTATCGTACTGGTAACAGGGCTGCTGCTTTACTCTATGCAACAGCCTACTATGGATTACCATAATTAAACCAATTGCTGACATTTCTTTTTAATATCATAAGGCTAGATAGCACTTGTTAGTTTAATCATGGGTCATATTTTCTGTATCTCCAAGCCTCTCTCCCAGAGGTCTATATCATTCCCAAGCTGTGGTTTTCACTGTTGGCTGCTGTTCCAGCTGGGGCCATAGGAGTGCCAAATGTAACAGGCCTGTCCTCCAGTCTGGGCCCATATACCCTGATGTTGTGATCATCTTTCACAACACCAAGACATTAGGCACCTTGTGTTTTCCTACAAACCACATGTTTTACCCTTCTCTATGATGCTTCTCCTATTCCATTCCTCCTCATATGGCAAAAAGATGTTTTGGAGACAGATCAGATGCCAATGACACCTTCTGTCTTTGCCAGATATTCTACACTGGAAGAGTCTCCGAAGATGCTCAGCCAGGTCATTTCATTTTGAAAATATCAGCATCTGACCCCGATGTTGGCAGCAACGCCCAGATCACGTACAGCCTGCACGGCCCCGGTGCGGAGGAGTTCCGCCTGGGCCCCCACACTGGTGAGACTGGGACCTGCAAAGCTTTTCTCCTTTCCACACTTGGGGCTCATTACACTGCGGGAGGCTCAATGCAGTCGGGTTTGCAGTTGCTAGACATGAGACCACTTCCCATTCTATCCCACAGGGGAACTGACCACCTCCTCTCCTCTCGACCGGGAGCAGAAGCCCACCTACCACCTGGTTGCCAAAGCTACCGACGGCGGCGGCCGCTCGTGCCAGGCAGACATAACGCTGACCGTAGAGGACACCAATGACAACGCACCGAGATTCTTCCCCAGCCACTGCGCCGTCGCCGTTTTTGACAACACCACTACAAAGACACCCATCGCTGTGGTTGCCGCCAGGGACCTTGATGAAGGTGAGTCAGGGTGAGACCTACATTTTAGCAAAGTCCGTCTTTCATCCTGAATAGAAACCTTTAAAAGCTAGGGATGGGCTGCAGCAATGGGCATAGATGAGTGAATCTTGGCAAGAACCTGCCTGGATCTCGTCACTGACATGTTCTTGACTAGCAGGCTGGCATCAGCACCTTTGTGATGCTGTAGGAAGTGCAATATCTGTAGAAACATGCACAGAATTCAAGGAAAAGCTCAGAAACTGTAAAGGTGATGCACAGCACAAACTGAGACACACAGCTCCAAACTGGACAGATATCATATGAAAGATGGAGACAAAATGGGCATATTAAGGAAAAAAGGAGCTGGGTGTCTGGAGAGAGTAGATAATATCACAGAATAAAAGAATATCCTGAGTTGGAATAGACCCATAAGAATCATCAAGTCCAACATCTGGCCCACCCAAAATGGGTGGAGAAGTCCTCTGGAGGACAAAAGATTCTCAGATATAGACATAAGGCTCCCAAGAAAGGTGTTGATTTAAGAACATGGGGATGTGGGTGGACAGGGGCACATTTGAAGATGATGTTCACACAATCCTCAGTTTCCCTAGAAATTTTAGCTCACTTAGGCATATATAGTCCTTCTGGATAAAAGAACTAAAACCAGCAGCATTCCTAACCACAAATTTATGCAGGCTGTCCCTTACCCTTCCAGGTCTCAATGCTGAGGTGGTCTATTCCCTCTCTGACTCTGCCAATGGACACTTTTCAATTGAGGAAACCACGGGGGTGATCCGTCTGGAAAAGCCCCTGAAGGACTCTCAGCACTCGGCCTTTGAGCTGACAGTCTGTGCCACCGACCAGGGCACCCCGCAGCCCCTCTCTGCTCTTGGCACTGTCACCGTCTCCGTTGTGGATCTAAATGAATATCTGCCTGTCTTCCTGGCCCCTGAGTATGTGGCCATGGTGAAGGAAGACGTGGCTGTGGGTACGGAGGTCCTCAACTTGTCAGCCTTGACAAGAGATAACACAGAAAACACAGAGATCAAGTACGAAATTGTGAATGGCAATGACCACGGCAAATTTCAGCTCAACTCAAACACAGGTAAGATGGTCTCGTGGCCAAGTTGGTCCAGGGTGAACCCACATCAATGTCTATCCTCTGGTTCTTTTGGTTTGCAATTCTGCTCTTCTCTCCTCTGACTTCAGCTACTTGCTCTTTTACTGCCTTTGTCACCTTTACCCACTTTCCTGATCCTTAAACCTTTTCATTTTTTCCTTCCCTTCTTTTCCCCTTGTGTGGTCATTTCACCTCAATCTTTTCTTACCATCTTTCATTTCCATCCCTCTCTCTCTGCTGTTCTCACATCTTTTTCTCTTTCCCCTTTTCCCAGCCTCTGTTTAACACTGCCTATTATTTATAGAATCACAGAATCGTAAAGGTTGGAAAAGATCACTAAGATCGCCAAATCCAACCCCAGCCCATCCCACCATGCCCAGTCCCTCAGTGCCACTTCTCCACGGTTCTCAAACAGCCCCAGGGATGGTGACCCCCCCACCTCCCCGTGCAGCCTGTGCTATTGCAGCACCACTCCTTCTGAGAAGAAATTGTTCCTAATATCCAACCTGAACCTCTTCACATATGTGCATGTGTATGTTGGAGGAAAGGGCTGAGGAGAATGGAGGATGTTCAAATGCTTCATTTCCTAAAACAGCTTCCCCTTCTGTTTCCAAGCAGTCAGTCTTGGCCACAGATCTCTTCCACTCCTATACAGTGTACAGTATGGGGGCAGGGAATACAGCCTTCGCTTCTACCCTAAATTTTGTCAGCTAAGTCACCTAGGGTGTGATCCAAATCTTGCTGAAATTAATGGAAAGATTCCTGTTACATGTCTGGGATCTGAGATGGGTCTGTGAGAAAGAGGAGCAGGTGGAGAAGAGGATGGGAAGAAAAGCTCCACTTCCAGATATGGGAGAAGATGATTTCATTTAAAAAGTCTCCCCATCCTGATGTCAGAAGGAACCTGCAGCCCAGACTAACAGCTTTATTAGGTAGCACTCAATGAGTGTAGCTACTACAGGTCTATCAACCACAAGCAGGAGTTGAGGCAGGCTTTCTTGCCAAATATAGCACTGCTGTATTTGCACAGCATCTGATAAGAGCTGTTATCTCAAGGCCAGTGCTATATCCCTGGAACAAGCATTGGCTGCACCTCAATGGCCTCCTGCTTCTGTCTGTACCATCCCCATTCACAATGTTTTCCTCAGTTTCTCTGTCCTCAAGGCTCTTGCTATTTTTTCCACATCAATCTTCCCACTGGTATGCATATTTTAAAAGACATTTAAAATATCTCATGCCCTTTTCTGTCCATCTGCCCTTGCAGGTGCCTTATACATAAATGGGAGCTTGGACTTTGAAGCAAGTCATGAGTACTACTTATCCATTGAGGGCACAAGGAAGGGCTCAGCTTCTCTCAGCGACGTCACCATGGTGGTGATCAACATAACTGACATTAATGACCACGCACCAGAGTTCATCCAAGACCCTTACTTTGCTGATATCCGGGAGGATGCTGCAGTTGGAGAAATCATCCTCACGGTACGATTATGAACTAAACCACATTTATACCTCATTTTCTTACTTGTGCTATGCGTTATTTACCCTCCCTCTGCACTCTTTTCTTCCTTGGGCACAGCTGTTGCAGTGGGTTTGTGTCATTTGGCACCTAAGATTGAGGCATGACTTCAAAAAGGATGATTGCCAGAATTCCTGACAGCCCATCAGCAGGGATGACAGTGAATTACACTGGTGTAAACCACCTTCCTTCCTCCTCCTCATTTAAAGCAAGCTCAAACCAATACCCGTGAAAGAAAATGAGGTCCTGTTCCTGGGGATTCCTCCACAACAAGGCTCTTTGGACCAGGAGTCCTATGTGTTTTTCCTTCTAACAGGTGTCAGCTGATGACTTGGATGGAGCAATGAATAATCAGATCACATATTCAATTGTGGAAGGGAACCCGCTGGGACATTTTGCCATCCAACCCAAAAGTGGACAGATCAGCATTGCCAAGCATCTGGACAGGGAGGAGGTGAGTTCAAGGAAACGGGAATGAGAAAGCTGAAACAGCTGTGCTGCAAAAGATGGAGGGAGCAGGTTACATTCAGCTGCCTGCTGTTTTCTGAATGATCTACTGGTAATACTGTAAGCAGAAGGCAAGCCATTTGTTTTCTAGACCCACAGATACTTCTATAGAGAAGTTGGGCTTTAGAGGAGACAGAATAGGCTTCAGTGGTCACAACTCTGTGCTGTGGTCTGCTCTACTCATGCTCTAAGCTGGTTGGGGGAGAGCTGGCCCCAAACTGGAAAGCAGCATGGTTGGTTTGTGCTTCTCTGCATCCAGGCAGATAGAAAAGAGGCATGGGCAGGAGCTGGCCATCTGGATAATCTCGTTCTAAAGCAGTAGCAGTTCAAACCGCTGCTGACAGATGTTTGTCCCGCTTGGGTCTCATTCATATTTGGCAAGTTGTTTCCCTTCTCTGCAGCAGCTGTGAGGCTGATTTTCTCCAGCAACGTGCTTTAAGAGTTATGGATGGAGAGTCCGAGCTAAGGGCAAAATCTATTACTATAATGCAGTGCGTGACCTTAAGCTTTTTAACAAGCTGCAACAGAGTAAAACATGAATCTGAAAAAGTCACCATCCTTCCACTCCTCCAACTGATCACATGCTATAAATCCTCCAGGTCTCCAGCTACTCCCTGACAGTTCGAGCCACGGACAACGGCCACCCTGCTCAGTCCAGCGACGTCGCTGTGCGCGTCCACGTGTCTGACGTCAATGACAACCCTCCTCGGTTCTTCCAGCTCAACTACAGCGTGGTGGTGCAGGTAAGCCAGGAGGCTGTCTGTTATCCCAGTCTGCCTCAGGGTGCCAGGCTTCTCATGCACGGGCTGCTGTTGGAGACAAGGGTGAGACAGCAATGAAGCACACAGTTGCTTTGTGCTCACGGCCACAAAAGTGGTGGGATCTGCAGGGGCAGATGTTCTGCCAACAGGTGCTATTTTCTCCTACCGATAGCTGCAGGCACCTCCTGTTCTTTCTCCTTTCAAGTTTTTGAAGCCTGACCAGCAGCCCCTTTTTCCGTTCCATTTGTCCGTGTATATACCACAAAATAAAGAGCAGACTTAAGCATGTGGTCCAGCATCACCATCTCTGCTGGATGCAGACCAGCTGTTGCTTGGACTCAAAACACCTATGGGTACTCAAAAAGAAACGTACCCAAAACATGCTTTCATCTGCTCCTGTGCAGACATGACTCAAGGGGAAAACAAGGGCATCAGCACAACTGTCTGCTTTTAGCTGGTTTGACTCTACTACATGTGTAATGCCATGAAAGGCAGTGCCTGCTATTGCTGGCCAGAGTTCCACACACAGTGTGGGATTTGGTTGCCCATTCATTACCCGTAAGGCCCAGGAGCAATACGAGTTCTCCTGGGCCTGTTCTGTTTGCCTGCTGTTCTCCACTGGCACCTTTCTGTGTTTCAGGAGAATGCCCCAGTGGGTACCAGCGTTCTGGAGCTGATTATGAGCGACAGAGACTCACCAGAAAATGGACCGCCGTATTCATTCCAGATCACCCAGGGCAACGACGGGAAGGCATTTGATGTCACCCAGAATGGTCTGCTGGTGACATCATCCATCCTGAACAGAAGAATGAAAGAGCAGTACCTATTACAAGTCCAGGTAAAGCCTGACTTTCTGTCCTGGGAGCTGATCTCACTGCTGGGTTCAGAAGTGACACAATGAGATCAGGATGGCATAGCTGGATGGGAATTTGTCTGATACTGGAGAAATCCAACCCAGGAAAAAATCCTGTAGCTTGGAGCCAAGTCCAGAGCTTGTTTTTCCACGAAGTCTGCCCACAGGAAGCTGGAAACCAGCCTCTGCATTGATGAAATCAGATAATACGATCACAAGAAATGCTCTGTCAGCAGTTTCCTTAGACAGATGCTTTTCCCAGCATAATTCCAGCAACTTCCAGTTTAAAGTGAGACCTGGCTGTGATCCTGAAATCTTTCTCCAAGTATCCCAGAAGTGATTTAATCTCCTCTTTTAAGAAGATGTCTTTTGTTGCAGGGTAAATTTATTGATTATCAATGTTGTCAGTAAGGATAGTGAGTTACAAACAGCAGGATAATAACGAGTACATCCTCAGCAAAGAAGAAGCTAGGTACTATCGTTATTATAAACCTCAACCACTAACTGCCTGAGAATGGGAGAACCTTATCCTATAACCTGATTATTCACATTTTTCTGCTTTGAGTTTCCTTGGCTTGTGATGGACAGACATTGTCAGAGGTGGAAGTTTGGCTCAAATACTCTGGAACGTGAGCAAATGTGTTGATGTGCATAACTGCTTTTATCTTTGTACACCCAGTTATGTACAGAAACCCTTAGACTGGCAGCATCTCTACAGATTATTAATTCTCAGGAAATCAGAGCCACTCAGTGCAGGTGCACATGGAGATGAGCGTCCCACCTCTGAGGGAAGGTCTCAATCAGTCTCCACACTGGAAGATGTGTTGTCATGAGAGCCAGTATGGGGCTATAACGAAGCCTTCTCTTTTCTTTGTCAGGTCTCCGACAGCGGTATCCCTCCCCTGTCCTCCTCAGCATTCATAAACATCCAAGTGACGGAGCAGAGCCAGTATGCCCCCTCAGCGCTTCCCCTGGAGATATTCATCACCACAAATGAGGAAGCCTTCCGAGGCGGTGTTCTGGGCAAGATCCACGCCACGGACCGAGACCCCCATGACACGTTGGTGTACACTTTGGTGGCAGAAGTGCCCCAAGAGGGACGCTTCTCCGTTGGGTCTGCGGATGGAAAGATCATTGCTGGGGATAAGCTGCCCCATGGCCATTATCTCCTGAACGTGACGGTCAGCGATGGCACATTCACTGCCACCACCACTGTCAACATCCACGTGTGGTGCTTTACACAGGAGGCGCTGGACAGGGCAGTGGTGCTGCACTTCCGCCACCTGTCCCCCGAGGAGTTTGTGGGGGACCACTGGCGCAACTTGCAGAGGTTTTTGGGAAACGTCCTCATCACCCGGCGCCAAAACATCCACATGGCCAGCTTACAGCCCGCAGCTACCTCTGACGGAGTAGATCTGCTCTTGGCTGTTGGAGAGCCACACGGCTCCTTGTACGAGCCAAGGGTCCTCGCCAACAAGATCACCGTCTCAGCTGGGGAGATGGACCAGCTTGTTGGACTCCGGATGAAGAAAGCAATTCATGTGCCATGTCACGGGTCAGACTGTGCCCACCGTGTCTGCAAGGAAACCATCCAACTGGACCCAGGCATGATGTCTACTTACAGCACTGCCCGACTCAGCGTCCTCACCCCACGGCACAGCTTGGAGCAAATCTGCTCTTGTAATGGTGAGCAAGCCTTGGTAGCATCCCATGACACAAACCTCGTAGAGCTTGAAAATTTCACTTAGTCTTTTTTTATTTATTTAATCAATCTCCTGTAGTAATTAATTAAATAGCGTCAATACGAGGATTGGAACTAGGTGATCTTTGAGGTCCCTTCCACCCCAAGCCATTCTATGAATATCTATCTAATTGGGAAAAGTCATTTATACTTAGCAGCTGAAGAAGCTCAGTGATTAGATTTTGATCTTTGAGCTCCTGTGTTCATTTTAGGCTCAGCAAAATACAGACTAACTGATAAACTCCAGGGAAGGCAAGTAGAGTATGTTCATTCTGTTTGCTTTAGAGTATTTCAAGAAGCAAGCCAAGGCAGCAGGGATAGGGGTTAACATCACTTAGGTAGGAGTGGTAAGGGCATACTGTAGGCTAAGATAAAGACGTATTAAAGGACAAGGAAACCCAAGGTGGCTGTAGACCATGCTGTGAGCACCTAAAAGGTGGTATGAGACAGTTCTGATCCGAGACAGTTATGGCATCAGGCTGGGAAAGAGGCAAGGCTAGGTGCAGTCTTAAAGCATGACAAGTACAAGACCTTTTGTTCATTCTGCTTCCAGGAACGGCTGTGAGGTTTGGGGGCCACAGCTACATCTGGTACCAGCACACCCAGGTGGGCTCCTGGCACATGCACTTCCGCCTGAAGACCCACCAGCTGCACGCCATCGTGTTCTATGCCAATGGCACTGACCACACCATCCTGGAGGTATGTATTGCAATACACAGAGGTTTCTTTCCAGTGTAAAAAACTTAATTGTTTTGGGGAAGGGAACCACAGAAAGAAGATGCAGTAGTATGTATCTTTAGTAATTGACGTAGTGAACGCATAAGACTTGGAAAGACCAAGTGAGAGCTGAGCACAGTTTGGCAATTGCTGCAACCACAGCTGCTGAATCAGTTTTTCTTCTTCCATCTGTGAGTGCCTGTGCTGGTCTCTGGTGTAAAGGCAGCATATGCCCATATCATAGACCTACATCAGCTTTTTCCCCTGTGGCTTGGTTCTTCATCCCTCTCTTACATCGCATCTGTGGGACAAAGAATTTATCAAGTGCACGGAACAGACAAAACAGGAGTCTTACATGCTGTTTTTCAGCTTGCAATCTTTTCAACCACTCCTGTCAGGTGGTTTCCTTGTTTAAGGAACCGGCTGAGCCACAGACGTTTCACTCTGACTGTTTTCCTCCTCATTTGCACACTGAGTCCGCCCAGCATTCAAAGACCATCTCCCTCCTCCATGTTGTCAGTGGAAGGAAATCAGCACTCCTCCAGTTTGTACCTTTGATAGAGCGGACAGGTTCTCCCAAGAGCATACATAACATGACTCTTCCTATTGCTAAGCTGATCTGCTATTCACTAAGCTGATCTGCTGTTCACAAATGGCAGCAAGAGGATGGTAAGTCAGGCACACTGGGAAGGAGCTGGCAGCCTGTCAGCTCTTGCTTCAGGGAATCAAGTTCTCAGCTGTCTCCCAGCCCCAGAAATTGATAAGCTCAATCTACAGACCCATCTGAAGTGAGATCATGTTCCTACAGATAAAGCCAAGTGACAAAGCCCTCTGGTGCACTTGCCAATTGTGCAAAGGCATTTACACACACGTTGCCTCAAGGCCTTGCCAGGGTGTGTGCCAGCTGCACCTGGTTCTTCCTTCCCTCTGCCATCCTCACACTCTTTCAGCAGTTGCTGAAAGCTAACCTTCCTTCATATAAGTTTTAAAGAGGAATCTTGGGCTGCATAGAGGGATTTCTGATGGCCCAGTTCCATGGAGAGAACACTGGTGTGGTTTGCTTTTAGAAGAGCAGTAGCTTGATGGTCTCCATCCAGGTAGCTGGAGAGCAAGGACTGCACTGCATCTCTGCATCTTGTTCTGTGGAAACCTCTTCCACGCTGTCAGTGGTTGGAAAGGGCCATGGAAGAAGCTGTGTTCATGAAATGAGGGCAACATAAAGGAGATTGCAGTCTCTTAGGCTTTAGCTGACCCATTCAGAGCTTATGGATGGGTAAAAAGAGGATGTATTTGCCTAGCTGGTAAAAAGGCAACATCTTGGGATTCATCTTGACTCAAAACACTCAGGCAAGGAGAGAGGGGATTAAGAATTGCTGAGAGCTTCTGTGCTAACCGTGACTTCTGGGATGTGTTTTGCAGATGGTTCACGGGGTGCTTCATCTTGGGTATGGCTGCTGGGGAAACTACACTGGGAACCTCTCCTCCTCGCGTTTTGTGAGTGACGGGGAATGGCACTCAGTCTTCCTGGAGGTGAAGAACGCGTCGGTCCGTCTGCTCGTCGATGGCCTGGGAAACACCTCCCTCCAGCTGCCAGGGACCTGCAGCATGTCCCAGGGCAAGCGTGACCTGCTTTTTGGGGGTCTGCGGCATCCGCTCCAGTCCCAGAGAGTCACACGGGGGTTCAGGGGCTGCCTGGATGTGCTTGCCATCAATGGCAGAGAGGTGGTTCTCCTGCCTGGGAAAGGGCAATCCAAGGAGGTGATGGAGGAGGTGGGGATCAAGCAGTGCTGCACTCCGACTGGTGCCTGCAGCAGCAATCCGTGCCTGAACAATGGAATGTGCTCTGAAACTCACGGAGGAGGTATGTGAATATCCTACATATAGGGGGGCGAGAGGGAAGGGAAAGCCACAACACTCTGATGCATCCTTATGCAAGGGGAAGATGTGCCCCATCCCAGGGACTCAGGTGGTGGCTGACTCAGTGCAGGAGCAGCTGGGGGCATGAGATCATTGTCCTGGCTCTCAGCATCAGACCACAGCCCGCGGGGCAGGAGCATTTCTAATGAGTGGGCATGACCTAGGAGCGAGCACCTTTGCCAAAAAATGCAAGCACAAATTCCACCCTCCCCCCTACATCCTCTTTGCTTAAGGAGCCATTAGCAGAGTTGGAATTGGGCAAGATGGGATCACGCAGCGATGGTATCTGGGCAGAAACGAGCCAAGATCTTCATCTATTCCCACTGCAGTCAGTGACTCCCTGGGGCTATGGGAAAGTCTATGGGAAAACTGTAAGCTCGCGCACGACCGTTGCAGGTTAACATGAGGCACGAGCGCTCTACGGGGGCTTGGCACCAGGCTCTGCCCCA